>NC_140991.1:138035777-138411308 GCF_052327205.1 Somniosus microcephalus
CCTCAAGGCTGCTCTGCCCAATTTGATTTGTCCAGTTAATATGATAATTAAAATCCCCCATACTTATAGCTGTTCCCTTATTACAAGCCTCAACTATTTCCTGATTAATACTCCATCCAACAGAGTTGCAACTGTTCGGAGGCCTATAGGCTACACCCACTAATGTTTTTTTCCCCTTATTATTCCTTATCTCCACCCAAACTGTTTCACTATCCTGCTCCTTTGACCCAATATCATTTCTCTGTATTATAGTGATTCCTTCCTTTATTAACATAGCCACCCCACCTCCTCTCCCTTCCTGCCTGTCCTTCCTGATTGTTAAATAACCTGGTATGTTTAATTCCCAGTCATGGTCACCCTGCAGCCATGTTTCTGTAATGGCCACAAGATCATACCCATATGTCGTTATTTGTGCCGTTAACTCATTCATTTTGTTACGAATGCTACGTGCATTCAGATAAAGAACTTTCAAATATGTTTTGTAACACTTAGTTCCTGTTTTTTCCCTTTTTAGTGCTTTACTTTTTACTCCATACCTTCTGTCCCTTCCTGACACATTCTGTTTTTTAATTCCCCCACTGCTACCTAAGTCTATGACCTTCTCTGTTGTCATTTCTATTATTTGCTCTCTAGAAACCTCCCCCCCACTAATTAGTTTAAAGCCCTCTCTACAGCCCTAGTTATATGATTCGCCAGGACTCTAGTCCCAGCACTGGCCAAGTGGAGTCCGTCCCAACGGAACAGCTCCCTCCTGTCCCAGTATTGGTGCCGGTGTCCCAAGAAGCAAAACCCATTTCTCCCACACCAGTCTTTGAGCCACGCATTTAACTCTTTAATTTTATTTATCCTAGCCATATTCGCTCGTGGCTCAGGTAATAACCCAGAGATTATTACCCTTGAGGTTCTGTTTTTTAATTTGACCCCTAGCTGCTCATACTCCTTTAACAGAACCGTCTTCCTTGTCCTATCTACGCCGTTTGTACCAACATGGACCACGACAACTGGATCCTCCCCCTCCCACTCCAAGTTTCTTTCCAGCCCAGAAGAGATGTCCTTAACCCTGGCACCGGGCAGGCAACACAGCCTTCGGGTCTCCCGCTCTTGACTGCAGAGAACCCTATCTATCCCCCTAATGATACTATCCCCTACCACTACAACATTTCTTTTTACTCCCTTCACTTGAATGGCCCCCTGTACCACGGTGCTGTGGCCAGGTTGCTCATCCTCCCTGCAGTCCCCGCTCCCACCCTCACAGGGAGTAAGAACCTCGATCCTGCTGGACAAGAACAAGGGCTGCGTCTCCTTCAACACTACATCCTGGATCCCTGTACCTTCCTCACTCATAGTCACACCGTCCTGTCCCTGACCACGGACTACATCTGCAGTAATTAACTTCATAGGTGTGACCATCTCCTAAAACATAGAGTCCAGGAACTTCTCCCCCTCCCTGATGTGTCACAGTGTCTGAAGCTCGGTCTCAAGCTCCATAACATGGAACTTGAGTTCCTCTAGCAGCAAACACTTGTCGCAGATGCAATCACCGTGAGCCTCAATGGGGACCACCGGCTCCCACATCTCGCAACAGTAACACATCACCTGCTCCATTCTATATACTTAATTAAATTTCTTATTATTAGTTATGAAGACCCTGCCTGGATAGAGATGATAATGTCACACCACTATTCAAAGGACTTACCAACTTAAAGGTAGAAAAGAGAAGAGAAGGAAGAAAACCAACCAACCAGCTGATCACCAACCTCCTCTGTGAATACTGTCTGTGGGGCCTGTTTGGTTGACTCGTCTCGCTGCTCCGCCTCCGCAGTGCTGTCTAAGCCTGGGAGCGGGGAACAAAACAGAGCAAAAAACATACCCTCACCTCCCACTTATCTGAACTCTCCCACTTAGCAAAACTCCAGCACCACTCAATGCACAAAGCACTCCGTGCACTGCACTAGCCCCTCCCCTTTTATACCCAGATTCTACTTCTGGTTTAAACTGCCTAAGAGTTTAAAAAACCCTTAAAAAATTAAACTTACTTCAAATAATTGACTTCTTAACACACTAAAATTCACAAAATACACTTAAATGATTTTTCTCACACTTAGCAAAACTCCAGCACCACTCAATGCAAAAAGCACTCCGTGCACTGCACTAGCCCCTCCCCTTTTATACCCGGATTCTACTTCCGGTTTAAACTGCCCAAGAGTTTAAAAAACCCTTAAAAAATTAAACTTACTTCAAATAATTGACTTCTTAACACACTAAAATTCACAAAATACACTTAAATGATATTTCTCCCACTTAGCAAAACTCCAGCACCACTCAATGCACAAAGCACTCCATGCACTGCACTAGCTCCTCCCCTTTTATACCCGGATTCTACTTCCGGTTTAAACTGCCCAAGAGTTTAAAAAACCCTTAAAAAATTAAACTTGCTTCAAATAATTGACTTCTTAACACACTAAAATTCACAAAATACACTTAAATGATTTTTCTCCCACTTAGCAAAACTCCAGCACCACTCAATGCACAAAGCATCGGTCTTGCCTTAAAAAACTTGGGAATTGCTGCATCTTCCACTTTTATTGAGGCGGTGATGCCTTTCAAGGTTCCTAGTTTCTCCTGAAACACTTCCTTGGCGTTGGCCAAGATGTCTTTTAATCGTTCAGGTATGACGTCATCATCATTTTTTTCCTTACTGGTCACCGTCAGTGCCTGAATGGAGTGCCAGTCTAAACGTATTTTCCTGATCCATTCACATCCCAACAGCGGTGGACCACCATCTTGTAGAACGTATAAATACAACTTCTGTATTTCCTTGCCGTTGTATACAACACGGTGGCATAGTGGTTAGCACTGTTGCCTCACAGCGCCAGGGACCCGGGTTCGAATCTGGCCTCGGGTGACTGTGTGGAGTTTGCACATTCTCCCCGTGTTTGCGTGGGTTTCCTCCGGGTGCTCCGGTTTCCTCCCACAGTCCAAAGATGTGCGGATTAGGTTGATTGGCTATGATAAAAAAATTGACCCTTAGTGCTAGGGGGATTAAATACGTGGGGTTACGGGGATAGGGTGGGATATGTGTTGGTGTAGGAGTTACGGGGATCGGGTGGGATATGTGTCGGTGCAGGCTCGATGGGCCGAAATGGCCTCTATCTGCACCGTGGGGTTTCTGTGAACAGGCACCCTTATTTTTCCTTTGGGGTATACTTTCTGCCCCGTATATGTTTTCAAGATAATGGATGTGTCTTTTAAAGGTATATGCGGAAATAGCCGCTCGTAATCCCGTCGATTTATGACAGTCAGAGCTGATCCTGTATCTAGCTCCATTTTAACTGGGGACCCTGCTATTGTGAGGGTAACCCAAATGGTCTGGTAATCTTCTTTGGCAATTACATTATGTAATTTGAGAGAGCTTAGTCTCTTGTTCCCGGAGTCGCTATCACTCTTCTGGTCTTCGGAGCCACTGTCCTTCATCATTTGTACCTTTCTGTGTTTTTCCTTATTGATTTTTTTCCTGTTAGTGGATTTTTTGTTTCCAGATCGGCATACACGTGTAATATGTTCCATCTTTCCGCATTGCCTGCATGCTTTGTCCTTGAACCAGCAGTCCCTCTGGTCATGGGTGGATCTGCCGCAGCGATAACATCTCTCGAAACATCGTGTCATTTCATGGGGGCTGAAGTCCTGTGGCTTTTGCTGTATCTCTGCAGCTCCTCTTGCACTGAAAGCCTTGTCCAGTGTTAAATCTTTCTCAGAAAATAGCCTTTTTTGTGTTCCTACACTTAGGAGACCGCAGACAAATTTGTCTCGTAGAGAATCTGCCAGTCCTGCCTCGAATTGGCAGTGTAGGGTATCAACAATCTCCTTAAAATTCTTGTCCATCGGTTCGGCTGGAGTGATTAAGTTTCATAACAGCTTGTATGTCTTTGCGCCCATTAGATTTAGAAATACTGAAGCTTTTTTTTCATCTTCTATTCCATTTGTGGTGCAATATACCTCCACTCTTTCCACATATGTGGTCCAATCCTCTATCTTGTTATCAAAAGCATCAATATTGCCAGAATTAGGCATCTTAGAAAAGATATGGTGCTTCCCGCGCTTTTCTTTCTTTTCTGCAGAAAAGATATGGCACTTCCCGCGCTTTCCCGCCACTGCTGCCGATGACAACACTGTTTCCCGCTGTTTCCGTTCTTTTTTATTTATTTATTTATTTACAGTTGGAGACTCGTTCCCGCCGGACTCTCTCTCTAGGTCTGAACGTCGACCTGCTTGCAGCCGCGGCCGTCTCCCGAGTGCTCCCTCCCTGTCTCTTACTGCTTGCCTCCGCTTTCGCTGCTTGGCCCAGCTGTAGAGCCAGCCGCTGGAGCCCCAGCCTGATGCCCAGGAAGGATTACCGCAGTACCTGTCACCAGCTTGGCCAGCTGGTGAAACAACAGCTTCTTTCACTTCTTGATTCTTCTGGACGCCAGAGTAATCGATGTCCTTGAGGTGCTGCCGAATTGTAGGTAAGTCCGTTTCCACTTCGTCGCCACTGTTGTGTCTGTGTGTTGATAGAGACACTGAAGACAGGAGTTGGTTTGATAGGTGTTTACTAAACAAAGTCTGGAGGGGAACTAACGGATACAACACAATACTCAGGCTTATATAGCCCGAGTGGCCATTACCGGCATTACAGTACACATGGGGCTCTTAAAGGCACATACACTACAAAAGCTATCAATCTCAGATTTAAAATTAACAATAGATCTAGCATCAATTGCCATTTGTGGAAGGGAGTTCCAAACTTCTATCACCCTTTGTGTGTAGAAGTGTTTCCTAATTTCACTCCTGAAACGTCTGACTCCAATTTTTAGACGATGCCCCCTAGTCCTAGAATCCCCAACCAGTGGAAATAGTTTCTCTCTATCTACCCTCTCGGTTCCCCTTAATTTCCTGAAAACTTCGATCAAATCATTCCTTAAACTTCTAAATTCTATGGAATACAACCCTAATTTGTGTAATCTCTCCTTGTAATTTAACCCTTGAAGTCCAGGTATCATTCTGGTAAACCTACGCTGCACTCCCTCCAAGGCCAATATATCCTTCCTAAAGTGTGGTGCCCAGAACTGCTCACAGTACTCCGGGTGTGGTCTAACCAGGGTTTTGTACAGCTGCAGCATAACTTCTACCCCCTTGTACTCTAGTCCTCTAGATATAAAGGCCAGCATTCCATTAGCCTTTTTGATTATTTTCTGTACCTGTTCATGACATTTTATGACCTGAACCCCCAAGTCTCTTTGAACCTCCACTGTTTTTAACTTTTCACCATTTATAAAGTACCCTGTTCTATCCTTTTTAGGTCCAAAGTGGATGACCTCACATTTACTTACATTGAAATCCATTTGCCACAGTTTTGCCCATTCACTTAATCTATCAATATCCCTTTGTAATTTTATGCTTTCATCTACACTGTCCACAATGCCGCCTATTTTTGTGTCATCGGCAAATTTGGATATATGACATTCTATGCCATCATCTAAGTTGTTAATAAATATTGTGAATAGTTGAGACCCCAACACAGATCCCTGCAGGACACCACTAGTCACATACTGCCAATTTGAGTAACTATCCATTATCCCTACTCTCTGTCTCCTGCCGCTCAGTCAATTTCCTAACCAGGTCAATAATTTGCCCTCAATTCCGTGGGCCTATAGATAACAGATAACAGTCTCTTATGTGGGACTTTATCAGATGCCTTCTGGAAGTCCATATAAATAACATCCATGTCCCTTTCCACTACTTTAGTCACCTCTTCAAAAAATTCAATCAGGTTTGTCAGGCAAGATCTACCTTTCACAAATCCATGCTGGCTTTCTCTGATCAACTGAACATTTTCAAGGTGTTCACTCAACCTATCCTTAATTATAGGCACTAGCAATTTCCTGACAACAAAGGTTAGGCTAACTGATCTATAATTCCCTGGTTTCCCTCTCTCACCATTCTTAAAAAGCAGAGTGACATGTGCAATTTTCCAATCTAAGGGAACTGTTCCTGTATCTAGAGAACTTAGGAAGACTATAGTTAGGCATCTACAATGTGCTCACCTACTTCCTTTAAAACCCTGGGATGGAAACCATCTGGCCCTGGGGATTTGTCACTCTATAGTGCCATTATTTTCTTCATTATTGTTATTTTACTTACATTAATTTTATTGAGTCCCTGTCCCCAATTCAATATTAGTTTCTTTGAGATTTCCGGCATGCTATCCTCTTCTTCTACTGTAAACATTGACGTAAAATAATTATCAACATGTCTGCCATTTCCCGATTGTCATTGACAATATCACCACTTTCAGTTTTTAAGGGGCCAACATTGCTCCTGACTGCCTTCTTATTCCTAATGTAACTGTAAAAATTCTTCATATTGATTTTGATATCCCTTGCAAGCTTCTTTCATACTCCCTTTTTGTAGCTCTTACTGTCTGTTTTGTGAGCCTTTGCTGTTCTTTATATCTTTCCCATTTGCCAGGGTCTGTGCTATTTTTTGCCTTTTTGTATGCCCTTTTCTTTAGTTTTATGTTGTCTCTTACCTCTTTAGTTGTCCATGGCTGTTTTTTTTGACTAGTTTTGTATCACATTAAATTCTTAAAAAAATATCTCCCAATGATCTTCTGTCATTTTGCCCATTAACATATTTAAGTTCAAAAGCACTTGATGTGATCCAGCTTCAATGTGGCGATGGACGGCTAAACCAGTTGTACAGTAGATGCACTCAAGTCTGTGCCCCTTGGATTTGATAAAGTGATGATACAGGGGAACAACCGGGATGGAAGGAGTAAAGGATTTGCTGGAGACATGGGCATCAAATGTAGAGGAGTTTCAGAATGGACTCAGGACGCTCAAAGGCTGCACCTCAATTTAATGCTGCATCGCTTGATGCACTGCTGGGGGGGTAGTGAGAAGCTGGAGTGTGTTAAACTTCCCCAGCAACAGGAGGAAGAAACCTGCTGCTGCTACAAAGGTGTGGCTGGAGGTGGCCCAGGAGGCCAGCAGCAGGAGCATTGTGCCATGCTCCTGGCTTCAGTGCAGAAAGTGCTTTAATGACCTAACCAGGTCAGAAAGGTGAGTACAGCTGCACATTCACCTACATCCTGCTGTGTGCAGCACCCCACCCTCTCACCCTGCCTTGTCAAGTCTAGTCCATCACTCTTCAAACCCACTTACCTTGCAGGGGCATGCAATGTTCTCTTTCTATGCACTTCCTCACATCACCATCTATCCATCCACCACTGTCACTCACCCTGATCTTTATGTTATTTGATGCCTCTTCCTGATAGTCACTCTCATCAAATGTACTGCATCCATCGGATGAACATGTGTCATTACAGTCACTCATAAATCTGTTCTTTCTCCCACTGCAGGAGAAGAGAGCACAGAACAGAAGGGAGAGGGAGAGAACCAGAGGTGGTTCTCCACAGATCTCACAACTGACAACTGGCAAAGAGGAAGTGCTGGAGATCAGTGGCCTTTCGGCATCCCTGGTCATCAGGGATGGGAAGATGGGGACCTCCCAGCTACCTGGTGATGGAATCAAATACAATCGACATACATGTCATACAACATTCAGTCATGTTTGTAATGATCAGTAACCTGTCATTCTGGAATGGTACACTAGGTGGTGCTGTATGTATATAAGAGTGGGCTACCCACAATGCACTAGGCTACCCAGAAGGCAGCAGTCAAGATGGAGGCCTCTACAGATACTGTACCTAGTCCACATGTGCTCAATAAAGTGTCTAGCAAAAGCTAGCTGTTCTTAATAAAAACGACTAGTTATTAATGAACATAACATGGTACCAGGATTGGTAAGATCTGCTGAGTATTGTGCAACGTGACATGGAGAATTTGAAGCCACCAGAGCATTTGAAACTCACAGGAAATGTCGACTACAATTGGCAGACTTTTAAACAACAATTCGAACTCTACATTGCTGCCATCGGGTACGGTACGAAGCCAGACGCAAGGAAAATAGCATTGCTGCTCATGGTTGCAGGCCCACAGGCGATAGAGGTATTTAATACATTTGTATTTAATCCAGAGGATAACAGAGAAAAATTAGATGATGTGCTAAAGAAGTTTGATACACATTGTTCTCCCAAAAAGAATGAAACCTATGAGAGGTACATCTTCCATTCTCGGACACAGCAGCAAAATGAGACTTTTGATAGCTTTTTGACTGATCTGAAACTGAAAGCACAGACATGTAATTTCTCTGAGCTGAAAGCATCCATGATTCGTGACCAGATTGTGTTTGGTATTCATGATAAAAAAAGTCAGGGAACGTCTGTTGAGAGAAACCAAACTAACATTGGAAATTGCTATGAAAATATGCCAAGCTAGCGAGCTAGCTCAAAAGCATGCCAAGACTTTCAGTGAAATCAATGATGATGCGATTGCAGTAAGTGCTGCTGTTGGTGCTGTGTCTTACAAGGGGAAGAAACATGGGCAGAACAGAAGTGAAAAGCAGTCGGAGGAAGGAATTTTTAATTGTAAACGCTGTGGTTACAAACACCAGTTAAAACAATGTCCAGCGTTTGGAAAAATGTGCACAAAATGTCATGGAAAGAATCACTTTGCCAAACAATGCTTTTCAAAAGTAAAAACTAAGAAAGGGCAACGAGTTAATGTAATTGAGGACACTGATTTAAGTGAGACATGTTTTGTAGGAATGGTGCCATGTGACAATATCAAAAAGGACACAGAAAATGTGCAGCCCTCAGGAATTAACAATGCTGAACATAAAGTTAATGCAGTAAAAGAGGACAAATGGATGATCCCACTGCAGGTAAATGGAACATTAGTTACATTGAAACTAGACACTGGGGCTAAAGCAAACTTAATCAGTATGAGTGACATTAACAATATGAAAGAAAAGCCCAAAATACAGAAAAAGTCAGTACTACTGAAGGACTATAATGGACAGAAAATAGGTAGCTTAGGTGTATGCAGACTTAAAGTGACAGTCAAAGACAAAGTGCATCATCTCATGTTTTCTGTTGTGGCTGAAGGACTTGATTCACTACTGGGTGACAAAGCTTGTGAGGACTTAGAACAAGTCAAGAGAGTCTACTGTATAAACTGTGCCATAAGCAGACCAGATGACTCAGTGGATTCTGTAGTGAATAATTTCCAGGATGTGTTCAAAGGATTTGGAGTTCTACCATTCACTTACAAGATCCAGCTAAAGGAGAATGCTCAGCCAGTGGTACATGCTCCACGAAGAGTTCCAGCACCCCTGCGTGACCGGCTCAAGAATGAACTGGACAGAATGACCACACTAGGAGTATTCAGGAAAGTCGAAGAGCCAACAGACTGGGTTAACTCCATGGTATGTGTAAAGAAAAAGAACAATGATCTAAGAATATGCATGGATCCAAAGGACTTAAACGCAAACATAAAACGTGAACACTACCAGATTCCTAAGCGAGAAGAAATCACCAGTGAAATGTCAGGTGCCAGATACTTTACAAAGCTCGATGCCTCACAAGGATTTTGGCAACTAAAACTGGATGAAGAGAGCACCAAATACTGTACCTGCAATTTTGGCAACTAAAACTGGATGAAGAGAGCACCAAATACTGTACCTTCAACACACCATTTGGCAGGTATTCTTTCCTCAGAATGCCTTTCGGGATAATATCTGCATCTGAAATCTTTCATAGAGTGATGGAACACATAATTGAAGGTCTGGAAGGAGTTCGGGTCTATGCTGATGACATCATCATCTGGGGCTCCACACTGAAAGAACACAATGAGAGACAGACTAAAGTGCTACAGAGCATACGCCGGAATGGACTGAAGCTCAACAAAGCCAAGTGTCAGTTTGGCGTCCAGGAAGTCACTTTCCTAGGAGATAATCTATCTGGTAAAGGAATAGAGCCAGATATGGAAAAAGTAAATGCCATACTCAAAATGCCCCGACCCACTGACAAAAAAGGAGTGCTACGGATCATGGGGATGATAAACTTCATTGGAAAGTTCATTCCTAACTTGTCAGCCAAGACAGCCTGTCTGCGAGACCTGCTACGTAAAACAAATGAGTTTGCATGGACAGAAAGACATGAACAAGAGTGGATAAACCTCACCTGTACTCACCTGTACTCACCTTCTTTGACACAACAAAAAGAATCAAAGTGTCAACGGATGCATCAAAAGATGGCCTAGGTGCGGTCTTGCTACAAGCAGAGGGTGAAGATTGGAAGCCTGTTGCCTATGCCTCCAGGTCTATGACTGATACTGAGTGTCGATACGCCCAGATTGAAATGGAATGTCTAGGCTTGGTAGTTGGACTAGAAAAGTTTCATGGCTACATATATGGACTTCCCACCTTCACAGTTGAGACAGACCACAGCCCACTGCTTGCCATCTTTAAAAAGAACCTGAATGAGATGTCTCCAAGGATTCAATGACTCATGATGAAGCTGCAAAGATATGACTTTGAACTGATCGACACACCAGGCAAATACATAGTGTTAGCAGATGCACTATCCTGAGCACCCACAATGAGTCATGTGAGCTCTACTGAAGAAGACGTGGCTGTTCATGTGAGTATGGTCACTGCTGCGCTGCCCGTGTCAGACACAAAATCAAAGCAAATAGCAGAAGAAACAGTAAAAGATACAGTATTACAAACAGTAATAGAGGACATTCATCATGGTTGGCCAAAAGGTTCCTGTCCAAAATATTTTCACATAAGGTCAGAATTGAGTGTCGCAAGTGGAATATTACTAAAACAGAACAGAATAGTCATTCCACAGGCTCTACGTCAAGACATGCTCAAAATGATTCATGGGGGACACCTCGGAATTGAAAAATGCAAAAGGAGAGCAAGAGACACTGTTTATTGGCCTGGCATAAATAAGGACATTGAGAACTAATAGGCAAATGTGAGACATGTCAGAAACACCAAAACAAACAAGCAAAGGAACCAATGATAGTAGCTGACATACCAACAGCACCATGACAAAAGGTTGGTATGGACCTTTTTCATTTAAATGGTAAAGACTATCAAATAGTGATTGACTACTATTCTAACTATCCTGAGATGGCGCTGCTCTCAAGCATCACAGCAAGCAGTGTCATAATGCATGTGAAATCCATCTTCGCCAGACATGGAATTCCCAGGATTGCCGTTAGCGACAATGGTCCGTGCTTCAACTGTAAGGAGTGGCAACAGTTTGCAGCACATTATGACTTTCAACACATCACATCCAGTCCTTTGTTTGCTCAGTCGAATGGTAAGGCAGAGAAAGGTGTTCAAGTTCTCAAGCAGCTACTGAAGAAAGCGACAGAAAGCAAGTCTGATCCTTATCTCGCCCTGCTGAGCTACCGAGCCTCACCTTTAGACTCTGGTTCTTCACCTGCTGAACTCCTAATGGGTCGCAAGTTGCATACCACGCTACCCTGCTGTGCAAAAGAAAAGCAGAGTAAGGAACTGAGACAGAGACTTCAACTGTTAAAGCTGAAACAGAAATCATACTATGACAAGTCATCCAAAACTCTGAAACCATTGACAAGAGATGATGTTGTCAGGATTGAGGATCCAGATGCATGGAACAGGAAAGCTACAGTTCTTGAGGAAGTAGGACCAAGGTCATACACTGTTAGAACTGAGGAAGGACAGATTCTCAGGAGGAACCGCCATTCCATCCTAAAAACACAAGAGACTATCGAAGAGCAAATCGATGACAATGCCGCAACTGAATCTTGTCACTCACCACCAGAACAATCTAACACAAATACACATACAGGCTCTCATGAAAACACATCAGACTTACCTGTGCTGAGAAGATCCACACGTGAAGTAAAAAAGCCTGATAGACTTAATCTTTGAGTACAAAGAAAACTACATTGAAAATGTATTGACAGTTGAAGATGTTTATGTTGTTATTGATTGATATTGATTGATACTGATCTTGTTTAACCTCAAAGAAAGGGGGATGTGATGATCAGTAACCTGTCATTCTGGAATGGTACACTAGGTGGTGCTGTATGTATATAAGAGTGGGCTACCCACGATGCACTAGGCTACCAAGAAGGCAGCAGTCAAGATGGAGGCCTCTACAGATACTGTACCTAGTCCACATGTGCTCAATAAAGTGTCTAGCAAAAGCTAGCTGTTCTTAATAAAAACGACTAGTTATTAATGAACATAACAATGTTGACTTGATTTCAGCAGTGAGTGAAATATGATCATCTCCGGAATGGTAAGTTGCAACATTCTTATCCCAATAGTACTAATTCAACAACAACAACTTGTATTTATAAAGTGCCAACGTCCCAGGGTGCTAGACAGGAGTGTTACCAAACAAAATTTGACACATAAGGAGATATTAGGTCAGACTTGGTCAAAGAGGTAGGTTTTAAGGAGCGTCTTAAAGGAGAAAAGAGAGGTAGAGAGGCGAAGAGGTTTAAGGAGGGAATTCCAGAGCTTAGTGTCTCGGCAGCTGGAGGCACGGCCACCTGTGGTGGAGCGATTAAAATCAGGGATGTGCAAGAGGCCAGAATTGGAGGAGCATAGATATCTCAGAGGGTTGTAGGGCTGGAAGAGTTTACAGAGATAGGGAGGGGCGAGGCCAAACAGGGATTTTAAAACAAGAATGAGAATTTTTAAATTGAGGCGTTGCTCAACCGGGAGCCAATGTAGATCAGCGAGCACAGGGGTGATGGGTGAACAGGATTTGGTGCGAGTTAGGATATGGGCAGCAGAATTTTGGATGTCCTTAAGTTTATGGAGGGTGGAAGATTGGAGGCTGGCCATATTATTTCTCTCTGCCAGGGCCTTCATGTGTGCAGCAGCCATCGCTGGACCTTGCAGACGACGAATTCTCAGCTGAACGGTTTCCTTCTGAGGGTGCACCATCACAGGACTCATGCTTACCATGCACCAGCTCAGATACTCACACTTCAGTGGATCCAGTTAGTTTGACAGCCACTGGTAACGTGTGGCCACCAGGTCCTGCAGGAAGCAGGTCTTCTTCTAGGAGGCTGCAGATGTCTGCCACCACCTGGCACAAAAAACTGAGCCTCCAGAAACGCTACACTTCCGACAGGTCAAGGAAGCTCAGCCTCTGCCTGTAGACCCTGTCATGCAGGTAGAGCTTCCTGTGACCTCGACCCCTCTGCTGCTCCTCTCTCTGCTGATCCGCTCTCTGCTGTCCAGTTGCAGGTTTGTGCACCGTAGGTTGTTACTGCTGCTGATAGTTATCTTGCTCCTTGTCCAATGTTCAATCTACCTGGCGGATCATATAACTAGGGCTGTAGAGAGGGCTTTAAACTAACTAGTGGGGGGGAGGTTCCTAGAGAGCAAATAATAAAAATGACAACAGAGAAGGTCATAGACTTAGATAGCAGTGGGGAAATTAAAAACAAGAGCATGTCAGGAAGGGGCAGAAGGTATGGAGTAAAAGGTAAAGTAATAAAAAGGGCAAAAGCAGGAACTAAGTGTCACAAAACATATTTGAAAGTTCTCTATCTGAATGCACGTAGCATTCGTAACAAAATAAACGAGTTAATGGCACAAATAACTACATATGGGTATGATCTTGTGGCCATTACAGAAACATGGCTGCAGGGTGAGAATGCCTGGGAATTAAACATACCAGGTTATTTAACGATCAGGAAGGACAGGCAGGAAGGAAGGGGAGGTGGGGTGGCTATGTTAATAAAGGAAGGAATCACTGTAATACAGAGAAATGCTATTGGGTCAAAAGATCAGGATAATGAAACAGTTTGGGTGGAGGTAAGGAATAATAAGGGGAAAAAAACACCAGTGGGCATAGTCTATAGGCCTCCGAACAGTTGCAACTCTGTTGGACGGAGTATCAATCAGGAAATAGTTGAGGCTTGTAATAAGGGAACATCTATAATTATGGGGGATTTTAACTATCATATTAATTGGACAAATCAAATTGGGCAGGGCTGCCTTGAGGATGAGTTCATTGAGTGTATTAGGGATGGGTTTCTTGAGCAGTATGTAACTGAACCGACCAGGGGGCAAGCAACATTAGATCAGGTCCTGTGTAACGAGACAGGATTAATTAAAAATGTCCTAGTAAAGGACCCCCTTGGAATGAGTGACCATAACATGGTTGAATTCCATATTCAATTAGAGGGTGAGAAGGTTGGATCTCAAACAAGCATGCTAAGCTTGAATAAAGGAGACTATGAAGGTATGAGAGTGGAATTGAGTAGAGTGGATTGGGAAAATAGATTAAAGGGTAAGACGATACATGATCAGTGGTGTACATTTAAGGAGTTATTTTACAACTTCCAAAAAAAATATATTCCACTGAGAAGAAAAGGGTGTAAAAGAAAAGACAGCCATCCGTGGCTAAGTAAAGAAATTAAGGATAGTATTTGACTAAAAACAAGGGCATATAAGGTAGCCAAATCTAGTGGGAGGATAGAAGATTGGGAAAACTTTAAAAGACAGAAAAAATAACAAAAAGATTGATTAAGAAAGGGAAGATAGATTATGAAAGTAAATTACCAAAAAATATAAAAACAGATAGTAAGAGTTTTTATAGTTATATAAAAAGAAAATGGGTGGCTAAAGTAAATGTTGGTCCCTTAGTGGATGAGACCGGGAAATTAATGGTGGGAAATATGGAGATGGCAAAAACACTGAATGAATATTTTGTATCAGTCTTTACAGTAGAGGACACTAAGAATATCCCAACACTGGACAAACAGAGGGCTATGGGGGGGGGGGAGGAGCTAAACATGATCCAAATCACTAAGGAAGCAGTACTCGGTAAAATAATGGGACTCAAGGCGGATAAATCACCTGGACCTGATGGCTTACATCCTAGGGTCTTGAGGGAAGTGGCGGTAGGGATTGTGGATGCACTGGTATTAATTTTCCAAAACTCCCTGGACTCAGCAAAGGTCCCGGCAGACTGGAAAACTGCTAATGTAACACCCTTATTTAAAAAGGGCAGTAGACAGAAGGCTGGAAACTATAGACCGGTTAGCCTAACATCTGTGGTAGGTAAAATTTTGGAGTCCATTATTAAGGAGACAGTAACAGGACATTTGGATAATCATAATTTAATAGGACAAAGTCAGCATGGTTTTATGAAGGGGAAGTCATGGTTGACAAATTTGCTGGAGTTCTTTGAGGAAGTAACATATAGGGTGGATAAAGGGGAACCAGTGGACGTAGTGTATTTAGACTTCCAAAAGGCATTTGACAAGGTGCCACACAAAAGATTATTGCTTAAGATAAAAAATCACGGGATTGGGGGTAATATTCTGGCATGGATCGAGGATTGGCTATCTAACAGAAGGCAGAGAGTTGGGATAAATGGTTCATTCTCAGACTGGCAATCAGTAACTAGTGGTGTTCCGCAGGGGTCAGTGCTGGGTCCCCAACTCTTTACAATCTATATTAACGATTTGGAGGAGTGGACCGAGTGTAACATATCAAAGTTTGCAGATGATACTAAGATGGGAGGGAAAGTAGTGAGTGAGCAGGACATAAAAAACCTGCAAGGGGACATAGACAGGCTAAGTAAGTGGGCAGAGATTTGGCAGATGGAATACAATACTGGAAAGTGTGAGGTTATGCACTTTGGCAGGAAAAATCGTAGAGCAAGTTATTATCTTAATGGCAAGAAACGGGAAAGTACTGAAGTACAAAGGGATCTGGGGGTCCTGCTGCACGAAACTCAAAAGGTTAGTATGCAGGTGCAGCAAGTGATTAAGAAGGCCAATGGAATGTTGGCTTTCATTGCTAGGGGGGTAGAGTATAAAAATAGGGAGGTATTGCTTCAGTTGTACAAGATATTGGTGAGACTGCACCTGGAATACTGTATACAGTTTTGGTGTCCATACTTAAGAAAATACATACTTGCTCTCGAGTCAGTACAAAAAGGTTCACTCGGTTAATCCCGGGGATGAGGGGATGGACATATGAGGAGAGGTTGAGTAGATTGGGACTCTACTCATTGGAGTTCAGAAGAATGAGAGGCGATCTTATTGAAACATATAAGATTGTGAAGGATTGGATCGAGTGGATGCGGGGAGGATGTTCCCGATGATGGGTGAAACCAGAACTAGGGGGCATAGTCTTAGAATAAGGGGCTGCTCTTTCAAAACTGAGATGAGGAGGAACTACTTCACTCAGAGGGTGGTAGGTCCATGGAATATGCTGCCCCAAAAAGCTGTTGAAGCTACATCATTACATAAATTTAAAACAGCAATAGACAGTTTCCTAGAAGTAAAGGGAATTAAGGGTTACGGGGAGCGGGCAGGAATTTGGACATGAGTCTAGGTTTGGATCGGACATGGCCCTGTGGGTAGCGGAGCGGGCCCAGGGGCCGTGTAGCCTGATCCTGCTCCTATTTCGTGTGTCTAATTCTGTTAGATTCAGGAGATGGTTCTGTGATAGTAGATTGGCGGTTAGCATCAGATCAGCCATGATCTTATTGAATGGCGGAGCAGGCTCGAGGGGCCGATTGGCCTACTCCTGCTCCTATTTCTTATGTTCTTATGTTCTAAGGCAACCAAGGCGCCACTCATCCTGATCTGATTCTGGAAACCTGAAAAGTGTAGAAAGTAAACTCTCAGCAAAAATAGTTAAAACAAACCGTTTCCCAGTAATAGATAAGAAAGCAGCTGTGATTGAGTATTTATTGGCGTATTTGCCTGACTTTTAATGAGCACCATGAATTGCCGTTTTTTACTCACCTTGGTTTCAATGGCAAGTTTCAGGAAGCCCGGGAAACCCATGGATGTGCTGTTAAGTTTGAAACTGAGTTGAAATATCACTGCAATTGAATGAATAGCATATTTAAATTGCTAACCCGCCTTACCCGAGGGGGTTATGTGCAACTAGCCCAACATGCCAGCGTTAAACCAGAAAGTTGGCACAGTCACATTTTTGGCAAACCTATGGCGCCGCCCCCCCCGCACCTAAACCCATGTACACTTCAATGTTAAAATTATTAGGGGGAGAAATTTGGTATCGCCCTGTTTGGGGCGCAATTATCGGCCGGGGTCAAAGTTTAGCACTTGCCGCTAATTATCACCTCCGACTGCAAACTTGGCTTCCAACGCCGCTGGAGGTGATTGGAGCACTAAATCAGGCGCTACCTACCTCTCTTAAGCCGCAAAGGCCGAGGAGCGAGGCGCTACCTCAGAGTGCTGGCGAAGCTCATGTGATGTCAGTCAGCAATGGAACACAGACACACTGGCGCTGGCCAGTTCTTAGGGTCGATCTTGCTCTCCATCCACAACTTGCTCATTGCAGCCTTGAATCTCGGCCTGGAGAGACCTGTACATCAAATCTGATGGAAAGAACAATGGAGAGGCCCAGGGAAAGTGCTCAGAGTGCAGCCCCCATAGACTCTTCTAAATCAATGCAAGGACGATCAAATCAAACTGAGCCTGCAAAGTGCTGCTCAGTACCCAAAACTCCTCAACACAGCGTTGAATGTCTCCAGAAGTCTCTCTCTCTCATTCAGAATGCATGGTGCAAAAATGTCACCGACAAAAAAAGGCAGGAAGCAGTCGCCTTTAAATAGCGCTCCCCCAGTCCCTTCCCAACTGCAAAACGCTCCCCTCAACCTGTCATTGCTAGCAGTAGGCGGTAAGGCAGGGGACGCCACTCAATATTCAGTCCGGGGCGCTACTGGGGCATTGCACGCTCGGCTGACGTCACGATCTGTGGGTGCAGGAGATCGTGGCGGTAGTGTTTAGCGTCACTGCAAAATGTCTGGTCAATTTCGCGAGCGTCGCAAACATTGCCGCGCCTGGGCGCTAGTTGCTTTGCGCCCCATTAGCGCCCTCTTAATACGTTAACCAACCAAATTTTTCCCCCTTAGTCTTTTTTTAATTCATTCACGGGATGTGGGCGTTGCTGGCAATGCCAGCATTTATTGCCCATCTCTAATTGCCTTTGAGAAAGTGGTGATGAACCGCCTTATACAACTAAGTGGCTTGCTAGGCCATTTCTGAGGGCAGTTAAGAATCAACCACATTGCTTTGGGTCTGGATTCACATATAGGCCAGACCAGGTAAGGCCTGCTGGTTTTCTTCTTAAAGGACATTAGTGAACCAGATGGGGTTTTACAACAATCCAGTAGTTTCATGGTCATCATTACTGATACTTTTATTCTAGATTTATTTAATTGCATTTAAATTCCCCAGCTGCCCTGGTGGGATTTGAACACATGTCCCCAGATCATTAGTCCAGGTCTCGTGGATTACTAGTCCAGGAACATAACCACTATGCGCCCTCTGCCTCATTAGCCATGTAGTAAAGCATTTCATGTTCTAACAAACCTCTGTACACAAAAGAACTTCCTCCATCATTCATCTCGGACTGATTCCATGCCCCCTAGTTACTGGTCCAATAACCAATAGAAACAGGATCAACTATTTACTGTTCCAAAACTTCCCATTATTTTGAAAATCTCTCGTTCATTTTTCTTTATCTTTCACTGAAAACACCTCAATTGTTTGAACCTTTCTTCATAACTATAACCTTTCATTTCTGGTATACAGTACTCTTTCCATGACTGTAATATCCTTAATGGGCCATATTTTGCAACACCTACGGGTGTGTACGAGGTGCGCACGTGCCCGTAGGGGCCACACAAGTTCTGGGTTTAGGCAGGTGGAGCGCTTGCACTAAAACCCGGCACTTGCCATCTGTCTTGACAGATCCTCCGCATCCTCGGGAGAAGGGCCTCTGCGGGTGGAGAGTGGCGCAATTTGCCCAACTTCCGCCCGCTGAAAGGCCGTGGAATTCTTACGTCTGGTGATTATTTTTAAAAAATCAAAAAAAGAATTTCTTGTTTAAAATATGTAATTAAATGCCATTTTAATTAATTTTATATATGGAATTTTTAAAAATGTATTTCATGTGTTTGTGTATTTTTTTTAAGTTATCCCCATTCATACTTATGACAGTTCCGTATGTACAGAATCTCCATAAGTATGAATGGGGATTCCCTTCTTTCATTGGTTGGGCCGACCCAAGTGGGCCATAGAAACATAGAAGATAGGAGTAGGCCATTCGGCCCCTCGAGCATGCTCCGCCATTTAAAGTGATCATGGCTGATCATCCAAACTCAGTACCCTGTCCCTGCTTTCTCCCCATATCCCTTGATCCCTTTAGCCTTAAGAAATATATCTAACTCCTTCTTGAATATATTTAATGAATTGGCCTCAACTGCCTTCTGTGGTAGAGAATTCCACAGGTTCACCACTCTCTGGGTGAAGAAATTCCTCCTCATCTCTGTCCTAAATGGCTTACCCCTTATCTTTAGACTGTGACCCCTGGTTCTGGACTCCCCCGCCATCGGGAACATCCTTCCTGCATCTAGTCTGTCTAGTCCTGTTAGAATTTTATAAGTTTCAATGAGATCCCCTCTCATTCTAAACTCCAGCGAATATAAGCCCAATCGACCCAATCTCTCCTCATACGTCATTCCTGCCATCCCAGGAATCAGTCTGGTGAATCTTCGCTGCACTCCCTCCATGGCAAGAACATCCTTCCTCAGATAAGGTGACCAAAACTGCACCTGCATGCTTACCTTCAGTGACTGGTACACAAGGACACCCAGGTCTCATTGCACTTCCCCTTCTCCCAATCTATTGCCATTCAGATAATAATCTGTGTTCCTGTTTTTGCCACCAAAGTGGATAACCTTGCATTTATCCACATTATACTGCATCTGCCATGCGTCTGCCCAATCAGCCAACCTGCCCAAATCATACTGGAGTTTCTCGGCATCCTCCTCACAGCACACACGCTCACCCAGCTTTGTGTGGTCTGCAAACTTGGAGATATTACATCTAGTTCCCTCGTCTAGATCATTAATATATATTGTGAACAGCTGGGGTCCTAGCACCGATCCCTGCGGTAGCCCACTAGTCACTGCCTGTCACTCGGAGAAAGACCCGTTTATTCCAACTCTTTGCTTCCTGTCTGCCAACCAGTTCTCTATCCAAGTCAGTACCTTACCCCCAATCCCATGTGATTTAACTTTACACGCTAATCTCTTTTGCGGGACCTTATCGAAAGCCTTCTGCAAGTCCAAATACACCACATCCACTGGTTCTCCCTTATCTATTCTACCAGTTCCATCCTCAAAAAATTCCAGTAGATTAGTCAAGTACAATTTACCTTTTGTAAATCCATGTTGACTTTGTCTGATCCTGTCACTGTTTTCCAAGTGCTCTGCTATTACATCTTTTATAATGGACTCTAGCATTTTCCCCACTACCGATGTCAGGCTTACCGTTCTATAATTCCCCGCTTTCTCTCTACCACCTTTTTTGAATAGTGGGGTTACATTAGCTACCCTTCAATCCATGGGAACTGTTCCAGAGTCTATAGAATTTTGGAAGATGACCAGCAATGCATCTACTACTTCTAGGGCCACTTCCTTAAGTATTCTAGGATGTAGATTTTGAGGCCCTGGGGATTTATTGGCCTTCAATCCCATCAATTTCCCTAACTCCATTTCCCTACAAATACTGATTTCATTTAGTTCCTCCCTCTCATTAGACCTACGTTCCTCGACATTTCTGGGAGGTTATTTGTGTCCTCCTTTGTGAAGACAGAACCAAAGTATGTATTTAATTGGTCTCCCATTTCTTTGTTCTGCATTTTAAATTCCTTTGATTCTGACTGCAAGGGACCTACGCTTGACTTCACCAATCTTTTTCTCTTCACATATCTACAGAAGATTTTACAGTCAGTTTTTATGTTCCCTGCAAGCTCACTCTCATACTCTATTTTCCCCCTCTTAAATAATCCCTTTGTCCTCCTTGCTGAATCCTAAACTGCTCCCAATCCTCAGGTTTGTTGCTTTTTCTGGCCAATTTATATGTCCTCTCCTTGGATCTTATGCTATCCCTAATTTCCCTTGTTAGCTATGGTTGAGTCAACTTTTTTGTTTTATTTTTATGCCAAACAGGCATAAATTCACTATTCAAAAATGGTGGTAGAGAGAAAAGGGGAATTATAGACCGGTAAGCCTGACATTGGTAGTGGGGAAAATGCTAGAGTCCATTATAAAAGATGTAATAGCAGAGGACTTGGAAATCAGTGACAGGATCGGACAAAGTCAACATGGATTTACAAAAGCTAAATCGTGCTTGACCAATCTACTGGAATTTTTTGAGGATGTAACTGGTATAGATAAGGGAGAACCAGTGGATGTGGTGTAGTTGGACTTTCAGAAGGCTTTCGATAAGGTCCCGCATAAGAGATTAGCATGTAAACTTAAAGCACATGGGATTGGGGGCAAGGTACTGACTTGGATGGAGAACTGGCTGGCAGACAGGAAGCAAAGAGTTGGAATAAACGGCTCTTTTTCCGAGTGGCAGGCAGTGACTATTGGGTACCGCAGGGATTGGTCCTAGGACCCCAGCTATTCACAATATATATTAATGATGATCTAGATGAGGGAACTAGATGTAATATCTCCAAGTTTGAAGACGACACAAAGCTGGGTCGGCGTGTGTGCTGTGAGGAGGATGCTGAGAAACTCCAGTATGATTTGGTCAGGTTGGCTGATTGGGCAGATGCAGTATAATGTAGATAAATGCGAGGTTATCCACTTTGGTGGCAAAAACAGGAAGACAGGTTACTATCTGAATGGCAATAGATTGGGAGAAGGGGAAGTGCAATGAGACCTGGGTGTCCTTGTGCACCAGTCACTGAAGGTAAGCATGCAGGTGCAGTTTTGCTCGCCATATCTGAGGAAGGATGTTCTTGCCATGGAGGGAGTGCAGCGAAGATTCACCAGACTGATTCCTGGGATGGCAGGAATGACGTATGGGGAAAGATTGGGTCGATTGGGCTTATATTCGCTGGAGTTTAGAATGAGAGGGGATCTTATTGAAACTTATAAAATTCTAACAGGACTAGACAGGCTAGATGCAGGAAGGATGTTCCCGATGGCGGGGGAGTCCAGAACCAGGGGTCACAGTCTAAAGATAAGGGGTAAGCCATTTAGGACAGAGATGAGGAGGAATTTCTTCACCCAGAGAGTTGTGAACCTATGGAATTCTCGACCACAGAAGGCAGTTGAGGCCAATTCGTTAAATATATTCAAGAAGGAGTTAGATATATTTCTTAATGCTGAAGGGATCAAGGGATATGGGGAGAAGACAGGGACAGGGTACTGAGTTTGGATGATCAGCCATGATTTCATTGAATGGCAGAGCATGCTCGAGGGGCCGAATGGCCTACTCCTGCTCCTATCTTCTATGTTTCTATGAACAAATTCTGTAGTTCATCCATACAATCTTTAAATGTTTGCCAGTGCAAGGGAGAGGGATTTAAATTCTTGAGGCATTGGAACCAGTTCTTGGGGAGGAGTGACCTGTACCAAGGGGACGGTCTACACCTGAACTGTGAGGGAGCCGATGTCCTCGGGGTAATATTTTCTAGGGCGGTTCGGGAGGATTTAAACTAATTTGGCAGGGGGATGGGAACCTAGGTAGTGGAAAAGAGGGAAGTCATATGAAGTCAGAAATAGATGGTAGAAAGGTGAGAAGCAATAAGCAAAGGAGAGAAACACAAAGGGCCAAACTAATTCATAATGAGAGTGTGAAAAAAGCAAGCCTGAAGGCTTTGTATCTTAATGCTAGAAGCATTAGGAACAAGGTGGATGAATTAGTTGTGGAAATAGAGGTAAACAAGTATGATTTGATTGGGATTACAGAAACGTGGCTGCAGGGTGGGCAAGGCTGGGAACTTAACATCCAGGGATATACAATATTTAGGAAGGATCGGCAAAAAGGTAGGGGAGGTGGGGTAGCATTGCTGGTAAAGGAGGGGATTAATGCAATGGAAAGGAAGGATATTAACTCGGATGAAACGGAATCTGTATGGGTAGAAATGAGAAATAGCAAGGGGAGGAAAACGTTAGTGGGTGTGATATATAGGCCTCCAAATAGTAATATGGAGGTGAGGGAAGGCATAAAAAGGGAAATTAGAGAAGCGTGCGATAAGAGCACAGCTGTCATCATGGGTGACTTTAATTTACATATTGATTGGACTACCCAAACTAGTAAAAATTCTGAGGAGGAGGAATTCCTGGAATGTTTTCGGGACGGTTATCTGGACCAATATGTCGAGGAGCCGACTCGAGATCAGGCCATTTTAGACTGGGTATTGTGCAATGAGAAGGGACTTATCAGCAATCTTCTTGTACGAGGCCCCTTGGGTCAGAGCGATCATAATATGATCGAGCTCTCAGTCGAGATGGAGAGTGAGGAAATTGAATCAGAGACTAAGGTCCAGAACTTAAATAAAGGGAATTACGAGGGTATGAGACGGGAATTGGGTAAGATTGATTGGGTGGTGTTTCTGGGGGGATTGACAGTGGATAGACAATGGCAAGCATTCAAAGATAGAATGGAAGAATTCCAGAACATGTTTATACCGGTTTGGCACAAAAATAAACCTAAAAAGGTGACTCAACCGTGGATAACGAGGGAAATTAGGGACAGCATAAAATCAAAAAAAAGGGCATATCAACTGGCAAAAAAAAGCACCAGACCGGAAGATTGGGGGCAGTACAAGATACAGCAAAAGAGGACAAAGGGATTAATCAGGAAGGGGAAAATAGAATACGAAAGTAAACTTGCAGCAAACATAAAGACAGACTGCAAAAGCTTTTATCGGTATATCAGGAGGAAAAGACTGGTAAAATCCCAAGTCGGTCCCTTGCAGTCCGATTCGGGAGAATATATAATGGAGAATAAGGAAATGGCAGACCAATTAAACTCATACTTTGGTTCTGTATTCACAAAGGAGGACACAAATAACCTCCCAGGAATATCGGCAAACATAGGGACTAATGAGAGGGAGGAGCTGACAGAAATTAGTATCTCTAGGGATATGGTGCTGGGTAAGTTGAGGGGACTGAAGGCCGACAAATCCCCGGGGCCTGATAAACTACATCCTAGGGTACTTAAGGAGGTGGCCCTGGAGATAGCAGATGCTCTAAGGATCATCTTCCGGAACTCCATTGACTCGGGAACAGTACCCGTGGATTGGAGGGTAGCTAATGTTACCCCAATATTTAAAAAGGGGGGTAGAGAGAAAGCAGGGAATTATAGACCAGTAAGCCTTACATCGGTTGTGGGCAGAATGCTAGAGTCCATTATTAAGGATAAAATAGCGGAGCACTTGACAAATGGGGAAAGGATCGGACAGAGTCAACATGGATTTACAAAGGGTAAATCGTGTTTGACTAATCTGCTGGAATTTTTTGAGGAAGTAACTGGTAAAATAGATGGGGGAGAGCCAGTGGATGTGGTGTACCTTGACTTCCAGAAAGCCTTCGATAAGGTTCCACACAAAAGATTATCATGCAAAATTAAGGCTCATGGGATTGGGGGCAAAGTATTAACGTGGATAGAGAACTGGCTGGCGGATAGAAAACAGAGAGTTGGAATAAACGGCTCGTTTTCGGAGTGGCAGGCAGTGACCAGCGGGGTGCCGCAAGGATCTGTCCTGGGACCCCAGCTGTTCACAATATATATAAATGATCTGGATCAGGGAATTGGATGCAATATTTCCAAATTCGCTGACGACACTAAACTAGGAGGAGGGGTGGGCTCTGATGAGGATGTCAGGAGGCTACAGTGCGCTTTGGACAGGTTGGGGGAATGGGCGGATACGTGGCAGATGCACTATAATGTGGATAAATGCGAGGTTATCCACTTTGGGGGTAAAAACAGGAGGGTAGATTATTATCTAAACGGCAATAGATTGGGAGATGGGGAAGTGCAGAGGGACCTGGGTGTTCTTGTGCACCAGTCACTGAAGGAGAGCATGCAGGTGCAACAGGCGATTAAGAAGGCAAATGGTATGTTGGCCTTCATATCAAGGGGGTTCGAGTATAGGAATAGGGATACCTTACTACAGCTGTACAAGGTGCTGGTGAGACCGCATCTGGAGTATTGTGTACAGTTTTGGTCGCCCCATCTGCGGAAGGATGTTCTTGCCATGGAAAGAGTGCAACGGCGATTCACCAGGCTGATACCTGGAATGGCGGGAATGACCTACGAAGAGAGATTAAATAGTTTGGGCTTGTACTCACTGGAGTTTAGAAGATTGAGAGGGGATCTCATCGAAACATATAAAATTATGGCAGGCCTGGACAGGCTGAATTCAGAGAGAATGTTTCCAATGGCCGGGGAGCACAGAACCAGGGGCCACAGTCTAAAAATAGCGGGCAAATCATTTAAAACAGAGATGAGGAAGAATTTCTTCACTCAAAGAGTGGTGAGCCTGTGGAATTCCCTGCCACAGAGGGCTGCGAAGGCTAATTCAATAAATATTTTCAAGAGAGAATTGGATATATTTCTGAAGGCTAAGGGGATTAAGGGTTACGGAGAAAAGGCGGGGACGGGGTACTGAACTGGTAAGATCAGCTATGATCTCAGACGAAGATCAGCCATGATCTCATTGAATGGCGGAGCAGGCTCGAAGGGCCGAATGGCCTACTCCTGTTCCTATCTCTATGTTTCTTTGTTTCTATGTGCCTATCCACCATCAAACCTTTAAGTAACATTCCCCAATCCATCCTAGCCAACTCGCGCCTCATACCATCGTAGTTTCCTTTATTTAAATTCAGGACCCTAGTCTCTGAGTCAAATACTTTACTCTCCATCTTAATGAAGAATTCTATCATATTATGATCGCTCCGCCCCAAGGGGCCTCACACAACAAGATTGCTAATTAATCCTTTCTCATTACATAATACCCAGTCTAAGATGGCCTGATGTCTAGTTGGTTCCTCGACATATTGGTCCAGGAAACCATCCCATATACACTCCAGGAATTCTTCCTCCACAGTATTGTTACTAAGTTGGTTAGCCCAATCTATATGTAGATTAAAGTCACCCATGATAACTGCTGTGCCCTTATTGCACGCGTCTCTTATTTCCCGTTTAATGCCATTACCAAACTCTGCATTACTGTTTGGGGGTCTGTATACAACTCCCACTAACGTTTTCTGCCCCATGGTATTGCTCAGATCTACCCATACCGATTCCACATCATCAGAGCTAATATCTTTCTTTACCATTGTGTTAATCTCTTTAACCAGCAATGCTACCCCACCTCCTTTTCCTTTTTGTCTGTCTTTCCTGAATATTGAATACCCCTGGATGTTGAATTCCCAGCCTTGGTCACCCTGGAGCCATGTCTCCATAATCTGAATGATATCTTATCCGTTTACATCTATTTGCGCAGCTAATTCATCCACCTTATTACGAATGCTCCTCGCATTAAGACACAAAGGGGGAGAAATTCGGTGGAGTGGCAAACGGGGCGCTAAGCTCGCCTGGGCGCTGGAATTAGTGCAGCGATCGGAGCAGTTGCGACTGCTGGAAATTCAGCTTGAACGCCCCAAGAGGGACACGGGGCGAGGCTTGAGGTGCTCCGCGTCCCTCTTAGGGCGATGAAACTGAATATCACAATGCAACATGCCGCAGCGCCACACGTTGCGGCACGGCGCACTGCGGTACTGCAGGCCTTCCTCCCATTCTTAATCAGGAGGGGCCTGCACCAGCGCGATCGGAGATCGCGAGTGCTGGCAAAAGAGCCCGGCACCGAGGAGAAGTGCCGGGCTCTCGGAAAACAGCCAGCACTGCCGCGGGGGGAGATCAGGAGGCCGGGGACGGAGGTGCTGGCAGGCGGCTGCCGAAAAAAATGGCCGCCCCGCACCTCCACCTAAATTTGCACCACTGCCGCCACAGGTAGGCCCCGTGAACCGGGCGCGATTTGTGAATGGCGCTACAGAGGCGGGCGCTACCGAATATCGAGATCGGGGTGGTAGCGGGGCGCTGCACACACCGATGACATCATCGGTGGTGGCGCAGCACAACAGGCTAATGCCGTCATTAGCGCCCCAGCTAAATATCGCGGGAGGCGCGGCCAGTGGTGCTAAAGCCACTGGGTGCCCTCTTTAGGCACTAACTGGTGGCGCAGCCCACTGAATTTATAGGCCAAAGCCTTCAGGCTTGTTTTTTTTAACTCTTAGACCTTTTAGAATTATTATTTACTGTGGCCATGTTTGATTTACACCCTTGATTTCTCTGACTGCCACTTTTACTTTTCTCCTTCCTGTCTTTTTCTTCTATCCTTGCTTCCCTTTCCTCTGTCTCCCTGCACAGGTTCCCAACCCCCTGCCATTTTAGTTTAAACCCTCCCCAACAGCAGTAGCAAACACTCCCCCTAGGACATCGGTCCCGGTCCTGCCCAGGTGCAAACCGTCCAGTTTGTACTGGTCCCACCTCCCCCAGAACCGGTTCCAATGTCCCAGGAATTTGAATCTCTCCCCCTTGCACCATTCCTCTAGCCACGTATTCATCTGAAATATCCTTCTATTTCTACTCTGACGAGCACATGGCACTGGTAGCAATCCTGAGATCCGCTTGCAAAACGTTGGCCTCTGCGCATTTCTACAAGGGGAGGGCCAGGATCGCAAGCCTCCATATCTCCTGGACCACAAGGTAAATGCGTAGAATTTTTGATGATCGGAGGCGTCCGCTCGTGGGAAACCTCCGATCACAAATTCAGGCCCCTTATAATGGCATTGCTGTTAATTGGAAGGGAAAATCAGGTATGGTGTATAAAGGATGGTTGATCCAACGATGCCTGTTTTATGTCTCCACTGAGGTTGAAAGTTCCACCCAGAAGTTGGTTAATTCTTTCCTTATCTCTCTCATATTTAAATATCTCCCACTGCTGGTCTGCCGTTTGAGCTGCTAAATTTTCCAACCAATTTATCTGCCCTGTTCTCACTGAAATGAGCTAAGTTTCAGTCCGACATTATTATTTACTGGGAGAGTAATTCGGTAGTGGATCCGCGCTCACTCTTGAAATCTTGAAAAAGTAGCGCCAGGCGCTAATGATTGTGAACTTCCAGTAAATTGGCTGTTAGCGCTCCAGGAAGGAAGTGGAGCACTAAGTCAAGCGCTACCACTTCCCTTGGAATGCTAAAGCCGGCAAGAGGGGCAGTAGCAGTGTAACGCTGCCCAATGTCGAGGGCAGCGCTGCCGGGAACGGAGGCTCCTTCCCTCCCTTAAAGGGAAGAGCTATCGCTGCAGGCTCTGCATTGAAATGAGGTCCCTCGTCGCCGACGGCAGCAGCAATCTGACACGATCAGCCCCAAGCACTCTAGTAGAGTGCAGGGTTGATTGATCGCGGCCAAAGAAAAATGGACGTAAGACATTAACAAGATTTTTTTTTCACGCAACCATCATCACCTTTAAATACCGCTCCCCAAGCGGCCGGCCTCCCTGACAATGCCTCTTGCAGCTGTCGGTAGTGTCATTCAGCGATGCTGCAGGGGGCGGAACCGAATATCGGGTCTGGGGCGCTACCGGGGCGAGGCGCAGCATGCTGACGTCACGATCTCCGGGCGCAGGAGATTGTGGTGCTGGGGTTACTGCCACCGCAAACCTTGATGGGAATTTCACGGGCATTGGTGCTCTCGCTAAGCCGGTAGCCCCGTTATCGCCCCCTGGAGGTGCTAACGGGAGGCGCAAAGGAGGCGAATTTCTAGCCCCTAATCTTTTACCTTAAATTCTCTCACAGTTGCTCTAAAGTCTCTATTCCTTGCCACCTCCCCAAGCCTACAATTTTAGAATGACTAACCCACCTCCTTGGAGCAGGTTGACTGCCCTCCCTTTGTCCCACCTCAGTAAAACCCAGAAGTGGGCGGATTGGAGGTGGGTTGGGGTCGGGTTTGAAATTTTTAATGTTTTAACATCGGACCCAAATTCCCCCCCCCCCACGCAGCACCACCCCTGCGCCCCCGCCCCCGCCATTTTTAGGAGTTTAAATTCACCCCGCTGTTTCTAAGCTGCCTGGTGCATTTTTCTTTAAAGCTGAGGTTGCAGCCAATGGAAAGTAAACCGATGCTGAGGCACCAGGCAGAAGTGTTCCTCTGCCATTGGGCTTTCTCGTGGGGTCAGTAGACATGGGTGCACAGGATAGTTCTGTTCTCCTAAGAGGCATCCACCTTGCATTTCAGCTTCTTCAAATAAGGAGGGTAACATGAACTGTTGCAAACTGAAAACACAATTGCTTCTTCCTAGGTAACAACCATTCAGTAGCACGATGATGTCTCTGGTGAGATGTCATTCAAAATAATGACTGAGTTCAAATCCTTTTCTGCTTTTGAAGGTCATGAGGTTAATATGAAGAGTCCTGTACAGCCATGGCTTTTGAACCCACTGATAAACCCCCAACAGCAGAGGAACACTTCTGCCTGGATTCTTCAGCATCAGGTTACTGTTCCTATGCCCCTATGGATACCGCATGTGACCCTTTGTATTTGGGGAAAGTCTGCCAGCCATGGACAGCTGAGCATCCTGTCCAGCTGATGTCTCCTTTACACGGGAAAAGTGATGCTCCTTGCAAACAAAGGAGTTGTCACTTCCCTGCTACATATGTGCAATGCAGACTGCCTGATATGGTAGCTGTCTCCTGGGGTGCCTTGGAAAGACATTTGGAACTCTCTGTTTCTGTCATAATGTCTGCTTACTAAAACTCCTTTGAGCAGTAGAAATCACGGGCTGGATTTTACCAACCTCGGCGGGTCCGTGGTGGGCAACGTTGATGGCGGGTCCTGGCCTCGCTGCCGGCTCCAGCCCGCTGTCCAAAATGATTTTCCCTGATTGGGCTTGTTAAGCCCGACCAGCGCATTTGCTGGCCAACTGAAGGAAGCGGGTCTGATTACGTCATTTGATGATGTGTCATCAGCCGGTTTTCTTAAAGGGACCATGCGCAAATTGATTTTGACATTAGTGTTCTACAGCATGCAGGGAGGTCCTCTTCCCTTCCAATGGGCAGAAGACAACTTCCCAGGAGACCACAGCAGCCTGGTTGCACATTGTACAGGAGGACCCAAGCAGGGATGTCGTAGGAGGACCAGGCTGCAGTTTTTTTTATTATTAGTTCATGGGATCTGGGCATTGCTGGCAAGGCCAGCATTTATTGTCTATCCCTAATTGCCCTTGAGAAGGTGGTGGTGAGCTGCATTCTTGAACCGCTGCAGTCCATGTGGTGAAGGTGCTCCAACAGTGCTGTTAAGGAGGGAGTTCCAGGATTTTGACCCAGTGACGATGAAGGAACAGAGATATACTTCCAAGTCAGGATCGTGTGTGGCTTGGAGGGGAACATGGAGGAGATGGTTTTCCCATGTGCCTGCTGCCCTTATCCTTCTAGGTGGTAGAGGCCATGGGTTTTGGAGGTGCTGCCGAAGAAGCCTTGACGAGTTGCTGCAATGCATCTTGTAGATGGTACACACTACAGCCACGGTATGCCAGTGGTGGAGGGAGTGAATGTTTTAAGGTGGTGGATGGGGTGGCATTCAAGTGCGCTGCTTTGTCCTGGATGGTGTTGAGTTTCTTGAGTGTTGTTGGAACTGCACTCATCCAGGCAAGTGGAGAGTTTTCCATCACACTCCTGACGTGTGCCTTGTAGATGGTGGAAAGGCTTTGGGAGTCAGGAGGTGAGACACTCGCCACAGAATACCTAGCCTCTGAGCTGCTCTTGTAGGCACAGTATTTATGTGGATGGAATACTCACCACTTGCCCGGATGAATGCAGCTCCAACAACACTCAAGAAGCTTGAAACCATCCAGGACAAAGCAGCCCACTTGATCGGCACCCCATCCATCACCTTAAACATTCACTCCCTCCACCACTGGCGTACCATGGCTTCAGTGTGTACCATCTACAAGATGCATTGCATCAACTCGATAAGGCTTCTTCAGCAGCATCTCCCAAACCCGCGACCTCTACTACCTCGACGAACAAGGGCAGCAGACACATGGGAACACAATCACCTATAAGTTCCGCTTCAAGTTACACACCACTCTGACTTGGAAATATATCGCTGTTCCTTCATCATCACTGGGTCAAAATCCTGGCACTCCCTCCCTAACAGCACTGTGGGAGTACCTTCACCACATGGACTCCAGCGGTTCAAGAAGGCGGCTCACCACCACCTTCTCAAGGGCAATTAGGGATGGGAAATAAATGCTGGCCTTGCCAGCAATGCCCACATCCCAGAAATGAATATAAAGAAAGCATTGGCAGCGGATCCAGAGGAAATTAATTTAAGTATTTAATTTACTATACACACTATTTTTAACTAAAAACTATAAATCAATAGTTAAATAAATAAATAAATATTCAGAATAATTTATAACTCATTAATTAAAAACCTACCTGTGGGGATAAGGATGAAGGCTGCAGGTAGGATGGCCACAATGCAAACCATGGCACTGTGCAGCAGGAGGCAGTCCAAGGGAAGGAGGATAAGAATAGAAAGGTTGTAGTCATAGGGGATTTGATAATTAGGGATATAGACAGCATCCACTGCAGTCGCGACTGAGAGTCCAGAAGGGTGCGTTGCCTACCTGGTGCAAAGCTAAAGGATATCTCGGAGCAACTGAAGAGGAATTGGAGAGGGAGGAGGGGAAGATCTAGTTGTTGTGGTCCATGTAGGGGCCAATGACATATGGAAGAAAAAGGAGGAGGTCCTGCTAAGGGAATATCAGCACTTAGGAACTAAATTAAAAAAACAGGACCTCACGGGTGGGAATCTTGGAATTACAGGCCGAGCCACATGCTAATTAGCACAGGGATAGATAGAATAGGATGGTAAATGTGTGGCTGAAAGACTGGTGTGGGAAGACGGAGTTCCATTTCATGGGAAACTGGCATCAGTACTGGGACAGGAAGAAGCTGTACCGCTGTGACGGGCTTTGCCTAAATCGGATTGGGATCAGTGTCCTAGTGGAAAGGGCTGTGGGTAGGACTTTAAACTAATAAGATGGGGGAGGGATCTGGTTTGAAAATAACATAAGTGAAGATGAAAGAAATAGAAGTTGAGAGTAAAGGTCAGAATGAGGTAAGGAATACGGGTAACATAAACAGCCAGGGAACAAATACAGTTATAAAACATGAGTATAAAATGACTGTTAAAAATAAAGTGAGGGGAATAATTAATAAAAATGAATTAAATTGCCTGTACATCAATGTGCACAGCATCTGAAACAAAACTGGGAAACTGGAGGCAATAATTCATAACGGGGACCCAGATATAGTAGGAATAACTGAAACATGACTACATAAAGAAAAGGATTGGCAGTTAAATATTGCAGGATATAATGTATTTAGAAAGGATAGGGAAGGAAGAATAGGGGAGTAGTTGTACTAATTAGAGACAACATAATGGCAATAGTAAAAAGGGACATAACTAACATTAATATAGAAACAGAATTCTTATGGATTGAGACAAAAGATAAGAAGGGATCGATCACATTAATAGGGATATTCTACAGATCACCTAATAGTGGAAGGGAATTGGAGGAAGAAATATGTAGGTAAATCTATGAAATGAGTAAAAACATTGAATAATAATCATGGGAGATTTCAACAAAAGAGTAAACTGGCAAGAAGAGATAAGGAAATGGAGTTTTTACGGTGTGTTCAGGACTCCATTCTTACACAGTATGTAAGAAGCCCTACAAGAGAGGAATCACTGCTGGATCTAGTATTGTGAAATGAACTAGAGCAGATAAGAGAAGTAAGCATTGGGGAACATCTAGGCAATAGCGGTCATAAACTAATTAGAAAGACACAAGTAAGACAAAGAACAAAGTAATAGATTGGAATAAAGCTCATTTTTGAGGGGATAATAATGGAACTAGGTAAGGTAAACCGGGAAAAATGTTGACAAAGAGATAGAACAGCAGTGGGAAATAATTAAAATGGTGACCAATAGAATTCAGGAGAAATATATTCCTTTATAAACCAAAACAAACTAGCCAATAATGAAACACTATGCATGAATAAAGAGATAAGGGAAACACTGGAACTGAAGAAAAAGGCATACACTAAGTACATAGGCAATAAAGGAAAGGATGACAACAAGGAATACAAAGAGGTTATGCAATAAATAAAAAACAATTAGGAAAGCAAAGAGGAACTACAAAATGTAATTATCAAGGAATATAAAAATAAATAGTAAAGTATTCTACAGACACATAAATAACAAAATAAAAATAAGGATAGGGATAGGACCACTAAGGAATGCACAAGCTAAACACACAGGTAATGTGAGGGTGCCGGTCAGTTCCTTCAGTAACCCCTAGATGGCACCTTCACTTGTTTGTTTACCTTTGTTAATTGTTACTAGTTTCTCCTGTGTTTATTACTTAACTGCCTTTTATCAGGTTTATTGGTTTCACCTGTTTTTGCTTGTATTTAAGTTCTGTGGTTTCTTCCCTCTGTGCTCAGTCTTGACAAGGTGCTCAGTCTTGACAAGCCGGTTGCCCTGTGGTAGCTTGTCTTGAGCTCAGTCTTGACAAGCCGGTTGCCTCGTGGTAGCTTGTCTTGAGCTCCTATGTTTGTAAATGTTTACCTGTGTGATTCAATAAAGAACTGTTATTTATGACTGCATACCTGCTTCTAGCCTCGTCTGTCTGCACTTGGGTCCAGAACCAGCCTCGCCCTGACAGCAAGACTGAGCCCCTTGTCAAGACTGAGCACAGAGGGAAGAAACCACAGAATGTCAGGGTTGCTGTCACGGGGCCATGTAGAAACGGGGCTGTGCTGTCCGGGTGAGGTAGGTTCTGGACCCAAGTGCAGACAGACGAGGTGAGAAGCAGGTATGCAGTCTTTAAGGTACTTTACTAGATTCACACAGGGAAAACAGTAACACACTTAAGCGCTCAAGACAAGCTACCAAACGGCTAGTCAAGATAGGGACTCAAGACAAGCTTCCATGAGGCAACTGACTTGTCCAGACTGAGCTCGAGACAAGCTACCACATAGGCAACCGGCTTGTCAATACAGAGCTCAAGACAAGCTACCACAGGGCAACACGCTTGTCCAAACTGAGCACCCTATCAAGACTGAGCAACTTGTCAGCACCTTGTCAAGACCGAGAACAAAGGGAAGAACCACAGACTTAAATACAAGCAGAAACATAACAAGGATAAACAGTTATAGACATAGGAGCTCAAGACAAGCAACCACTAAGGCAACCGACTTGTCAAGGCAAGCTACCACAGGGCAACAGGCTTGTCGAGACAGAGCACCTAGTCAAGACTAACTCCCTTGTCAGGACTGAGCCCAGAGGGAAGAAAGCACAGAACTTAAATACCAACAAAACAAGGTGAAACCAATGAACAGATAAAAGGCAGTTAACTAATAAACACAAGAGACTAGAAACAATTAACAAAGGGAAACCAACAAGTGAAGGTGCCATCTAGAGGTTACTGAAAGAACTGACCGGCACCCTCACACTCATTACAGACCTTGCTCTCTGTGGAGCTGGTCGTGCAGCAGCTGTGTGGGAAGTGGTGGTCGCCTTGACCTGGGAGTGGAGGGGAAGGAGAGACCCCAGGCCACCACCACCATCAACCATCTACTAACATCATCTACCGAGGTGCCTGGGGAGAGAGGAGGAGAGGGAAAAAGGAGGCCAGCATTTACAACAAGAGAGGCTTTTCCATCACTGCCTCCCCAAATTGGCCTCCAGTCCAGGAGAGGGGGAGAGGGGAGAGGAGCGGCCTTCAAAACCCACTACTTGGAAGGAGGGTAGGAGCAACTTCTTTTCCATTTGAACTTCTGCAGGGGGGTATCATTCGGTGCATTCCCCAAAGACTTTGTATTGTGGGTAGGGGGAAGAAAGAAGACCGGGCCGGAAGACCAAGGGGTGTCAAAAGCCCCTTCCATTGCCTGGCCTGGGTTAGCTGGAGCTGCCCAGGTGAAGCTTTCATCGCGAAGACCTGGTGTGGGGCTGAACCTGGGCTTTTCTCTAGCTTTCCCAGGCGAAGACATCTTCTCCCCCTGCCTGAAGACCACCCACAGAGACTTTATTTTTCCATCGGGGAGTGCACCCCCTGCCGACACCCACCCACCTACCTACCATCCTGAGTGGCGCCCCTGCCTTTGCAGCCTCCCTCCTTCCCACCCCCCCTCCCTCTCTTTGTCTCTCTCTCTGTCTCTCAGGAGGCACCTCTGGTTCAAAACTCTACTAATTGCCACTTGAGCAGAGGGGAGTAGGCCCCTCTCCCAATTACTTCCAACAAGGGGAGAGGCGGGCCTTTAGTTTAACAGCTCCCTCTGCGCACTGCGCGACGGACGGGTCGGCCGCCGGCGACGACCCCCCGGAGGAGGATGGGGACTCGGTGATGGGCATGGAGGACGATTTGGATTCCATCGCCGATGAGGCGATGGATGACCCCGTGCCCCTCGCCGGGTCTCCTCTCATTCCCGTCAGGGAACTCCGGGATTTTGTGGCCGTGCGCCACGGTCGTCAGAATAAGACCCAGCTGGCCCTCGCCAGGTGGTCGGAGCTGGCGCTGCTCATCGGGTCGGTCCGCGCCGCCATCAGGGCCATGGGCGCAGACGCGGACGTGAGCCCGCTCGAGCTGCGTCAGCTCAGGTCGTTCCTCACTGGGCTCCTGAGGGAGTGGCGGTCGACTAGCGGCTGCGCTCCCTCCCCCCGTTAGTTGTAGGTAGAGGTTGCACTATGCTTCTGAGATGAAGATAACCATAGCCAGCCTCAACATCAATGGCAGCAGGGAGGCTCGCCGCAGGTTTAATAACCTTTCGGTCCTTCGGGACGGGAAGTATGCGGTGTGCTTCCTGCAAGAAACCCACACCGTTCCAGGAGACGAAGCCACGTGGCTCCTGGAGTGGCAAGGAGGGGTCAGCATGAGTCACCTCTCCAGCGTTTCCAGCGGGGTGGCTATCTTGCTGGCCCCGCATTTTCAGCCGGAGATCTTGGGGGTCAAGGAGCTCGTGCCGGGCCGCTTGCTCCAGGTCACTGTGCGCCTGGGGGGCATGCCGCTCCATCTAGTGAACGTGTACGCCCCCCAGGCTGGTGCGCAGCAAGTGCGCTTCTTTGAAGAAGTGTCCGCTCTTCTGGGCTCCATCGACGCGGGCGAGTGCGTCATCCTCGGGGGGGGATTTTAACTGCACCCTCGAGGCGAGGGACCGTTCGGCCCCCCAGCGATGCCCGGCGGCGATGGAGAAGTTGAGGGACCTGGTTGGGTCCTTCGACTTGGTGGACGTCTGGCGACATCTCCACCCCGACTCCAGCGCCTTCACTAGCGTGAGGTCTGGAGGAGGATGGTCCAGAATCGACCGCCTTTATATTTCCCGGGCGTACGTCTCCTGCATTCCGGCAGCTTCCATACGGCCGGTGCCGTGCATGGACCACCACCTGGTGTGGGCGGAGCTCGCTCCGCTGCGCGCACGGTGGGGGGGGTCCGCGTACTGGCATATTAATAACCGGCTGCTGGAGGATGCGCGGCTCCGGGATTCGTTTCGCCAGTCCTGGGCCGACTGGAGAAGGAAGCGAGGGGGCCTCCCCTCCTTGAGGCTATGGTGGGACGTGGGCAAGGCTCACATCCATCTCTTCTGTCAGGAGTACGCGAAGGGGTCGACCAAGAGGCGGGAGGCCTGGGTCGGGCGGTTGAAGAAGGAGGTGCTCGACCTGGAGTCCCGTCTCGGTCAAGTCTTCAAGGACCCGGCCCTGCGGATGGTGTACGAAGAGAAGAAGGGCGCGCTGAAGGACCTGCAGCTTGTCGGGTCCCGAGGTGCGTACGTGAGGTCGCGGATCCAGTTCCTGCGGGACCTGGACCGCGGCTCCCCCTTCTTCTACTCGGTGGAAAAAAGAGAGGGGGTCCGTAAGCAGCTCTTGGGGCTGCTGGCCGACGACGGATCTCTGGTCTCGGATCCAGAGGGGATCAGTGCGGAGGCCCGCGCCTATTACGGGGCTCTGTTCTCTCCGGATCCGTCCAGCGAGGCTGCGCGTAGAGTTTTGTGGGAGGACCTGCCGAAGGTCGGCCTGGAGGGTGCCGCAAAATTGGACGCTCCTCTGAGTCTGGAGGAGCTGACCGGCGCCCTCCGCCAGCTCTCCAGGGGAAAGTCCCCGGGGCTGGACGGGCTGACCGTGGAGTTCCACAGGGCGTTCTGGGACGTCTTGGGTGGCGACTATGCGCGGGTCCTGGGGGAAAGTTTGGCGACCGGGGAGATGCCCTTCTCTTGGCGCAGGACGGTTATTGTCCTGCTGCCTAAGAAGGGCGATCTCTGCCTCCTTAAGAACTGGCGCCCAGTCTCCCTCCTCAGCACGGACTATAAAATTTTTGCCAGGGCTATGTCTGCTCGCCTAGGCGCCGTGCTGGCCCACATGATCCACCCCGACCAGTCCTACACGGTCCCGGGCCGGACCATCCAAGATAACATCCATCTGGTCCGGGACCTGGTCCACCATTCCCAGAGGGCTGGTCTGTCGGTCGCCTTCCTTTCCCTGGATCAGGAGAAGGCGTTCGACAGGGTGGATCACGAGTATCTCTTCGGGACTCTGCGCGCATTCGGGTTTGGGACGCATTTTGTTGCCCGGATCCGACTTCTGTACGCTGCCGCAGAGTGTCTGATTAAAGTTAACGGGTCCTTGACGGCGCCCCTTCGCTTCGGGAGGGGGCTGCGTCAGGGATGCCCCATGTCCGGCCAGTTATACGCCGTTTGCGTAGAGCCTTTCCTGCGCCTCTTGCGGAAGAGGTTGATGGGACTGGCTCTTCAAGGGCCGGGCGTGGAGGTGGTCCTCTCAGCTTACGCCGATGACGTGCTCCTCACGGTCACGGATCCTACTGACTTGCGGAGGATGCGGGAATGCCAGCAGATTTACTCGGACGCATCCTCCGCCAAGATCAACTGGGAGAAATGTTCTGGACTCCTGGTGGGTCAGTGGCAGGTGGACTCCCAGCCGGAGGAGTTCAGGCCCTTCGGCTGGAGCACCACGCACCTCCTCTACTTGGGAGTCTACCTCAGCCCTGCCGAGGACGCCTGGCCGGCGAACTGGCAAGAGTTGGAGGCCAAAGTCACCACTCGCTTAGGACGCTGGACGGGATTGCTCCGAGTGTTGTCCTACAGGGGTCGAGTGATGGTCATAAACCAACTGGTGGCCGCCATGTTGTGGTACCGGTTCGTCACTCTGATCCCTCCCCCTGCGTTGGTCGCCAAGATACAGAAGAAGCTCGTCGACTTCTTCTGGGACAAAAGGATGCACTGGGTCTCTGCCGCGGTTCTGAGTCTCCCGCTTAGGGAGGGCGGTCAGGCGTTGGTGTGCCTTCGCACCCAGGCTGCGACTTTCCGTCTTCGGACGCTGCAGAGATACCTGTACGTCGAGAATCCTCCGAGATGGTGTGCGCTGGCGACGTACTTTTTCCGCCAGCTGCACGGCCTTAATTACGACATGCAGCTCCTGTTTTTGGAAGTGGGCGGCAGGCGTACCAGCCTGCGGGAGCTGCCTGTCTTCTACCAGGAACTGCTATGGGTTTGGAACTACGTCGCCTCCAGGCGGAGCTCTCCCCCGTCAGGAATGGCGGCTGTCCTTCGGGAGCCGCTGTTCAGGAATCCGCACCGCCACGTCCACGTGTTCGGGTGGCTGGCGGAACGCAGAGCTGTGCCTGGCAAGGTGACTAGAGTCGGGGACCTACTCGATGGTGGAGGAGCGGGCTGGATGGCGCCGGAGGAGTTGATGCGGCGCATGTCTTTGGACAACGTCCGGCTTGCGGTCGATGCCATCGAGTCGGTGAAAGTGACGCTGCACCCCGGCGCCACGAGGTGTATCGAGGCGGCTCAAGCGCGTGGGGCGATCCTATCTGAGCTTTCCCCCGTTCGGACGGAATTCCTTATCGGCGCCCTGCCCCGAAACCCCCCTCGGGAACCGGCGCCTCACAACTTGAGCCGTCTCGAGGAGATGCCCTCCGTGCCTTTTCATTCCGCACAGAGGGGTTTCCTGTACGGGCTGCTCCTGCACACTTTCCACTTTGTCATCTTTGCCCGCCGTCCGGACACCCGTTTTGCCTTCCGGCGGAGGCGGAGGTCCCCAATGGAGGGCTCTCTATGCGGGAGTCCTCCCTTGTTCTATTGGGGACTTGGCCTGGAGGGTGTTGCACGGAGCAGTCCCGTGCAATATATTGTTAAATTGGTTCACGGACTCCCAGACCGCCTGTTTGTTCTGCGGTCTGGAGGAGTCCGTTTTTCATGTTTATGTTGAGTGTGAGAGGTTGCAGCCCCTCTTCCATTATTTGAAGGGGCTGCTCCTCGATTTTTGGTTGCACTTCAGTCCCACGCTCTTGATCTACGGTCACCCGGTGCGGAGGGGAGCGGGCAGGTTGGAGGACCTCCTCGTGAGTCTGCTCCTGGGCCTGGCAAAAAAAGCCATTAATTGGTCCAGGCAGCGGGCGGTCGAGGGGGTCATCCAGCCAGATTGCCTCCCTCTCTTCCCCGGCCATGTTCGCGCCCGGGTGGCCCTGGAGATGGAGCACGCGGTGTCCGCCGGCGCACTCGAGCACTTCCGTGACCGGTGGGCGCCGCGGGGACTGGAGTGCATAATTGGATTAAACAACCAAATTTTAATTTGATTTGTTAAGGTTTATTTAAAGATTTGTTAGTGGTTTAGTTACAGTTTATTTGTTCATTTATTTGGTCTTACCAAAAGAGGAGAGACTAGAAACAATTAACAAAGGGAAACCAACAAGTGAAGGTGCCATCTAGAGGTTACTGAAAGAACTGACCAGCACCCTCACACTCATTACAGACCTTGCTCTCTGTGGAGCTGGTCGTGCAGCAGCAGAGTGGGAAGTGGTGGTCGCCTTGAGCAGGGAGTGGAGGGGAAGGAGAGACCCCAGGCCACCACTACTATCAACCGGCAGCAAAATAATCTACCGAGGTGCCTGGAGAGAGAAGAGGAGAGGGGAAAAGGAGGCCAGCATCTACAACAGGAGAGGCTTTTCCATCACTGCCTCCCCAAATTGGCCTCCATTCCAGGAGAGGGAGCGAGGGGAGCGGAGCGGCATTCAACACCCACTACTTGGAAGGAGGGTAGGAACAACTTCTTTTCTATTGAACTTATGCAGGTGGGTGTCATTCGGTGCATTCCCCAAAGACTTTGTATTGTGGGTGGGGGGAGGAAAGAAGACCGGGCCGGAAGACCAAGGGGTGTCAAAAGCCCCTTCCATTGCCTGGCCTGGGTTAGCTGGAGCTGCCCAGGTGAAGCCTTTTCAGTACATCGCGAAGACCTGGTGTGGGGCTGAGCCTGGGCTTTTCTCCAGCTTTCCCAGGTGTAGACATCTTCTCCCCCTGCCTGAAGACCACCCACAGAGACTTTATTTATTTTTCCATCGGGGAGTGCACCCCCTGCCAACACCCACCCACCTACCATCCTGAGGGGCGCCCCTGCCTTTGCGGCCTCCCTCCTTCCCACCCCCCCTCCCTCTCTTTGTCTCTCTCTCTGTCTCGGAGGAGGCACCTCTTTTTCAAAACTCTTTACTAATTGCCACTTGAACAGAGGGGAGAAGGCCCCTCTCCCAATTACTTCCAACAAGGGGAGAGGCGGGCCTTTAGTTTAACAGCTCCCTCTGCTCAAGGGAAGACTTTAATTTTCCGGAGGCCTTTTAACAACTTCAGGCCTGTGACTTGGGGTGAGTGTAGCTTTTTCCTTTAAAAAAAAGAACCACCCCATAATGGCGGCTACATCTTCGCCGGTGGCGGGGTCAGCCAGGACCTATGCGAGAGTGGCAGCCACAGCCACAGCCGCTCCCGCTTCTTCTGCTGCCCCGTCACCTTTTAAACTCATTACCAAAAAGCTTGGGGTGAAGAGCTACACCCACCCCAACATGACAATTGAGGCGTGTGTAAAGGCCATGGCTGGGGTTGTCAGCCCTTCAGCCATCCTCGCCACCTCAAAAATGTACGGGAAGGCTGTGTTCTTCCTGGGGTCGGAGCGGGCGGTGTCCCTGGTCTTCGCCAAGGGGCTCATGGTGGGCGGGACCTTCCTGCCGGTGGATCCTCTCGAGGCCACCGCGCAGAGGATCGTGATCTCCAACGTCCCGCCCTACATTCCTGGTGAGCTCCTCCTCCCCCACTTGCACCAACTTGGGGAGGTGAGGTCGGGGATTGCACCTATCCCGCTCGGCTGCCGGGAAGCCAGCCTTCGACACGTCTTCTCCTTCCGGCGCCAGGTCTACATTCAGCTGCCGCGGGAGGAGGACACCGACGGGGCATTTGTCGTCCTCCATGAGGGGACCGCTTACCGCACCTTTTGGATGTCGGACGGTGTGCGGTGCCACACCTGCAAGGAGGTGGGGCACATTAGAAAGAACTGCCCCGCCTCCAAGGCCGCCAGATCGTCTGGCGTGGCCGAGGCTGGCGCTGCCACCGCTCCTCTCCCCGGGTCTGGCCGCGCCCCCCAAACAACTGATGCGCGGTCGTCGTCGGAGGCCGATGCCATCAAGGCCTCCAGCGGGGGGGAGGGAGTGCGTCCGGGCGGAAAGAAGGCACGGGGGAAAGTCAAACACCTCAGGGTGGGTCCCCCCGCGGAGGGCGAGCCCCTGGATCTGGAGCCCCTGACACCCGCGCTCATCGCGGAGTTGGTCGGGGCAGACGAGGGTGGGAGGGAACTCGTGCCTGAGCCTGTGGTCGCGACCGCCGAGGCGGAAACGTTATTACCTGTGGCCGGGCTCGGGCCCGAGGGACCCGACGAACCTGCCCCGTCGGAGGGAGCAGAGGAGGAGGCCCCTGCAGGCATGGAGGTCTCCCTCGCTCCCTCCGCGCTAAAAAGAAGGCGCGACCCCCTGGAAGAGGAGGAGGACCGGGAGGAGGAAGGTCCCTCCGAACAGGGGGAGTCGTTGCCCGCCGCGGGTACTGCGCACCCCCCCTCCGCTGTCACCATCTCCGGCATTCGGCAGGGGTTGCCTGTCCCTCGGGAGGCTGAGGCAGATGTGTCTGTCCAGCACGCGCCTCCCGGGGATGGGGACGAGACCCTGCCCGTGGGGGGGGGGTCGCGGAACAACCCGCGGCAGAAATAGATTATCTTTCGGTGCCGTTACCCCTCGACGGGTCGGGCGGCCTGGGGTCTGGGTCGGGCGAATTTGATGAAAGTGAGCTCGCCCAAAGCGACCCGGACTTTTCCCAGGGGCTGCTCGACCTGGTCGAGCTTTTAGCCGAGGTCACCCCATCTGCTGGGTCGGAGGCCGGTGGCGCAGAAGAGGAAGGCCCTCTGACTGTGTCTCCGGCGCCGGACGACTTGGAGGAGTTCGGTTTTGTATTTTCTCCAGATTCTCCGGTCGTTCCGGCGTCTGAAGCGGAGGGGGGCTCCGAAACGCCGCCGTCTTCTGGCCCGGCACCCCCAGAGGAGCCCAGGGAGGATTCCTCTGCCACCGATCCTGGGGGTGGGATCCGGGCGGAGGCGGGGCCAGCTGTTGCGGCTGAGCCGTTCGCTGCGCACTGCGCGACGGACGGGTCGGCCGCCGGTGACGACCCCCCGGAGGAGGACGGGGACTCGGTGATGGGCGCAGAGGACGAGTTGGATTCCATCGCCGACGAGGCGATGGATGACCTCGTGCCCCTCGCCGGTCCTCCCCTCATTCCCGTCGGGGAACTCCGGGATTTTGTGGCCGTGCGCCACGGTCGTCAGAACAAGACCCAGCTGGCCCTCGCCAGGTGGTCGGAGCTGGCGCTGCTCATCGGGTCGGTCCGCGCCACCGTCAAGGCCATGGGTGCGGACGCGGACGTGAGCCCGCTCGAGCTGCGTCAGCTCAGGTCGTTCCTCACTGGGCTGCTGAGGGAGTGGCGGTCGACTAGCGGCTGCGCTCCCTCCCCCCGTTAGTTGTAGGTAGAGGTTGCACTATGCTTCTGAGATGACGATAACCATAACCAGCCTCAACATCAACGGCAGCAGGGAGGCTCGCCGCAGATTTAATAACCTTTCGGTCCTTCGGGACGGGAAGTATGCGGTGTGCTTCCTGCAAGAAACCCACACCGTTCCGGGAGACAAGGCCACGTGGCTCCTGGAGTGGCAAGGAGGGGTCAGCATGAATCACCTCTCCAGCATTTCCAGCGGGGTGGCTATCTTGCTGGCCCCGCATTTTCAGCCGGAGATCTTGGGGATCAAGGAGCACATGCCGGGCTGCTTGCTCCAGGTCACTGTTCACCTGGGGGGCGTGCCGCTCCATCTAGTGAACGTGTACGCTCCTCAGGGTGGTGCGCAGCAAGTGCACTTCTTTGAGGAAGTGTCCGCTCTTCTGGGCTCCATCGACGCGGGCGAGTGCGTCATCCTCGGGGGGGATTTTAACTGCACCCTCGAGGCGAGGGACCGTAACGGTCCCCCGCGATGCCTGGCGGCGATGGAGAAGTTGAGGGACCTGGTCGGGTCCTTCGACTTGGTGGACGTCTGGCGAAATCTCCATCCCGACTCCAGCGCCTTCACTTGCGTGAGGTCTGGAGGAGGAGGGTCCAGAATCGACCGCCTCTACATTTCCCGGGCGTACGTCTCCTGCGTTCCGGCAGCTTCCATGCGGCCGGTGCCGTGCATGGAACACCACCTGGTGTGAGCGGAGCTCGTTCTGCTGCACGTGGGGGGGGGGTCCGCGTACTGGCATTTTAACAACCTGCTGCTGGAGGACGCATGGTTCCGGGATTCGTTTAGTCGGTTCTGGGCCGACTGGAGAAGGAAGCAGGGGGACTTCCCCTCCTTGAGGCTATGGTGGGACGTGGGCAAGGCTCACGTCCGTCTCTTCTGTCAGGAGTAAGCGAAGGGGTCGACCTAAAGGCGGGAGGCCCGGGTCGGGCGGTTGGAGAAGGAGGTGCTCGACCTGGAGTCCCGTCTCAGTCGAGTTGTCGAGGACCCGGCCCTGCGGAAGGTGTACGAAGACAAGAAGGGCGCGCTGAAGGACCTGCAGCTCATCGGGTCCCGAGGCGCGTACATGAGGTCGCGGATCCAGTTCCTGCAGGACCTGGACCGCGGCTCCCCCTTCTTCTACTCGCTGGAAAATAGACGGGGGGTCCGTAAGCAGCTCTTGGGGCTGCTGGCCAACGACGGATCTCCGGTCTCGGATCCGGAGGGAATCAGCGCGGAGACCCGCGCCTATTACGGGGCTCTGTTCTCTCCGGATCCGTCCAGCGAGGATGCGCGCAGAGTTTTGTGGGAGGACCTGCCGAGGGTCGGCCTGGAGGGCGCCGAAAAATTGGATGCTCCTCTAAGTCTGGAGGAGCTGACCGGCGCCCTCCGCCAGCTCTCCAGGGGAAAGTCCCCGGGGCTGGACGGGCTGACCGAGGAGTTCCACAGGGCGTTCTGGGATGTCTTGGGGGGCGACTACGCGCGGGTCCTGGGGGAAAGTTTGGCGACCGGGGAGATGCCCCTCTCTTGGCGCAGGGCGGTTATTGTCCTGCTGCCTAAGAAGGGCGATCTCCGCCTCCTTAAGAACTGGCGCCCGGTCTCCCTCCTCAGCACGGACTACAAAATTTTTGCCAGGGCCATGTCTGCTCGCCTTGGCGCCGTGCTGGCCCACATGATCCACCCTGACCAGTCCTACACGGTCCCGGGCCGGACTATCCACGATAACATCCATCTGGTCCGGGACCTGGTCCACCATTCCCAGAGGGCTGGTCTGTCGGTCGCCTTCCTTTCCCTGGATCAGGAGAAGGTGTTCGACAGGGTGGATCACGAGTATCTTTTCGGGACTCTGCGCGCATTCGGGTTCGGGACGCATTTTGTCGCCCGGATCCGACTTCTGTACGCTGCTGCAGAGTGTCTGATTAAAGTTAACGGGTACTTGACGGCACCCCTTCGCTTCAGGAGGGGGGTGCGTCAGGGATGCCCCATGTCCGGTCAGTTATACGCCATTTGCGTAGAGCCTTTCCTGCGCCTCTTGCGGAAGAGGTTGGCGGGACTGGCTCTGCAAGGGCCGGGCATGGAGGTTGTCCTCTCGGCTTACGCCGATGACGTGCTCCTCACGGTCACGGATCCCGCTGACTTGCGGAGGATGCGGGAATGCCAGCAGATTTACTCGGACGCATCCTCCGCCAAGATCAACTGGGAGAAATGTTCCGGACTCCTGGTGGGTCAGTGGCGGGTGGACTCCCTGCTGGAGGAGTTCAGGCCCTTCGCCTGGAGCACCACACACCTCCTCTACTTGGGAGTCTACCTCAGCCCTGCTGAGGATGCCTGGCCGGCGAACTGGCACGAGTTGGAGGCCAAAGTCACCGCTCGCTTAGGGCGCTGGACAGGACTGCTCCGAGTGTTGTCCTACAGGGTTCGAGTTTTGGTCATAAACCAACTGGTGGCCGTCATGTTGTGGTACCGGTTGGTTACTCTGATCCCTCCCCCTGCGTTTGTCGCCAAGATACAGAAGAAGCTCGTCGACTTCTTCTGGGACAAAAGGATGCACTGGGTCTCTGCCGCGGTTCTGAGTCTCCCGCTTAGGGAGGGCGGTCAGGCGCTGGTGTGCCTTCGCACCCAGGCTGCGACTTTCCATCTTCAGACGCTGCAGAGATACCTGTACGTCGAGAATCCTCCGAGATGGTGTGCGCTGGCGACGTATTTTTTCCGCCAGCTGCACGGCCTCAATTATGACATGCAGCTCCTGTTTGTGAAAGTGGGCGGCACGCGTGCCAGCCTGTGGGAGCTGCCTGTCTTCTACCAGGAACTGCTATGGGTTTGGAACTACGTCGCTTCCAGGCGGAGCTCTCCCCCGTCAGGAATGGCGGCTGTCCTTCGGGAGCCGCTCTTCAGGAATCCGCACCTTCACGTCCGCGGGTTCGGGTGGCTGGCGAAATGCAGGGCTGTGCCTGGCAAGGTGACTAGAGTCGGGGACCTGCTCGATGGCGGAGGAGCAGGCTGGATGGCGCCGGAGGAGTTGGCGCGGCGCATGTCTTGGGCCAACGTCCGGCTCGCAGTCAATGCCATCGAGTCGGTAAAAGCGAAACTGCGCCCCGGCGCCTCGAGGTGCATCGAGGCGGCTCAGGCGCATGGGGAGATCCCGTCCGAGCTTTCCCCCGTTCGGACGGAATTCCTTATCGGCGCCCAGCCCCGAACCCCCCCTCGGGAACCGGCACCTCACAACTTGAGCCATCTCGAGGAGATACCCTCTGTGCCCTTTCATTCCGCACGGAGGGGTTTCCTGTACGGGCTGCTCCTGCACACTTTCCACTTTGTCATCTTCGCCTGCCGCCCGGACACGCCGTGGCGTGCCGTCTTGCCTTCCGGCGGAGGTCCCCAATGGAAGGCTCTCTATGCGGGAGTCCTCCCTTGTTCTATTGGGGACTTGGCCTGGAGGGTGTTGCACAGGGCAGTCCCGTGCAATATATTTTTAAGTAGCTTCACGGACTCCCAGACCGCCTGTTTGTTCTGCAGTCTGGAGGAGTCCGTTTTTCACGTGTATGTGGAATGTGAGAGGTTGCAGCCCCTCTTCCACTATTTGAAGGGGCTGCTCCTCGATTTTTGGTTGCACTTCAGTCCCACGCTCTTGATCTACGGTCACCCGGTGCGGAGGGGAGCGGGCAGGTTGGAGGACCTCCTCGTGGGTCTGCTCCTGGGCCTGGCAAAAAAAGCCATCAATTGGTCCAGGCAGAGGGCGGTCGAGGGGGTCATCCAGCCAGATTGCCTCCCTCTCTTCCGTGGCCATGTTCGCGCCCGGGTGGCCCTGGAGATGGAGCACGCGGTGTCCGCCGGCGCGCTCGAGCACTTCCGTGACCGGTGGGCGCCGCGGGGACTGGAGTGCATAATTGGATTGGACAACCAAATTTTAATTTGATTTGTTAAGGTTTATTTAAAGATTTTTTAGAGGTTTAGTTACAGTTTATTTGTTCAATTTATTTGGCCCTACCAAAAGAGAAGAGACTAGAAACAATTAACAAAGGGAAACCAACAAGTGAAGGTGCCATCTAGAGGTTACTGAAGGAACTGACTGGCACCCTCACACAGAACTTAAATACAAGCAAAAACTGGTGAAACCAATAAACCCGATAAAAGGCAGTTAAATAATAAACACAGGAGAAACTAGTAACAATTAACAAAGGGAAACATACAAGTGAAGATGCCATCTAGGGGTTACTAAAGGAACTGACCGGCACCCTCACAGGAACCAATAAACCTGATAAAAGGCAGTTAAGTAATAAACACAGGAGAAACTAGTAACAATTAACAAAGGGAAACAAACAAGTGAAGGTGCCATCTAGGGGTTACTGAAGGAACTGACCGGCACCCTCACAGGTAATGACAGCAAAATGGCAGAAATATTGAAGTTACTTTGCCTCAGTATTTACCAGGAAGACTAATAAGATGGGCATGACATTAGAAGAAGAGATCAAAAAAAATAAAGCCATTTAAGATAGAAACAGGGAAATAATTGATTAACTAATCAAACTTAAAGCGGATACAACCCCTTGTCCAGATGAATTGCATTCATGCACAATAAATGTAGTTAGGGAAGAGATAACAGAGGAAATATTACATATATATATAAATTCATTAGAAAAGGGTGGACTGGAGGACAATTAATGCTTTCCTATATTTAAAAAAGGGAGATAGATCAAGTCCAGGGAACTATAGACCAGTTAGCTTAATACCAGTGGTAGGAAAGATAGTGGAATCTTTACTCATAGAAACATACAAGATAGGAGCAGGAGTAGGCCATTCGGCCCCTCGAGCCTGCTCCGCCATTCAATGCGATCATGGCTGATCATCCAAATTCAGTACCCTGTCCCTGCCTTCTCCCCATATCCCTTGATCCCTTTAGCCTCAAGAAATATATCCAACTCCTTCTTGAATATATTAATGAACTGGCCTCCACCGCCCTCTGTGGCAGAGAATTCCACAGGTTCACCACTCTATGGGTGAAGAAATTCCTCCTCATCTCAGTCCTAAATGGCTTACCCCTTATCCTTAGACTGTGACCCCTGGTTCTGGACTCCCCGACCATCGGGAACATCCTTCCTGCATCTAGTCTGTCCAGGCCTGACAGAATTTTATAAGTTTCAATGAGATCCCCTCTCAATCTTCTAAACTCCAGTGCGTATAAGCCCAATCGACACAATCTCTCCTCATACGTCATTCCTGTCATCCCAGGTATCAGACTGGTGAATCTTCGCTGCACTCCCTCCATGTCAAGAACATCTTTCCTCAGATAAGGCGACCAAAACTGCACACAATACTCAAGGTGCGGTCTCACCAAGGCCCTGTACAACTGCAGCAAGACATCCTTGCTCCTGTACTCGAATCCTCTCGCTACGAAGGCCAACATACCATTTGCCTTCTTAACCGCCTGCTGCACCTGCATGCTTACCTTCAGCGACTGGTGTACAAGAACACCCAGGTCTCGTTGCACTTCCCCTTCTCCCAATCTATTGCCATTCAAATAATAATCTGCCTTCCTGTTTTTGCCACCAAAGTGGATAACCTCACATTTATCCACATTATAGTGCATTTGCCATGTTTCTGCCCAACCACCCAACCTGTCCAAATCGTACTGGAGTTTCACGACATCCTCCTCACAGCATACCCTCCCACCCAGCTTTGTATCGTCTGCAAATTTGAAGATATTACATCCAATTCCCTCGTCCAGATCATTAATATATATTGTGAACAACTGGGGTCCCAGGAACGATCCTTGCGGTGCCCCACTAGTCACTGCCTGCCACTCAGAAAACAACCCGTTTATTCCAACTCTTTGCTTTCTATCTGCCAACCAGTTCTCTATCCAAGTCAATACCTTGCCCCCCAATCCCATGTGCCTTAATTTTGCACGCTAATCTCTTATGCGGGACCTTATCGAAAGTCTTCTGAAAGTCCAAATACACCACATCCACTGGTTCTCCCTTATCTATTTTACCAGTTACATCCTCAAAAAATTCCAGTAGATTAGTCAAACACGATTTATCTTTTGTATATCCATGTTGACTTTGTCCGATCCTGTCACTGCTTTCCAAGTGCTCTGCTATTACATCTTTTATAATGGATTCAAGCATTTTTCCCACTACCAATGTCAGGCTTACCGGTCTATAATTCCCCGCTTTTTCTCTATCACCTTTTTTGAATAGTGGGGTAACATTAGCTACCCTCCAATCCATGGGTACTGTTCCAGAGTCTATCGAGTTCTGGAAGATGACCAGCAATGCATCTACTATCTCCAGGGCCACTTCCTTAAGTACCCTAGGATGTAGATTATCAGGCCCTGGGGATTTATCGGCCTTCAATCCCGTCAACTTCCCCAACACCATTTCCCTACAAATACTGATTTCTTTCAGTTCCTCCCTCTCATTAGTCCCTATGTTCCCCGACATCTCTGGGAGGTTATTTGTGTCCTCCTTTGTGAAGGCAGAACCAAAATATGTATTTAATTGGTCTGCCATTTCTTTGTTCCCCATTATAAATTCCCCTGATTCTGACTGTAAGGGACCTACGCTTGACTTCACCAATCTTTTTCTCTTCACATATCTGTAAAAGCTTTTACAGTCAGTTTTTATGTTCCCTTCCATCTTACTTCCATAATCTATTTTCCCCCTCTTAATTAATCCCTTTGTCCTCCTTTGCTGAATCCTAAACTGGTCCCAATCCTCAGGTTTGCTGCTTTTTTTGGCCAATTTATATGTCCTCTCTTTGGATCTTATGTTATCCCTAATTTCCCTTGTTAGCCACGGTTGAGTCACCTTTTTTGATTTATTTTTATGCCAAACTGGGATAAACAAATTCTGTAGTTCATTCATGCGATCTTTGAATGTTTGCCACTGCATATCCACCGTCAACCCTTTGAGTGACATTACCCAATCAATCCTACGCAACTCACGTCTCATACCATCATAGTTCCCTTTATTTAAATTCAGGACCTTAGTCTCTGAGTCAACTGCTTCACTCTCCATCTTAATGAAGAATTCGATCATATTATGATCGCTCCGACCCAAGGGGCCTCGCACAACAAGATTGCTAATTAATCCTTTCTCGTTGCATAATACCCAGTCTAAGATGGCCTGATCCCTAGTTCGTTCCTCGACATATTGGTCCAGGAAACCATCCCGTATACACTCCAGGAATTCCTCCTCCACAGTATTGTTACTAATTTGGTTAGCCCAATCTATATGTAGATTAAAGTCACCCATGATGACTGCTGTGCCCTTATTGCACACTTCTCTAATTTCCCGTTTAATGCCATCCCCAACATCTGCATTACTGTTTGGGGGTCTATACACCACTCCCACTAACGTTTTCTGCCCTTTGGTATTTCTCAGTTCTACCCATACCGATTCCACATCATCAGAGCTAATATCTTTCCTTACAAATGTGTTAATCCCCTCTTTAACCAGCAATGCTACCCCACCTCCTTTTCCTTTTTGCCTATCTTTCCTGAATATTGAATACCCCTGGATGTTGAGTGCCCAGCCTTGGTCCCCCTGGAGCCATGTTTCCGTAATCCCAATCATATCATATTCATTTACCTCTATTTGTGCTGCTAATTTATCCACCTTATTACGAATGCTCCTTGCAATAAGACACAAAGCCTTCAGGCTTGCTTTTTTAACGCTCTTAGACCTTTTAGAATTATTATTTACTGTGGCCATGTTTGTTTTAAACCCTTGATTTCTCTGACTGCCACTTTTGTTTTTCTCCTTCCTGTCTTTTGCTTTTATCCTTGTTTCCCTTTCCTCTGTCTCCCTGCTCAGGTTCCCAACCCCCTGCCATTTTAGTTTAAACCCTCCCCCACAGCACTAGCAAACACTCCCCCAAGGACATCGGTCCCGGTCCTGCCCAGGTGCAGACCGCCTGGTTTGTACTGGTCCCACCTCCCCCAGAACTGGTTCCAATGTCCTAGGAATTTGAATCCCTCCCCCTTGCACCATTCCTCTAGCCACGTATTCATTTGAAGTATCCTTCTATTTCTACTCTGACTAGAATGTGGCACTGGTAGCAATCCTGAGATTACTACCTTTGAGGTCCTATTTTTTAATTTACCTCCTAACTCCCTATATTCATCTTTTAGGACCTCATCCCGTTCTTTACCTATATCGTTGGTAATTATATGCACCATGACAACTGACTATTCACCCTCCCTTTCCAAAATTTTCTGCAGACTTCTCCGAGACATCCTTGACCCTTGCACCAGGGAGGCAACACACCATCCTGGAGTCTCGTTTGCTGCCCCTTACAATAGAATCCCCTATCACTATAGCTCTACCCCTCTTTTTCCTCCCATCCTGTGCAGCAGAACCACCCCTGGTGCCAGGAGGTTGGCTGCTGCTGCCTTCCCCTGTTAAGCCATCCTCCCCAACAGTATCCAAAATGGTATAACTGTTCGAGAGGGGGATGACCCCAGGGGATTCCTGCACTACCTGCCTGCGCCTAGTATTCTGCCTGATGGTCACCCATTCCCCTTCTGCCTGTGCAACCTTTACCTGCGGTGTGAGCACCTCCCTAAACGTGCTATCCATGACTTCCTCAGCCTCGCGAATGCTCCAATATCTATCCATCCGCTGCTCCAGTGCCGCAATGCGGTCTGTCAGTAGCTTCAGCAGGATACACTTCCCGCACACATGGTCATCAGGGACACAGGAAGTGTCCCTGATTTCCCACATAGTGCAGGAGGAGCAAACTACAGGGCTGAGCTGTCCTGACATGACTTACCCTTTACTTCCTTTAAATTAAGTTAAAGTTTTGGTTACCAGCAGCCCCCGCTACACCTCAGAGCTTAGAAACTATAAACCACAGAGTTTAAGTTTGGAAAAAAAAGGAGAGAGAAATACTCACCAACCAATCACTTACCTGCTTTCTGGTGACATCACACTTTGATTACTTTTTACCTCTCTCTCCTGCTGCTGAATTGGTAAGCCTCGCCTCGCTCCTCAGGCCACACCCAGGTCCGCCGCTGTGGTCGGATCTCGCCTCGCTGCTGCCGCTTTTAAGTCGCCTCGCTCCTCATGCCACACCCAGGTCTGCCGCTGTGGTCGGGCTTTGCCTCGCTGCTGCCACTTTTAAGCCTCGCCTCGCTCCTCACGCCACACCCAGGTCCGCCACTGTGGTCGGGCCTCGCCTCGCTGCTGCCGCTTTTAAGCCTCGCCTCGCTCCTCATGCCACACCCAGGTCCGTCGCTGTGGTCGGGCCTCGTCTCGCTGCTGCCACTTTTAAGCCTCGCCTCGCTCCTCACACCACACCCAGGTCCGCCGCTGTGGTCGGGCCTCGCCTCGCTGCTGCCGCTTTTAAGCCTCGCCTCGCTCCTCACGCCACACCCAGGTCCGCCGCTGTGGTCGGGCCTCGCCTCGCTGCTGCCGCTTTTAAGCCTCGCCTCGCTCCTCACGCCACACCCAGGTCCGCCGCTGTGGTCGGACCTCGCCTCGCTGCTGCCGCTTTTAAGCCTCGCCTCGCTCCTCACGCCACACCCAGGTCCGCCGCTAATAGAAAAACATCTAGAAACCAAAAATATAAACGAGTAGTCAGCATTGATTTCAAAAGGGAAGGTCATGCTTGACCAACCTTATTCATTTTTTTGAAGAAGAAACAGGAAGAGTAGACAAGCATAATGCAGCAGATGTAATATATTTGGATTTTGAAATGTCCTTCAATAATGCACCGCATAGTAAACTCATGACTAAGGTCAGAGCATGTGGAGTCAGGGGACAGGTAGCAGAATGGATAGAAAGTTAACTACAAAACAGAAAACAGAGAGTAGGATTAAGGGTAGCTGCTCAGACTGACAAAAGGTAGAAAGTGGTATTCCACAGGGATTGGTGCTGAGACCACTGTTGTTCACAATTTACATTAATGATTTGGACTCCGGAATCGGAAGTACAATTTCAAAATTTGTGGATGACACCAAATTGGAGGGTAGAATTAATACAAAGGAAGAATTCAAAACATACAAGAAGACCTTAATAAACTTGCAGAATTGGCATGTAATTGGCAAATGAGTTTCAATATAGACAAATGTGAGGTGGTGCATTTTGGTAGGAAGAATAAGGAGGCCACATATTGCTTGAATAATAAGAGTCTAAGGGCTAGATTTTCAGTTGCTTGCGCAAGCAGTTAGCGCCTTAAGAGAAGTGATTTCCGGGCGCTATGCGTGTAGCGCCCGGGCGCAGCGCAGTTTGCGCCCCGCCCCAAATTAAGTTGCCCGTTAGTGCCGGCGCAAAGTTTAGCGCCCGCCCGGATGCGCGCGCAGAAAATGACGTCACATCCTCGTGCAACGCCCTTTGGCCGCCCCGATTGCAAACTTCAGTCGGACCGCCCCATTGTGCGGCGGGCGGCCGGAGCGTTTGGAAAAAGGAACGCAACACAACCAGCGCGGGCCCCGGGGGGCGCTAATTAAAGGGACCGTCCTCTCCAGTATAAAGGCCATCCATTATTTCAGAAAACAGTCTTGTGCAACGCATTTCTGGAGACACAACAAGGAGGATAGCTAACTGGTTTCAAGCAGCAAGAGCCAGGTATTTCTGGACTCAGGCAACAGCGCTGCAAGTGGCCATTTGGAAATTAGAGTGTTTGCCAGGATTTGATGGGGGTTGCATGGGGTGCCAACGCGGAGCTGCAGCTCCATGTCCGTAGGGCTCGCAGACGCATTGTGAGAGGGGCAGCCCTGGCTAGAGGCAGAGGGGGCTACAGGCGTCGGCCACGTAGGCCTTACCCAGTCAGGCTATACCGCCAGCAGCGCTCCTACCTAAACATGAGTGCCGCGCGATGTGTTAAAAGGCTCCGATTCCGGAAGGGGGTGATTGCAGAGATCTGCCACCTGCTTCGCCGAGATCTGCGGCCAAAGCTCAGGTGCAGGACGTCTCTGTCGGTGGAAGTGAAGGTGACAGTGGCATTGAACTTCTATGCCACCGGCTCCTTCCAATACGCTGCTGGGGACATAGCAAACATCTCCCAGTACGGCGCGCATCGCTGCATCCGCCAGGTGACCGAAGCACTGTTCAGAAGGAGAAGCCAATTCATCTCCTTCCCCATGGCCCTGGAGAGCCAGCATCAGCGCGCATTGGGATTTTCCAGACTCGGGGAATTCCCCTTGGTGCAGGGCGCCATTGACTGTACGCATGTGGCTTTGCGGGCCCCTCTGGAGCATGGCGAGCAGTATCGCAACAGGAAGGGCTACCATTCTCTGAATGTGCAGCTGGTCTGTGACCACAAGCAGCGCATCATGGCAGTCAATGCCAGCTTCCCAGGCAGCAGCCACGATGCCTTTATCCTGCGGCAGAGTACTGTGCATGACATGTTCCAGGCACAGCCTCCCCCAAGAGGATGGCTACTCGGGGACAAAGGCTATCCTTTGTGCACCTGGCTCATGACCCCGCTCCGCGCGCCCAGGACCGCTGCTGAAGAGGCCTACAACGAGAGCCATCAAACCACCCGCAACATCATCGAGCTAACTATTGGGGTCCTCAAGCAGCGGTTCCGCTGCCTTGATCGCTCCGGAGGAGCTCTCCAGTATTCGCCGGACCGGGTCTCCCAATTTGTGGTGGTTTGCTGCATGCTACACAACCTGGCTATCCGCAGGACTCAGGCACTGCCACCTGACGTTGGACCAGCACCTCAGGAGGAGGAGCAGGAGGAGCATGAGGAGGAGGAGGAGGAGGAGGAGGAGGAGCAGGAGTACATTCCCAGGAGGGAGCGACCAGGGCCAAGGGCCGCACGACGCCACCTTATTACACGGTACTTCTAAGCCCCCTGTCAGGGAATGGCCAGGGGCCATGAGGGAAGATGAATGCAGCCGCTCCGCAAGCCCTCAGCCGGCGAAGCCAACAAACACTAAGAAGAACAACCATGGAGACTGCATGAATAAAGATAATTTTTTATTAAACAAAAATGAAAAGCCCTTCCCACATGAATCCCCAAAAACAATAAACGGGCCCCACAAAAAGCCCAACAAACGACTCACTCCCACAAACTGGGGAGGAGCCACTCCACCTTTATTGAAACCGGGCCTCAACGTCGGCCTAACGCAAAAAAAAAGCCCTCCAAAAGCACAACCATGGGCAAAATAAAGATGGCCACCGCCATATTAAAGGAAAGCTGGCCACACCCTCTACTGAGTGGCCCGCGAGGGCGAGACCTTGGCCAGCATTTTGCCTCCCCTGCCCTGCCTGCTGCTCCTTCGCAAGCTCTGCCCAGTGGCTGCTGCGAGGCTGGGGGAAGGCGCCTGAGGCTCAGATGCCCTTCCGCCAGATGCCGCTGGGGGGCGGCCTACACGGCGTTTGGGCCTCGAGGGGCCGTCTCCTGAGTGGCGCACCTGAGCCTGGCCACCATCAGCTGCAGCCGCTTGCCCTTGACGGCCCAGAGGGGGAATGGCGGCGACGGATGGCGCAATGTGGGCCAGCAGGCGTCTGGGATGCGCTGGCTGGTGCTGTGGCGCGGTGGCACTCGGCCGGGCCCGCACTGCAGGATCCGCAGCAATCAGCCGACGGCCGGCTTGCTGGGATGGTCCAGCGCGGCGCCTGCCCTGGCGATGCCTGCCTGAGACAGCGCGTGTGGCAGCAGTGAGTGGCCCTGTGGTCCTGGTGTGCGCGCGCATCACATCCGCCAGGGTCTTGACGGCATCAGTTAGCATGCGGCCAGTCGCGGCAGTTGCTGCCCCGAACTCGCGCACACTGGTCGCCAGCGACTCGATGGCCTCAGGCATGCGCCCCACCACGCTCATGAGCTCCGTGTGGCGCCGGTCTGAGTCGTCGGCCATCTGATCGAGCTTCCGCACCTCCTCCGAAGTGAAGGTGTCCGGACTGGAGTCGCGACTCTCCCGCTGGGGAGGAGGGGGCCGAACTAGGGGACCCTTGCCGCGTTGGTGACGGCGAGTGTGCCGAGCAGCAGCACTCCCCTCTGATCCTTCCCCCCTTTGGGGGGAAGGCCGCGGGCCACGCGCACGGCTGCTGGGTGGCTGGACGCCACTGGTCCCAGAAGCTGCATTGCCCTGCGACAGTTCCTCCAGGCACTCGTCCAGTGAGGAGGTGTCGAGCATTTCCTCCTCTCCTGCGGGACGTGACTGTTCCCCCGAAGGTCCGGCTTGCTCCTCCTCCTCCTCCTGGTTGGAGGTGCTGTCACTGGCAGCCTCAGGGTCCTGGTCGTCACCAGCTGAAAGCAGGAATGCACAAGAGTAGCTTCAGAGTGAGGAGACGGCGTCAGCGAGGGAGTTAGGACTGGTGGGATTCAGCGCATTGTTGGGACAGTGGCAAAGGAGGTAGCTCGGATGGGCCAGTGCGACGCGAGAGGGCCAAAAGGCGAGGTCCTTACCATTGCCGGGCAGTGGAGGGTCGGATACACCGCACGCTGTGGGGACAATCACACGTGCTCCCATGAGCACACACACGCGCTCCTCCAGCTGAGTGAGCTTCTGCAGCTTGGCGCGGCCACCCCTGGCACGGGCCTGGCGATTAAACGCTACTTTAGCCTGCAAGAGAAAGGACGGGCTGTAAGTGCGCAGTGAAGCCCTGATGTAGTGTGCACTGCCTCCCATGGTGGAATAGCTTGGACAGAGTGAAGCTCTGATGTACTGTCCACTGCCTCCCATGGTGGAATAGCTTGGACAGAGTGAAGCCCTGATGTACTGTCCACTGCCTCCCATGGTGGAATAGCTTGGCCAAAGTGTAGAGTGCCGAATGGCCATTTGATGCTCATGACTGTCCCAATGCTGCTGGCTGAGGGCTGGCCAAAAGGACTTTCAGGTCCCTTTGCCCATCATGTCAGGTGTACATGCAAGAATGAGGAGGAGACTGGAAAGGCTACTCACCCTCACAATCCTGGTCAGATCGTTGTATTTCTTACGGCATTGTGTGTGGGTCCTGGGGGCCTCGCCGGTGAACGTCACCCTCTGGGCGATCTGCTTCCAGGCTTTGGTGTAGTCGTGGTGGGTTGGATTCCTCCCACTGTCTGGAAACAAGATCTTGCGCCTCACCTCCAGAGCTGTGACCATGATGTCCAGATCACCCTCTGAGAAGCGCAGGGCACGCTGACGGGCCTTCTCTGGCGTTGCCATGACTCCCTGGGGCTGAGCAGTAGTGTTGAGGCCTCTTTGCAAGGCTGCAGTGTGCAGGGCGTGGCAGCAGACCAATTCGTCCCTTCCCCCTTTAAGAGCTGGTCGGCACCACGGGGTCTGCTGTCAGTGCAAAAATGACCGCACCCGTGCTGCGCCCCGCCTGGGCGCTATCCCTCTGGACCGCCGGCTTAGCGCCTAAAGAGAGTAGTGGAACGCCTCTTTTAGCGCTCCACCAACCTCTTAGGGCGAAGCCACTGAATTCCCGGCAACGGGGCGCTACTTTGGGGCGGGCGCTAACTTCGGGCGGGCGCTAAGGTTAGCGCCCCAAAACTGCCTATACTGAAAATCTAGCCCTAAGTGCTGTAGACTTGATGATGTATTTAACAATTTTCCAAAAATTACAAGCCAAAAATGCATGAACCACAGAGATAATTGACATGATTAAAGTATACATTGCGTTTAAAATCCAATAATGTTGCAGCAAGTGCTTACTCAGCTGGTTAACAGCTTACCTGGTACAGCTCCCTGCTGAGTTTCTGTCCAATAACCTCATTATTGACACATGGGAAATGCCTTAGCATTGTCATTCAGGTTCGGTGTGCACAGTGCCTGATTTCCTTAATTATCCTCATTTGCTGTAAGCTGTCATAACCATATCTTTTATCCATCTGTGAATTTAGCACTAGCTCCCAGTGTACTGGCAGGGCTTGTGTATCACTATTTAATATCGTACTACTGGAAAGCCAACCTATCTAAAGCACCCTGCTTAACCACTTTTCACTCAAATCGTACAAGGATGATTATAATTTTCAATAGAATTTGATCAGTTGGGTATCACTATTGTTTAAAGTATGGCTAAATTCTAAGGTATCATTCAGTAAAATAAAACTAAGTTAGATACATTAGGCATACTTTGGATGAATTCTACTTTTTTTTGGAAACACTTAAGGCATATTTTGTAGTAATTTAATACCACACGAACCTAATGATGAATTCTTGGTATTCAACTGACCCAGTTTAATAAATTAGATCAGAGAATATAAGCATTCACCAGTCATGTGCAAAATGTAAGCAGAGTGAAAATGTTCAGGTAATAATTGCAGTATAGTGAATAGATGGAGATTTTGGGGCCTCAGAATGTGACAAAATGGTTGAAGAGTGTAGTAGTGTGAGAATTCATTGCAACCTTAGGAGGGTACATTTTTATTGGATTTATGGCACGCTGTTGGAACAGATCAGAGGACGCGTAGCTTATATTTGGTCCAAATCTACTGGGATTGTCAATGCAGTGTGCTAACAAGAGAAAAAAGCACATTAAATTCTTTCACATCGATGAGCACAAAAAATGAGCAAAACATATATATTACATTAAAAAAAAATACACACACTGGGGTAAATTTTCATCTGCACCAAACCGATGATAATTTGATGAGGCAGATAGCCTGCCCATTATTGTTTTCAAAATCAGGCGGGTTCTATAACAGGTGGGCGGGCAATCCATCCCACCAGATTACCATCCACATGGTGAAGACAAAAATTTACCTAACAGTCTATATCTGGCATACTGCAGTCAGGAAGAAAATTGGTCAGGTCCAGCCATGCTAAGGCAATCACCTTGTCCTATATCGGCACCTACCTTAATGGGTGTTGCAGTCAGTGTTGATGCTGCCATCATAGACAACAGGGGGATCATGAGTGTAGCTGCAGAAGGAAGGGCAGATCCCTGAAGGGTTAAAATAATGCCTGGTAATTTTATGCTCAAATAGCAAAATGTTATTGTTATAAAATGTTTTTATATTCTTTGTGAACAGATTATATATTTGGCTTATGTGTGAGGAGAATATTTACTTAAAAATATGATAAATCTTACCTTTTTATTCTCTATAATAAATAATTTCAAACCATTTGAGTGAATTAAAGTCCCAAATTATCTTTTATCAAAAATAACAACAGAAACTTTTATCAATGTTGTCATCGTTCCTCAGAGTTCTGTCCTTACACATCCTTAGCCTCTTCACTACAATTAATCAAAGATTGTCAGGGTGACATATACAATTGGATATATTCCCTTACTATGGCAAAATAAGAGTGTGTGCTTCTGTACCAATCACCCTTAACTGTTTTAATGCACCATCTGACAGTTATGATGACAGATACAATATTATGTAAGTCCTTGGTGGCTGTATGATCTTGTTCCTGCACATCCCCATGTCATCCACCCACGTTGCATTCTATTATTGTTGGCCTTCATAAGATTTAATTGATTTTGCAGCTTTGACGTGTAGAGATGCAAATTATTTGCAGGTCTCTGTAGAGCAGTGTTATGATCTTCAACCTGTGAAATCCAAAGATCTAAATCTCATTTTGAAAAAACCAGATAATAAAGTAAAATATTTTAAATACTTTACTTCTTTCATGGATTTCTTTTTTTCCCATCACTCTCTCTTTTGCAGATTCTCTCGATTCTACTTCTATAATTTTACTTTACTTTTACTTTGGACTTGGATGTCAAGAACGTTAATGTTTCTGGCATGTAGCAAACTGTGCTGAAGTATGCTGCAGGCAGATGTTCATGGTGAGAGAACATTGAGACTTGAGATAACAGCTAATGGATAGCATTACCTGGAGGCTGGGTATTAGAATATGCACTCACATATCCAGGATTTGGTTGCAGGGACGCAAGCAGCTGCTGCTGAAGTTCTATGTATCCAACCTGTCATGTATTATGTGTTCTCCTCCCACCGGAAAGTTTATTCCAGACTTAGCAACATTGCTGAAGCTGCTACATCAGTTGCTATGTCAAGGCAAAACATGGAAATGGACTGAACTGTGCAACAAAGCTTTCGTCCAAGCAAAGAAAGCATTGCGGAAGTCGGAGGTCCTGACACACTTCGACCCAAAGCTACCTGTGCAGCTAGCATGTGATGCATCACCATATGGTGTGGGAGCAGTCATATCCCACATCATGCCTTCGGGTGAAGAGAAACCTATCGCCTTTGCATCATGCACCTTGAACAAGGCTGAGAGTAACTATGCACAGATTGAGTGCGGGGCCTTGGGAATCGTTTTTGGAATTCGAAAATTTCATCAGTACCTGTTTGGGAGAAGGTACACACTCCTGACGGAGCACCGTCCATTGACTTCAATCTTCGGGCCCCACACCGGAATTCCGTCTCTTGCTGCAAGCAGGATGCAAAGGTAGGCTTTACTGTTGTCAGGACACACATATGACATCAAATATCGCAAATCAGACTTGCACGGCAATGCAGACGGTCTCTCGAGGCTGCCCTTGCCTGTTACTCCCCCAGAGCTTCGGCAGATAGACATCTTCTACTTTAGACAAGTGGAGGGAGCACCTGTCACTGCAGTTCAGGTGCGAAGGTACACCTGCAATGATCCAGTCCTGTCTGAGGCAATGGACGATGTCATTCGAGGGAGAGCTATAGGAGATTCTCCTAGTTTGAAACCTTACGTTTCAAAAAGAAATGAGCTCTACGTCCAGGCAGGTTGCCTTCTCTGGGGACGCCGTGTCATCATTCCGCCACCTCTGAGGGAACCTGTACTGCAACAACTTCATACAGGCCACAGTGGGATGGTTCGGATGAAGGAAATGGCAAGAAGCTACTTCTGGTGGCCAGGTCTCGATGAAAATATTGAGGAGAAAGCCAAAACATGTTCCCCATGTCAAAGGGTCCAGAATGTTCCACAGCTGGCAACCCTACACCCCTGGGATTGGCCTGAAGAAGTGTGGCAGTGAGTACATGTGGACTTCGCCGGTCCTTTCGAAGAGAAGATGTTTATGGTGGTTGTGGACGCTCGTAGCAAGTGGCCGGAGGTCGCTGTGATGAGGTCTACCATGGCAGAGAAAACAATTGAGAAACTTGGTGAGATGTTCAGCTGTTATGGCTCACTGGAACAACTCGTAAGTGACAACGGTCCACAATTTGTATCACAGGAGTTTGCAACCTTCTTGCAAGTGAATGGTGTCCAACACATCAGGTCTGCGCCCTATCATCCCTCTACTAATGGCCTGGCAGAAAGGTTCGTGCAAACTTTGAAGCACGCCTTGAAGGCATCGCAAGGTCAGGGCTCAATCCACCAATGTCTGAACAGCTTGCCACAACCAAAACTTCCCCCGCTTCGCTCATGATGAAGAGGCAGTTGCGGACAAGTTTTGACTTACTCAAACCTCCAAGGGCAGAGCAGGTTGTCCAATGTCAACAACAAGCTCAAGTTGAAAGGAGAGAGAAAAGAGCCAAGGAGAGATGGTTTCATCCTGGAGAGCACGTCCTAGCTTGAAACTACAACACTGGACCGAAATGGTTTCCTGCTACAGTGATCGCGCAGACGGGCCCTGTGTCTTACACGGTTGAGACTGCTGAGGACGTCATCTGGAGAAGACACACTGATCAACTGTTGCTAGGAGCAGAGACAGCCACAAAGGCTCCAACGGCTGGTTGGCCTGAACTGTTTCCGGATGATACCGCAAACCAGCATCCTTTGCCACAGTGCTCTTCTCCAACACAGGAAGTCAAAGAGACTGTTCCACCTGTGCAAACTCCTGACTTTCGACTGACACAGGCACCTTCTCTATCTAGGCCTGTGTCAATGCCTACTGCTGTGGAAGCCAGCGATGACCGCCGGTATCCTGTCAGAGAGCGGCGGCCTCCAAGATGCTTGGATCTGTAGGCTTAGTGACTTACCCACAAGACTGGGGCAGAATAAATCCCAGGTTAAAGTCAGGGTTTGAGGCAGTCTACCTCTACCCTTGGTTAGTTAAGTGCATTGAAAGTAACTTACCTGTTGAGGAATAATGTGGACATTTCATATAAGAGGGGAGGAATATGTTATGTATTATGTGTTCTCCTCCCACCTGCGGTGGCGCTGTCACAGCAGATAAATGGTTGGGTTTGTTCTCTTGGTTGGGTTTTTGTTCTCTTTGTTCTGGTTTCTTCAGAACCTTCCTTTTTGAATAAAGTAGCCTCATGTTTGAATCTCTGGAATTGAGCCCTAATTGTGTCTAGGTAGAAATGTACAGACACAACACAACCGGTTGAACCATTTGAAGGGGTCCAGTGACCGTGCATGCTGTGATCAGGAGGATGGTGACTATGCACTCCATTTTTTATGGTGAGTTGTGCTGCTCACAACACTTCCAAAGAGAAGTTCCTGGTACCTGCTCCACCTAGCAAGGATGCAAGCTCATACTTGTTAGTTGTCTAATATTCTCTTTGGCTAGGAGGTAAGCAGAGTCTCTATGGAGTCGAGTTGGCTGTGAGATGACATACCTGGTGATGGAAGATTGGAGCTGGGTTAAATGTCTGTAGCAGTACTCCAGGTCACTGCTGATGACTGACCAGCCAGCCTGACCCATTAATGGGATCTGAAAAGACACATGTGTTAATGGAGCTGAAATTCTTTCCACTTGGCTTCAGATAATGGGTAGGATGGTCCTGGCTACTCAACGGGGAAGGACTTCTGCCCAACTCTCCAATACAGCTGGGATTATGGTGAAGGATCCAGCCCCATGTGTCAGCATTGATATCTGGCACTTGTTTTACTGTTCAACTATTATTGCATCAATCTGCTGAAAAAGGGGGTCATTTTAAGCTAACCTTTCCATCGGGAAACTGAGAGGATCAGATCAGCTGCCCATTTTATATACTGCTTGAATTTTCCTTTCCTTTGAAGTCTATAGTAAAATCGTTCAGTGTGTTAAACAGGTGGCCGATCTGACCCCATCAGTTTCCTGATGGGAGGGTTAGGTTAGAATGACTCCCTTTGAGTTACAAAACTGTACATCCTGTTGCACTAACTGGTAAACTACACGATACACTGAAAACATTTTGAATTGATTTTCCTGCATGTATCTCAAATTCCTAAGTGATTGCAGCAAGTACAGATTGAACTCTAACTGTAGACTTTCTAATTCAACACAGCAAGACTCACCTCTGGTTTACTTTAGTTCACCCTGTAACCATAATAGTGTCATACACACTGAGCTGGAGGATTGATTACTTAGGTAGATTGTTTATGAATAGGATTACTACATTCTGTCCATGAGTATTCCAACCTCTCTCTCAACAATCCTAATCTAATAATAATGTCTTCTCTCATGCAGAAAAAGGTGATGGATACGAGGAGCATTCTGATCAAGTTCTTTTTCCTAGCTAGGATATCAAGCCAATTGGCATTACTGAGATGAAGGGAGCTCAGTACAATATATGTATCCATTCAATAACATTCAGTCTAAAGTCAAATTATTTCAGGATAACAGTCAATGTGGAGTAGGCAAAAGCTGAGTGTTTGACAGGGAGACCCTTCTGAGATGGAGTTCAGAGGGAGATAGATTTGAGTGAGTGAGGGGACAGGAGAAACTGACACAGCCAATATTGTGCCGACAAATCTCAATGAATAGATCAATAGAGGATCAGAGGCCAGAGGATGGGGTAGAGGTGGAATGGCCATTCTGTGTGAGGGGAAGCCTCCTGACCAAAAAAGTGGGCATGAAGGTGAAGGCAGCAGAAGAGCTCAGCATCATGTCGAGCTCAAAATGACAAAATGTGATCGACCTAAAACGTTAACCCAGCCAGAGAGGCAAATTCTAGTGCCTACTCATTCTGACTAGTGTCATCACAGGGGAAGTTTACATACCTCCCAGCCCTGGCAAACTATCCATCCATCACCTGCCTTATGCATTTATGTGCAGCCGACTGAGAGACTCTCGATATGTCTCTGGTAGCAGCCTGGAAGGAACCAGGTGCAAAAGATTTCAGGGCAGTGGTGACTTTCACGGTGATTGGTAATGTGTGGCCACCTGGTCTGGCAGGGAGCAGGTCTTCTGCAGGAACAAGCTTGGTGGGATGGTCACCAAGGACAGAGGATGAGACAGTTGGGGGTGATGTGCCTTCAATAACCACAAAACTAGAAGTTATAGACCTTAACAAGTTGGCTTTTAATCACTAAGATCAGAGCTAACATCTCAACACACTGACTGGCTCGCAGGAATGAGTCATATAGATCCTGGGATCTTTATGTAAAAGAAGTCAGGGGCGGAGCCAAGAGCCAAGACCTGGAACATTCCAGGTTAGTCAGGAAAGAGGAAGTGAAACTATACACCGTGTGGGGGAGGGTAATATACATGAGTGCAAAACGAATACAGGCAAGCCAAACACATTTCATTACAGGGGGTTTCGCTGGAAGAGTGAATGATGGATTCCACGATGGGCAGGGCAGAGAACACAAAGGAGGAGATAAGGCTGGCCACGGGTTCATTCAAGAGGGATCCAGGCCTGGAAAGGCAGCAGAGAAACAGAATAGGCTGGGGAGTAGTATTGTGTGGAGAGAGGGTATTAAAGGAGGATTCTGCTGGAAAAGGAGGTGAAAGGGGTATAGTTGAAGGAAATGTAGAGGAGAAAACTGAGCTAGGCCAGGGAGTGGCAGAAAAAAAGATGCTTAAGATCTGCATGTGCGAGTGGATACAGAGGGAGATCTTAGATTACATGGAGCAGTGGGTGACATCTAGGCATGGGAAGGAAGATTACACAGAACCAAAAAGACTGCAGTCCATATGGCTGCTCTCAAAAACAAATGGCTCTCAATCGCCACTCCCTCAATTAGTTCTCCAACTCTCCGTTAAATTTGTCCACTCTATAGACTAGATTTTCTTATAAATAAATGACGAACAGCCATTTTGGATGACATACTGGAGGACTGCCTTTGTACAACTATTTCTAAGTTGCGGGAAGGAGTAAGCAGAGAAAATTGGAGCAGGAAAGCAAGTTAATGTCTGGCTAAGTTTCTAACTAACATGTTTCTTCGTAATTCATTGTTCAAAACTCCCAGCTTTTCTCAGCAATAATTTTTAAAATGCTATAAATTCTGTTACTTGCTCCTGCTTTCTTGGCGAGGATCTTGTCAGCTTCATTTTTCACGCCAAGGAATTTTGCCTGGCCTGGAAGAAGAATACCATCTATTTTTCCAGGAGAGTATTTCTCTTGTATTTTGGTCTTTGATGTATCTGATGTTTCCTGCGTGTCTGTATGAGAACATTCCACAGTACTGTCTAAATATTGGGTTCTGCCACCACCTTCGCTTGGGCACCTAGGGGAATAGGGCATATTTTAGAATGCTTCAAGTAGGGCACCCTTTGAAACATAGAAAACTTCATTGGCAAAACATTAAGTATGTTAGGCTGCATGCTGCAATATCTGCCTGTGTGAGAGAGCAAATGAGTGAGTGAATAAACAGATAAGGAATAAAATGTAAAAGATAATAGCCAGTGGCTCAGTGGGTAGCACCTTTGCATTTGAGTCAGAACGTTGTGGGTTCAAGTCCCACTTGAGCACAAAAAAATCTTGGCTGACACTCCAGTGCAGTACTGAGGGAGTGCTGCACTGTCAGAGGTGCCATCTCTCAGATGAGACATTAAACCAAGGCCCCATCTGCTCTCTTGAGTGGAGCAAAAGATCCTATGACACTATTTCAAAGAAGAGCAGGGGGGTCCTAGCCAATATTTATCCCTCGATCAACATCACTAAAAACAGATTATCTGGTCATTATCACACTGCTGTTTGTGGGAGCTTGCTGTGTGCAAATTGGCTGCCGCGTTTCCTACATTACAACAGTGACTACACTTCAAAAAGTACTTCATTGGCTGTAAAGCACTTTGGGATGTCCAGTGGTCGTGAAAGGAGCTATATAAATGCTGCAAGTCTTTCTTCTTTTTTAGCCACGAGCTTGGGGAAGAACTCCAAGTTCTCTCTCCCTACTCGCTCTATTGCCTCCATCCTAGAAACCCCATGGTCCTCTCTTTATTGAGTCAAGGTCCTGGATGAGCTGCCATTTCCTCCAATTAAACATTGGGGGGAAAAAAGCCTGACAGTCTGAAAAGCCTGCAGCAGTGCTCCTGGTCACTACCCTGGGGTTTTTTAGCTGCTGCTGGACAGGTTCGCAAGCAGTTGCACCAGTACGACTCATCCCCCAGTAGCCAATCGTAGCTCACACATTTAATATGACAGTCTCAAAATATGGGGACGAAGACATACATGGGGGGGGTGGGGGAGCGAATTTTAAGATGGGTGAGCACGTGGGATTGGGTGCGGGTAGGGGTTTAAATTGGGAAAAATTCCGATCGTGTTGGGAAGTCAACTCCAACCCGCTGACTTCCGGGTTTTACCGAAAGCAGGGCAAGGGCGGGTTGGCATTTTAAATATGTTAATGAGGCTGGCAGCCTCTGATTTAACCTGCCTTGCAGGTTTTCCAGTGGGCGGCCGGGTTTTCCAGGCCTCGGGAAACCCAACAGTTGAAGTAAGGTGGGGACAGCTTCGCTGAGAAGGTAACTGCCTTTACAGCACTGCTTGTGGGACAGGAGGAGCAGGAGTGCTTCCTCCCTCAAGGCCCCCCTCAAGCTCCCTCCCATCAAACTCCTTCCCCACCATACAAAGACCCCCGGGGTCGGAAATTGGCCCCCCTGGGGTCTGGGATCAGAACTGCCCCCCCCCCCCCCCCAGTTCATGGATCAAGCCTTCCTGCTCCTGTGGCCTGCTCCCTGACTGGAAACTAAGGCTCGTATTTTTCGATCGGAGGCTTCCTGCATGCGGAGGCCTCCGATCTGGAAAAAATCTATGAACTTACCCGAGGGCTCCCGAGGTGCGTATACTTCTGATCCTGGGCCTCCCCAAACTCAAAATGCGCAGGGCCCACGTATCCCAGAGGCGCATGCAGTTCACAAGCGCCCCTGGGTTCACGTGGGCCATGGGGAGCCAATAGGAGAAGGGAATTTGTTTGACAAATTTGCTTGAGTTCTTTGAGGACGTAACAAACAGGGTGGATAAAGGGGTACCAGTGGACGTAGTGTATTTAGACTTCCAAAAGGCATTTGACAAGGTGCCACACAAAAGATTATTGCTCAAGATAAAAAATCACGGGATTGGGGGTAATATTCTGGCATGGGTAGAGGATTGGCTATCTAACAGAAAGCAGAGAGTTGGGGTAAATGGTTCATTCTCAGACTGGCAATCAGTAACTAGTGGTGTTCCGCAGGGGTCAGTGCTGGGACCCCAACTCTTTACAATCTATATCAACGATTTGGAGGAAGGGACCAAGTGTAACATGTCAAAGTTTGCAGATGATACAAAGATGGGAGGGAAAGTAGTGAGCGAGGAGGACATAAAAAACCTGCAAAGGGACATAGACAGGCTAAGTAAGTGGGCAGAGATTTGGCAGATGGAATATAATACTGGAAAGTGTGAGGTTATGCACTTTGGCAGGAAAAATCATAGAGCAAGTTATTATCGTAATGGTAAAAAACTGGAAAGTACTGCAGTACAAAGGGATCTGGGGGTCCTGGTGCACGAAACACAAAAAGTTAGTATGTAGGTGCAGCAGGTGATCAAGAAGGCCAATGGAATGTTGGCTTTTATTGCTAGGGGGATGGAATATAAAAACAGGGAGGTATTGCTGCAGTTGTACAAGGTATTGGTGAGACCACACCTAGAATACTGCATACAGTTTTGGTGTCCATACTTAAGAAAAGACATACTTGCTCTCGAGGCAGTACAAAGAAGGTTCACTCGGTTAATCCCGGGGATGAGGAGGTTGACATATGAGGAGAGGTTGAGTAGATTGGGACTCTACTCATTGGAGTTCAGAAGAATGAGAGGCGATCTTATTGAAACATTAAAGATTGTGAAGGGGCTTGATCGGGTGGATGCGGTGAGGATGTTCCCAATGATGGGTGAAACTAGAACTAGGGGGCATAATCTTAGAATAAGGGGCTGCTCTTTCAAAACTGAGATGAGGAGAAACTTCTTCACTCAGAGGGTGGTAGGTCTGTGGAATTTGCTGCCCCAGAGAGCTGTGGAAGCTACATCATTAAATTAATTTAATACAGAAATAGACAGTTTCCTAGAAGTAAGGGGAATTAGGGGTTATGGGGAGCGGGTAGGAAATCGGACATGAGGCTAGGTTCGGATCAGTCATGGCCCTGTGGGTGGCGGAGCGGGCCCAGGGGCCTTGTAGCCTGGTCCTGCTCCGACTTCTTGTGTTCTAATTCTGTGTTAGATTTCAGGAGATGGTTCTATTCACAGGGATTAGTGGAGACCTCGGGGGCAGGCTGCCAGCTAGGAGTCCTTCAAGAGTAAATTGGGCCTGTTCCTGGCTGGGGTGGAGATCACCTCTTACAGAAGGTAAGTACTGCAGGAAATACAGGGACAGAGTGATCTCCTGGACCAGTTTCGATCACCTAGATGGGTCAGAGAGGAATTTCCCAGTTTTTTTCTCCCAAATTGGCCATTGGGTTTTTTATCTGGTTTTTCGCCTCTCCCGGGAGATCACATGGGTTCGGGTGGGATGGAGAGTGAAAGTAGATTTGAGGTTAGGATCAGATCAGCCATGATCTTATTGAATGGCGGAGCAGGCTCGAGGGGCTGATTGGCCTACTCCTGCTCCTATTTCTTATGTTCTTATGTTCATACACTTGACAGATAGACATGTCAAATATATGAATGGAGATCACCCCAAAAACACAGTAAAACATTAAATAATTTTTTAAATCACATTTTTAAAATGAGTTAAAATTACAATAAATTAAATATTTTAAACAAAAAATTAATTTTTTGAAAAAAATAATTAAAGTTTTTTACAGGGCTAAAAATAAACTTACCTTTCTTAAAAATATTTTAAAATTATAAATGAATGAACAAAAATTTTTTTTCTCTTCTGCTGGTAAAAGCAGGCCTATGCCTGCTTTTACCAGGCGTAAGATTTCTAAGGGTTTTCTGCGGGCGGAGGTTCTCGAGAAAGCGGAACTATCCGCCTGCAGAGGCCCTGCTCCAGGGCAGGCGTCCGATCTGTCAAGAGCATTCTTGACAGATTGGAAATACCGGTTTTCAGCGCATGCATTTCTGATGTCCCTATGGGTGGGCACCCGTAGGGATCGGAATATAAGGCCCAAAGTCTGTCGATCAGGCTGACTTCCGGGCGGGGAACCTGTCAGGGCCAAAGGATGCACGCTGTAGAGATAAAACTCCACAACATGCTGGGAAACCCAGACTTCCAGGTTTCCTGTTTGAAACTCCATCCTTTGCTTACACAACCCACCCCAGTAAATATCCAGGCTACAGTTTTTATAGTAGCATGAAAGATGGGGAAAGAAACAGAAGGGTGAGAGAAATGGGGAAGATATTGCATGTGCATGTATGTGACAGAGAAGGCAATACTAAGGTTAAAGAGTGGGGTCTGAAACTCACAAAGGATTGGGGTGAGTAATCTTTCGCAACAAGTTCAACTTTACCCATTGAAAGAATGAGTTAAGAGTAGTAGAAAATCTGACGAATGTTGATTTCAAAACAGTGGGCTGTTCGAAGAAGGGAGAGCTGCTAAAATGATGCATTTGGAGCTTAAGAGAAACAAGGGAAGAAAGTTCAGAAGAGCAATAACCCAGTAATATTGATGAAATAGTGAAAGACAAGAAAAGTTTCTCTCGGAAGAGGGTGGAGGCTAGTGGTGAGGGAATGCTTGCCTATCAGTCATACGGTGTGAGAGGGGTCTGAACTTACTGTAATATATTTTGAAAACTTAGCAGCAAGTTACCACAGAATTTCAGTCAGACAGTTTGACATGACTGCAGTCTGCCATGACAGTCATGTGAGTAGTGTGTGACTCCGGGCTGTAACATTGAAAGACTGCAGGCTTTTTATAGAGATGCAGCACTTGTAAACATATGAAATTAGATAGTTATCACTGTTTTAAATTCAGAAGTCCCAGTTTTCTGGTGCATCACCCTGTTCTTGTCAATGATTACACACCTATCTTGTTTAATTTATGTGAATCAGCTGACACCCCTTCCCAATGTCTCAAAACATTTTCAGACACCAGGAGTGGTTCTCAGCTGTCTCTGATATGATAATATGATTTACTGCAAATTGGGTATCGTTTTCAGTCATTCATCCAAACCAAATAGTGGCAATTTACCTTGAGAAGATTTACATTCCAATATAAGTTTGAGTTTGTAGAGCTTATTCACCAGTTGGATGATAAATTGATGGCCTGCAACCCCTGATGTTCCATCCATAATGGCATTCATTCCACATGAAGTAAGAATCAGCCCGGGAATATCTACCCTGTGGGAAGTCAGATTTAGAGTTAGAATTAAAATTTGATTAGAGCTACACATAGAGGGGTTGATTTTTATTCCGGGGTGGGAACCCGGCAAAGCGAGCTGTACGCTCATTTGGGAGCAGCAGCAGGGAGTCTCGGCCAATTTTGACGGGCCAAAGGGGCGGGAAGTTGGCGGAATGCAGCTGCCCGGCTGTTAAAATCGTATGGTTTGGAGGCCGATTCTAGCAACCCGCGGGAATGGTTCCTGGCACAAGGTAAGCCATCGGAGAGGAACCTTGATTGGGTGGGCAGAAGCCTGGGCAGGGGAGGCCCAAGGTTTTCTTGATTGGGTGGGCAGAAGCCTGGGCAGGGGAGGCCCAGGGTTTTCTTGGTTGGGTGGGCAGAAGCCTGGGCAGGGGAGGCCCAGGGTTTTCTTGATTGGGTGGGCAGAAGCCTGGGCAGGGGAGGCCCAGGGTTTTCTTGATTGGGTGGGCAGAAGCCTGGGCAGGGGAGGCCCAAGGTTTTCTTGTAAGGCCCAGAGGAGCATTCCTGCTTCTCCTGGCTCCTAAGCAAAGGAAAACAAGTTTAAAATAGTGTTTCCAGTTTCCCGGCTGCCAAGTCTCCTTTTCACTATGGACGTCCGATCCCTCTACACCTCCATCCCCCACCAGGATGGCCTGAGGGCGCTCCGCTTCTTCCTGCAACAGAGGCCCATCCAGTCCCCATCCACCACCACCCTCCTCCACCTGGCTGAACTTGTTCTCACATTGAACAACTTCTCCTTTGACTCCACTCACTTCCTCCAAATTAAAGGTGTTGCTATGGGAACCCACATGGGTCGCAGCTATGCCTGCCTTTTTGTGGGATATGTGGAACATTCTTTGTTCCAGTCCTACACAGGTCCCCTCCCTCACCTCTTTTTCCAGTACATTAATGACTGTATCGGTGCTGTTTCCTACTCTTGCCCTAACCCTAACTTTTCATTCACTTTGCTTCCAATTTCCACCCTTCCCTCACCTTCACATGGTCCATCTCCAATTCTTCCCTTCCCTTCCTCAACTTCTCTGTCTCCATCTCTGGGGATAGGCTATTGACAAACATTCACTACAAGCCCACTGACTCCCACAGCTACCTGGACTACACTTCCTCCCACCCCGCTTCCCAGTTTCTCCGTCTCCACCACATCTGCTCTGACGATGCCACCTTCCATAATAGTGCTTCCGACATGTCTCCCTTTTTCCTCAACCAAGGAGTCCCCTCTACCATGGTTGACACGGCCCTTGACCATGTCTGTTCTATTTCCCGCACTTCTGCTCTCACCCCTTCCCCTCCATCCCAGAACCACAATAGGGTTCCCCTTGTCCTCACCTTTCACCCCACCAGCCTCCACATTCAACGAATCATCCTCCACCATTTCTGCCACCTCCAGTGTGATCCCACCACCAAACACATCTTCCCCTCACCTCCCCTTTCAGTATTCCAAAGGGACCGCTCCCTCCGCGACACCCTGGTCCACTCCTCTATCACCCCCAACAACCCTTCCCCTTCACCCGGCACCTTCCTTTGCAAGCGCAGGAGATGCAACACATGCCCTTTTACCTCCACCCTTCCCACTGTCCGGGGCCCCAAACACTCCTTCCAGGTGAAACAGCGATTTACTTGTACTTCTTGCAATTTAGTAGACTGTATTCGCTGCTCATGATGCGGTCTCCTCTACATTGGGGAGACCAAACGCAGATTGGATGACCGCTTTGCGGAACACCTCCGTTCAGTCCGTAAGGGTGACCCCGAGCTTCCGGTCGCCTGTCACTTTAATTCTCCGCTCCACTCCCACTCAGATCTTACCGTCCTCAGCCTCTTACACTGTTCCAATGAAGTTCAACGTAAGCTCGAGGAACAGCACCTCATCTTTTGATTAGGCACTTTACAGGCTTCTGGACTCAACATAGAGTTTAACAATTTCAGACCATAACCTCTGCTCTATTCTTTCTTTCCATTAAAAAAAAAATTCTCTCTCGCACATGGCAGCTGTCTTTCATTCTGCCAGTGCCATTTACACTTCTCCAGAGCCATCTTTTGTTTCTTATCTTGTCCCATTACCATCTCCTTTTGCCTTGCACCATCTCTTAATCTCTCTTACTCTCTCCTGCCTTCCATCCTATCGCAGACCTTCCCTTTTGTTCTTTACTCCCCTCCCCCCTTTCCCAGCCCCTGCACTTGCTTAAAATCTGTTACATCTCCAGCTTTTTCCAGTTCTTTTGAAGGATCATCGACCTGAAACGTTAACTCTGTTTCTCTCTTCACAGGTGCTGCCTGACCTGCTGAGTATTTCCAGCATTTTCTGTTTTTATTTCAGATTTCCAGCCTCTGCAGTATTTAACTTTTATATTAAAAAAATGTTCACCTTGCTGGGACACTTCCAGGCTGCTGTTTCCAGCAGATTTTGCCACCACAACTCTCCCGCTCAGGACTCAGGTTAAAATAGCAGATCGAGCCCCAGTGACATAATCGGGACCGATCTGCATATTCAAAGAGGACTATGCCAGATTGAGACAGGTGTCCTTGTCGCCTACAAATTAAACTTGCAGTCAGTCAGATTGGAGGGGAGGAAAAGGAATGGTGCCTGTTCCATTTTAACTGCTCACCCTCCCATTTCCGCCAGGCAGGAGGAGTTAAAATTTGCCCCAAAGTTACAATTTGGGGGAATTTTAATAGTAAAGAACACATGGGTTTGGGTTTGGGAGGGTTGATAATATCGGGGAAAATGTCAGCCCATCTGGAAGCCGGCTTCAACGCACTGACTTCCAGGTTTAACTTAGGTGTGTTTTGATGCATGTGCGTAACCCTCTCCGGAGAGGCAGGTTACTATTGCTTATAATATTTAAATGAGCCACTTTTGATGAGATTTTAACCACATTTAAACTTAATATGCACAGGTTTCCAGTGAAAGGAAGGCAAGAAAACTGAATGCCAATTCATGGGCCTCATTAAAAGTCAGGCATACAGACATCAATAAATACTCAGTGCTCACAGCTGCTGTCTTACCTCCTATGAGAAAGGGTTTGTTGAGAGTGATTGTGGTGAGAGGCTAATTTGTGGGCTTTGGAGGTATTGAGACCTGGTGGCCACAGATTACCAGTAGCTGTGAAAGTGACTACCGCCCTCAACTTTTTTGCCTCCAGATCCTTCCAGGGCTCTGATGGAGACATATCCAGGGTCTCCCAGTCAGCTGCACATAAATGCATAAGGCAGGTCCCTGATGGGTTGTTTGCCGCAGCTGGCAATTATTTCAACTTTGCCTGTGATAACGCCAGTCAGAATGAGCGGGCGCTCAGGTTTGCGTCTCTGGCTGGCTTCCCACAGGCGCAGGGCCAGTATCTGTGTCCAGCTGAGCAGAGCGTGGAGAATGCTGTACCCTCTGACGCAGACTTTCCACCGCTGTCCCTGCCACCACTGTCAGCTCTTGCTCACTTGTGAACTGTGAGTCACCAATGGAAATCCCAACTAACTGCCTAACTGGACCCACTGTAGTGCGAGTATCTGCAGTGGTGCATGGTGAGCATGAGTACTGTAACGATTCACCATCAGAAGGAATTGGCTCCTCTGAGGATTCATCGTCTGTGAGGTCCACCGACTGCTGCTGCACACGTGAAGGCCCTGGTGGAGAGAAACATATGAATTAGTCCTGGCAAAGTACGAATGTTGCAAATTAGCATTATGAAGATGATCATATTTCACTCGCTGCTGAAATCAAGTCAACATGACTGAGTGTTGTATGACATAGGGGTCGCTGATATTTAATTCTGTCACCAGGTAGCTGGGAAGTCCCAATCTCTCCATCTCCGATGGGCATGAATGCTGAAACACCACTGATCTCCAACACTTCCTCCTCTGCAACTGGGAACTCTGTGGAGGACCACCACCGATTCTCTCCCTCTCTCTTGTGTTTTATACTCTCTTCCCCTGCAACAGGGGAAAGAACAGACCTATGAGTGAATGTAATGGCATGTGTTCAGCCAATGGATGCAGTGCATTTGGTGAGGGTTACTATCAGGGAGAGGCATCAAATTGCATAAGGATCAGAGTGAATGGCAGTGGTGGATGGATAGATGGGTGCATTTGCAAGGTAAGTGGATGTGAGGAGCTATGTGATGGAGTAGGCTTTACAAGGCAGTGTGAGGTTGGGGGTGGCGGTGATGCGCACAAGAGGTTGTAGGTGCGTGTGCAACTCTACTCACCTTTCCTAACCTGGTTAAAGCTGAATCCAAGAGCGTGGCACAGTGCTCCTGCTGCTGACCTCCTCGGCCATCTCCACCCACGCCTTCTTTGTTGCAGCAGCAGGTTTCTTCCTCCTGTTGCTGGGGAAGAGTATCTCTCTCCGAATCCTCACTGCTCCCAGCAGTGATTCAAGCGATGCATCGTTAATACTCAAGGAATGTGCTGATCAGCTGGCTGATGTCTTCACCGCCATCTTCAATCTGTCATTGGCCCAGGCAGTAGTCCCTACATGCTTCAAGACCGCTACCATTATTCCTGTGCCAAAACAAACGGCTGTGACGTGCCTGAACGACTATCGACCTGTTGCACTCACACCCATCATAATGAAGTGTTTCGAGAGACTGGTCCTGGCTCACATCAAAGCCAGTGTTCCCGCCTCTCTTGACCAACACCAGTTTGCCTATCGTGCAAACAGATCAACGGAGGATGCAATCACAACTGCTCTACACTCGGCACTGAATCACTTAGATGGTAAAGAGACCTACATCAGAATGCTGTTCATAAACTACAGCTCAGCATTCAACACTATTGTCCCCAACAAGCTGGCCACCAAACTCCAAACTCTTGGCCTGAACACTTCCCTCTGCAACTGGACCCTGGACTTCCTAACAAACAGACCCCAGTCTGTCAAATTAGGTAACCACACCTCCCCCCCCCGACCCTGAACACGGGGGCCCCACAAGGATGTGTGCTGAGCCCCCTCCTCTACTCCCTCTTCACCCATGACTGTGTGGCTGTTCATGCTTCCAACAGCATCATCAAGTTTGCGGATGATACCACGGTAGTAGGCCAGATCACCAACAACGATGAGTCAGCCTACAGGGAGGAGGTCCAGCATCTCGTGAAGTGGTGCGCCGATAACAACCTGGCCCTTAACATCAAGAAAACCAAAGAAATCATTGTGGACTTCAGGAAGTCTAAAGGCGGAAGTCAAACCCCCATCCACATCAATGGGGCTGTGGTGGAAAGGGTGGACAGCTTTAAGTTCCTCGGAGTCCACATCACGGAAGACCTCTCCTGGTCCCTCAATACCTCCTCTCTGGTGAAGAAGGCCCAGCAGCGCCTATATTTCCTAAGAAGGCTGAAGGGATGTAACCTGTCACCCCTGATCCTCTCTAACTTTTACCGCTGCACAATAGAGAGCATCCTGACGAACTGTATCACAGTATTGTATGGCAGCTGTAGCTACTATGACCGGAAAGCCCTGCAGCGGGTAGTCAAAACTGCCCAACGCATTACCGGCACCCGGCTACCGACCATAGAGCACATGTACCAGAAACGCTCTTTACGGAGGTCACGGTCCATCATCAAAGACCCTACCCACCCCAGCCACAGTCTGTTCGCCCTCCTGCCATCTGGGAGACGCTACAGATGCATTCGCACCCGTATGACCAGATTTAGGAACAGCTTCTTTCCCAGGGCTGTCATCCTACTGAACTCCACAAATAAACTCGAAAGCCTGCACATCTGCCAATGCACTTTATTATGGTTATGTTTATGTTAATGTATTACAAGCCAAATATATGTTGAATGTTTAAATGTCTTAATCTAAATGTACACTCTCGGGAGCCACAAGCCTACATTTCGTTGTACTGCACTTGTGCACTAACAATGACAATAAAAGTTGATTTGATTTGATTTGAATAAAAGTTGATTTTGATTTTTGATTAATTGAGGCACAGCCCTTGACTATCCTGAATCCATCATGAAACTTCTCCCTCTCTTTATGCAAACTCCTAACTCCTCCAAATTCCATCTTCAGATTGCCCTTTAAATATTCCAGTTGAGATCGCATCATGTGGGTCTGCACTATGCCCGCTGTCGCGCTTTCGACGGCAAACCCGGAAGTAATATTATCATGAGGTGACTATGTTAATATACCACAAACCAATGTGCTAAATCTTCAACCTAGGTCTGTAAATTAGATGGAAATCGGTCCTTGAGCCTCATCAACATACTTGGGGCTAGCTACCTCCACAGGCAGCTCAACTGAGCAAGACATTAGTGCTGGGCCACCTGCCCTACCTCAGGAAATACCTGGGAAGGGGATTGGAATGGGCTATGGGGGAGGGGTGCAGTCGCGACTCCCAATGCGGTATGTATAGTGTAGAGGGAGGGAGGTGGTCCCTCAGTGTTTTAGGGTCATGACACATACCAATTTCAACCCCCTAGAATGAGAATTAGAGCTAGAGTTAGAGTTGAATAAGAGTTGGAATTAGAGTAAGAATTAGAGCTAGAGCTAGAAGTAGAGCTTGAACTCAAACTAGAATTAGAGCGTGGGTTACAGTTAGATTTAAGAATTAGGGCAGGGAGCATTGGGTGAAACATCCAAATCCAAATCTAAACAATCATTAGAATCATAGAAACTTGCAGGTACTGAAACTATAGGGGCATCCACCTCACAACAGACACCATGGCCAGAATTTTTACGCAGAGTCGGGTTGGGTGTGTGCAGCCCGCGTAGCAGGTTGGGAACATGATGTTCTGCTCAGCGTGTTCTTCAGGGCGACTTTAACTTAATGGCCCCACTTAAAGTAGTCATACGTGTTTCTTGGCCTAATTAAATGGAACGGGTCTGATGACGTCATCAATGACTCATTTCCAGTGGTGATATTTAAAGCAGCTTTGCACTCAACTCATTTGAAGGTTGCTAGAAGAGTGTGGAAAGGCTGAGTACTGTTCTAAACTATCAATGATGGACACTTAAAGGCAGAGGGCTGCACCACGATTTTCTGATGCATCCCTGCATATTCAGGTGGAGGCAGTCAGACCATGCAGGGAGGTCCTGTTTTCTGCTGATAGGCACAAGAGACTGCCCAAAGACACCAAAAGGGCCTGGCTGGAGATAGCAGAGGAGGTCAGCAGCAGGGATGTGGTCAGGAGGAGCTGGATCCAGTGCAGGAAATGATTTAATGATCTCATGAGGTCAGGAAAGGTGCGTGCAAAGCCACACTCACCCTCATCCTGTTGTGCCTGTCAACACATCCCCATCACTCTGCCTTCCCAAGCTTACTCCTGCACATCATTACTGACACCAACATACCTTGCATGTCCACCCATCCCTCTCTCTATGTACATACTCACATCCCCATCTGACTAACCACCCGACACTTACCCTCATCCTAATGCATTCATAGCAAGTAATGCCACACAAGGAGGCCATTTGGCAATGTCACGCCACTCCCTCATAGTCACTCTCTACAGCTGTAACCTATCCATTCCTTACACTAATTCCATCACTCTCACTCAAAGTTCTCTTTCACTCCTTGCAGGAGAAAAAAGCCCAGAACACGCGGGAGAGGCAGAGGACTGGAGGTGGCCCTCTAGTATTCACCCAACTGACACCAGCAGAGGAGGGGGCCCTGGAGATATTGGGAGTTACAGAGCTGCTGGCGGTGGGAGAAGGAGAGAGGGGGACCTCCCAGCAACCTGGTGACAGAATTATATCTCATACAGCCACATGCATACAACAGTCACTCATATGGTGACTGATGTCGGCAGCCAGTGAAATGTCATCATGCGCATAATAATTCTTGATATTGCTAACTCAACTCTTTACTATCCCACAGGTCCATCAACTGCCCCCCACTGTCCAGCTGGAGAAGGAAGACGACTCCTCAGAGGAAGCTCCAGCCTCTGAGGGTGCAGCGTCAGCAGACCCAAATGCACCCAGCACCAGTGCAGATACGCCCACCTTGGTGGGTCCTTTACTACATAGAGTAGTGTAGTCACCTGGTGCCTCACACATCACAAGTGAGCAAGAGCAGATGGTGGAGACAGGGACAGCAGTGGAGACACCTCACCGGAGGGCGCAGGATGCTCCAAGCTCTGCTGAGTTGCATGCAGACACTGAGCCTCGGGGGCCATCGAGAAAGAGGGTGATCCTGGAGGGGCAGCAAGAATTGCAGGAAGCTCTGGTATCTTTTGCAGCCGCGATGTCTGCAAATGTGCAGAGAATGGAGGAGTCCGTCTCCAACATGAGCACCACCATCTCGCAGGTGATGGCGACGATGTGCTGTTCCATGGAAAGGATGGCCACCTGCATGGAGCAGCAAATGCGCCAGTCACATGAGCACATGCTAGCTGTGGACAACAGATGGCAGACGCTCATAGACCTCATTTCAAGGAGGGATGTAAACGTAGACTTGAGCCTTCATCGCCCCACTGCTCTCCAGCTCCTTGCTAGCAGGGAAGTGCGGGTGGCCCATGAGAGGGATGATGGTGAGAGGGGACACTGAAGTGGGGGCTCTTCTCAAAGCGCTCACACTTCTCCCCTGTTGCCTCCCTTCAGTCAGGGCCCCAGAAGCTTCTGCGGATCCCAATGGCCGAGTCTGCCACTGCATAGTTGCAGGAGGAGCAGACTTTGGCGGGGCCCTCACAGGCTCCAAAACCCAGAGGACGTCTGCCAAAAGTGTCTAACAAGTCGCAGCAGGGAAGTGAGCAGCCTGCAACCACCTCTGCTGAAGCCACAGGGGTTGTACCTTGTGGAAGCACTCGGAAAAGAAAAAAGACACAAAAGTAGATGCACACGGGTATGCGCATGAGTGTATGAAAAAATGTTAGTGTTAAGTTTCAGTTCTTTTGATGACACACATAAATGTATTTCTTTGCACCACTTTCCGGTCTTGTCCATTTTTGCCTGTTACTTTGGAAGTGGCTTTGTCACTTGAGTGAATGGTGAGACATTACATAACCTCGAGCACTGGTACTTTGGGTGAGAGCAATGGCTTGGTCATTGTAGGGATGGTTTTGTTGGGGGGGAGCTTCGTACAACATGTGGCAGGTTTATGGCTGCATTGGAGCAAGTTAGGTTAACCTGACCATGATGAGGCCATCCCAGGCCTCCTGGGCAGAAATGTGTGCCCTGCTGGTCCCATCTCCACCTCAGGTTCTTCCTCCTCCTCCTCTGAAGAGGATGTGTGCCCTGCGCCTTGCTCCTCCTGCAGCTCCACTCCTCGCTGCTGCACTATGTTGTGCAGTGCGCAGCAAACGACGATGGTTCTGGAGACCCTGGCTACTGCGCACTGAAGGGCTCCTCCAGATCTGTCAAGGCATCTGAAGCGCATCTTCAGCATGCCTATTGTTTTCTCTATGACACATCTGGTGGACATGTGGCTCTTATTATAATGCTCCTTGGCCTCATTACTTGGCATCCTGAAGGGTGTCATGAGCCACATCATCAGTGGATAGCCCTTGTCTCCAAGCAGCCAGCCGATAAGTCTGTTTGGAGGCGCAAACAGCTGAGGGAGGATGGACTGGCGCAGCATGAAATAGACATGACAGCTGCCAGGGAATCTGACACACATGCATGATCAACTTTTTATGGTTGCCGACGAGCTGCACATTGAGGGAGTGGAAGCCCTTGTGGTTCAGAAATACTCCTGGGTGATGATGGGGTGCCTTGATGGCCACATGTGTGCAGACAATGATGCCCTGCACCTGTGGAAAGTCAGCCAGAGCCACAAAGCCGAGCACCCACTCAGTAACACTGGCTTCATCAGTGGCAAAGTTGATGTAATTGGCTGACATGTGAAACATGGCATCGATCACCTGGGTGATGCATCTGTGGGCGGCTGACTGCGAGATCCTGCAAATATCTGCTGCAGATCCCTGGAAGGAGCCTGAGGTGAAGAAGTTGAGGGAAGTGGAAGTTGACAGGTGAGGAGTGTCCCCAGGTCCTCTGTGTTAGATCCGTGGTTCAGTGGATAAATAATCACACGGATGCTGTACATTAACAAATAACAGGTCTTTACTGGAGGAGGGTAATCTCTAGACTGGGGTATAAAGGCATGCGCACAGCTTATATACCGGTGTGGTCACTGCCGGTACTATAGTATACAGGAGCTGTAAAAAGTAGTTCTGACTTAAAGGCACATACACTACAATTCCTCCCCTTTTAGATTAATAATACCCCCTTAATATTCAAATAACAATTACATTTTTACAAGTACATTAAATAACAAAAGTCCATTTATAGATTCAGTCTTTGGGGCGGCTTCCTGACCCTTTCGGGATAGCGCCTTTCCAGAGGTTCTTGTTCTTGGTGCAGAGGCGATTCTGACCCCTTTTCATCGGGTTGTTCATCGGGTTCCACTGCTACTGGGTCTGACGTAGATGCTACCGTTATGTCGGGTTCATCCCCAGGTACTCGAGACATGGGGTTGACGCGTTCCTGTGACGCTAAGATCTGATCGACGTGGTGTCTCACAATGTTCTTCCCGACATCCACTGTGTACATTAATGGCCCCTGCCTTGTACATATCGTTCCGGGTTGCCACTTCTCTGTTTGATAGTCACGGGCCAAGACTGGTTGTCCCACATTGAAGCTCCTTGTCGGCTTCTCATTGATGTGCTGGAATTGTTTGTCCTCAACATTTCTTCGCACATTTGGTCTGAGCAAGTCCAGACGAGATCTCAACCTTCGGTTAAAGAACATCATGGCCGGGGTCTGGTTGGTAACTGCATGTGTCGCGTTTCGGTAGGCTAATAAGAAATTGTCCATCTTATGCTGTAGTGGAATTTCCTCGTCGCACATGGCCTTTATCGCCTTCTTAAAGGTTTGTACGAACCTCTCAGCCAATCCATTGGTGGCTGGATGATACGGGGCGGATGTGTAATGCCTTACCCCATTCCTTTTCATGAATTTTTGGAACTCGTCGGACACAAACTGTGGTCCATTATCAGAGCAGATCTGCTCTGGCAAACCATTTCTGGCAAATATGGTCCGTAGGACTGCAATCGTTTTCTCTGTAGTGGTTGAAGACATTTTTATCACCTCAGGCCACTTTGAATGAGCATCCACTGCTATTAAGAACATTGAGTCCATGAATGGACCAGCAAAATCAATGTGCACCCGTTGCCATGGAGAGGAGGGCCACTCCCATGGATGTAGAGGGGCATGTGGTGGTGCATTTTGGACCTTCTGGCATCCTACGCAGCTCTTGGTTAGGTCTTCGATTTGTTGATCGATTTCCGGCCACCACACATAAGCCCTAGCAAGGCTTTTCATTTTCACTCCCCCCAGATGACCTTCATGTAGCTCATTTAGCACACTCTCCCTTAACTTGGGTGGAATCACCACTCTGGATCCACACATCACTGTCCCCTGGCATACTGACAGCTGTTCTCTTCTGGATGAGAATGCTGGCAACAGTGAGTCGCCATGTGTTGACCATCCCCTCACCGTCAATTCATATACCCGTGACAGCGTCGGATCATTGCGGGTCTCCTTCTCTATATCCACGTTTGTTACTGGCAATCGTTCAATTATCGACGAATAAAATATCTTGATAGGATCCACTGCTGGTGCTTCCTCCACAGTAGGCAGTGGCAGGCGTGATAGCCCATCAGCGTTCCCATGCTCTTTCGTGCCTTTATATTCTATTTCATATTGATTTGCCCCTAGAAACAGGGACCATCTTTGTAACCGCTGTGCAGTCATTACTGGCACGCTATTCTTAGGATTGAAGATGGAGACACGTGGTTGGTGGTCAGTCAGCAAGGTAAACTTCTGCCCATGCAGATAGTGGTTGAATTTTTTTACTCCCCATACTAGGCTGATGGCCTCCCTGTCAATCTGGGCATAGTTGCGCTCGGCTGAGGTTAGTGACCGAGACGCAAAGGCTACTGGCCTCTCCAACCCGTCTGGGAATTCGTGCGACAGCACCGCTCCAATGCCGTAGGGTGATGCATCACATGCCAAATGAATTGGTAGTGCTGGGTTGAAATGGGCCAACACCTCTTTTGATGTGATCAATTCTTTACACTTCTGGAAAGCTCGTCTACGTTCGTCATCCCACTTCCATGGTACCCCTGTTTGCAGTAGGGTGTTCAGCGGGTGTAATACTGTAGACAAATTTGGTAAGAACTTGTGGTAATAGTTTACCAGCCCGAGGAACGACCTCAGTTGTGACACATTTTCCGGTGCTGGAGCCTTGACTACTGCCTCAATCTTAGCAGGGGACCTATGTAACCCCTCTTCATCGATGACGTGGCTGCAATACGAGATCTGTTTCTGGAAAAACTCGCACTTGTGGCGATTAGCTCGTAGCCCATACTCCTTTAATCTGGTGAGCACCTTCTCCAAGTTAGCGAGGTGATCACCGTCATTTTCGCCCGTGACCAAGATGTCGTCCAAATAACGCTGGGTCCCTGGAATCCCTTGCAGGACCTGATCCATCGCCCTTTGCCAGATAGCCGGAGCCAAGGCTACTCCAAACAGCAGCCGATTGTATTGATAGAGACCTTTATGAGTGTTGATCGTAAGGTAATGTTTCAAAGCTTCTTCTACCTCCATTTGCAAGTACACCTGGGCTAGATCAATTTTGGTGAAGTGTTTACCACCAGATAGTGAGGCGAAAATATCCTCAATTCGTGGAAGCGGATATTGCACCGTGTGAAGGATTGGGTTCACTGTCACCTTAAAATCCCCACAGATGTGGACCTTCTTTGGTTCCCCAGGCATATTACTCAACGACCTCTTCATTGCAGGAACGATGGGTGTAGCCCACTCGCTCCAGTCCACTTTGGACAGTACTCCTGAACATTCCAACCATTCCAGCTCTGCTTCAACAGCTGGTCTGATCGCATAAGGCACTGGTCTGGCCTTCAGAAACTTTGGGCTTGCATTTTCTTCTATTTTAATTGTTGCTGTTATTCCTTTTAGTGTTCCTAATCCCTCCTGGAACACTTCTTTTGCGTCAGTTAGCATTTTTGACAGTCGTCCAGGTGTGACGTCGTCATCCTTTTTGGCCTCAACCTTCAGTGCCTGTATGGAATGCCAATCTAATTGTATCTTCCGGATCCATTCACGTCCTAGCAGTGGTGGCCCTCCATTTGGCAATACATATATATCCATTTTAGGTATTTCCTGGCCTTTATATGTCACTTTCACCCTTATTTTTCCTTTGGGGTAGACTTTTTGCCCCGTATACGTCTTCAAGACAATCTCTGTAGCTTTCAAGGGCATGTGTGAAAATAGCCGCTTGCAGTCTCTTTGATTTATGACTGTTAGAGCTGACCCTGTGTCCAATTCCATTTCCACTTGGACTCCGTCTATCTTGAGTGTAACCCAGATAGTCTGGTGATCCTCCATTTCGGTTACATTATGTAGTTTCAGACAACCCAGCTCCTTGCTTCCGGAGTCTGTGTCACTTTTCTGTTCGTCTGAACCACTGTCCATCACCTGGTGTACCTTTTTGTACTTCTCCTGTGGAGATTTCTTACTGTTGGTTTTCTTCCCAGACCTGCAGACTCTTGCTATGTGTCCTGCTTTCCCACACTGTCTGCACACTTGGCCCTTGAACCAACAATCTTTCTGGTCATGTGTTGTTCTGCCGCAGCGATAGCACTTCCCTGTTCCATAGGTCATTTCGTTGGTGCCATATTCTTGCGGTCTCCGTTGTATCTCTGCAGCGCCCCTTGCGGCTACTTCGTGTGATACTGCCATACTGAAAGCTTTGTCCAGCGTAAGGTCCTTTTCTGATAGAAGCCGTTTCTGGGTTCCTTCACTTTGTAGCCCACACACAAACTTGTCCCTTAACGTGTCTGCTAGTCCCGCTCCAAACTGGCAGTATTTCGATAGCTTGCGCAGTTCCGTTAGGTACTCAGCATTGCTTTCGTCTTTGTGTTGGTTCCTTTTATGGAACTTAAATCGTTCTGCTATCAGCAGCGGTGTGGGGTTTAAGTGGTCCTGTAGGATTTCTACTATGCTTTCAAAATTCTTGTTTACCGGCTTCTCTGGGGTTGTTAGATTTCGCAGTAACCCATAAGTTTTTGCACCCATGGAATTTAACAGAACCAGTGCTTTATTAGCATCTGGCACTTCATTCGCCCTGCAGTACACCTCAATACGTTCCACATATGTCGCCCAATCTTCGACTTCATTGTCGAACGTAGAGATACTGCCACTCTTCGGCATCCTTGGTTGTGCGTGAACTATCACCAATGGCGCCTCCCACGCTTCCCCTTCTTCTCCGCTGGCACAGAATGGCGTCTCCCGCGCTTTCCTTCCTTCCTGCGCTCGCCCTTCTTCTCCGCCGCGGTTCTCAAAATGGCATCTCCCGCGCTCTTCCTTCCTCTCTGCGGCTCAATGCGCCTCCCGCGCTCTCCCTGCTTCTCCGCGGCTCAATGGCGTCTCCCCTTGCTTCGCCCCACGGACCCTGATCAGCCCGTGATCCCTGGCTGTGCTCTGCGCGTTCTTCTCTTGATATTTGTCGACGCCGCTCAGTCTAGAACCCGGCTGTTTCTTACCCTCTCTCTCTCCGGTTTGCAGTATTTTTCCTCGACGCCGCTCGGTGTTCAACCCCCGGCTGCGCCCTGCTCTCTTCACCCTCTTTCTTACCCCGTCGACGCTGCCCGGCTCTCTCTCTCTGCCGTCGGTCGGCTCCAGCCGCCGCTGCTCGGGAAGGGTCTGCTCTGGACCTGTCGTCGGTCTCTTACTGCTCGTTGTGGCTGGGGAACCAAGCCCGGCTCTCCACAGCCTCCCCAGCGAAGTTGGATCTCTGCCTGACTGCTGGGCGGTTGCTCGTGGTCGACGCCCGTGTTCCTGGCCTTGACTATTTTCTTTTTATTTTTTTTTATGCTGCAGGTAGATTCGAATCGACACTCGTCGCCACTGTTAGATCCGTGGTTCAGTGGATAAATAATCACATGGATGCTGTACATTAACAAATAACAGGTCTTTACTGGAGGAGGGTAATCTCTAGACTGGGGTACAGAGGCATGCGCACAGCTTATATACCGGTGTGGTCACTGCCGGTACTACAGTATACAGGAGCTGTAAAAAGTAGTTCTGACTTAAAGGCACATACACTACACTGTGGGCAGCAGGTCTTGTTCCAGCAAGCTACAAATGTCTGCGACGACCTGGCGTGATAGCCTGAGCCTTTTGACACAGCTGCTCAGTCATGTTGAGGAAGCTCATCGTCTGAATTATAGAATCATAGAAAGTTACAGCACGGAAGAAAGCCATTTCGGCCCATCATGTCCGCGCTGGCCAACAAAGGGCTATCCAGCCTAATCCCACTTCCCAGCTCTTGGTCCGTAGCCCTGCAGGTTAGAGCATCCCAAGTGCACATCCAAGTACTTTTTAAATGTGATGAGGGTTCCTGCCTCTACCGCCCTTTCAGGCAGTGAGTTCCACACCCCCACAACCCTCTGGGTGAAGAAATTTCCCCTCAAATCCCCTCTAAACCTTCCACCAATTACTTTAAATCTGTGCCCCCTGGTTTTTGACCCCTTTGCTAAGGGAAATAGGTCCTTTCTATCCACTTTATGTAGGCCCCTCATAATTTTATACACCTCAATAAGGTCTCTCCTCAGCCTCCTCTGTTCCAAGGAAAACAGACCCAGCCTATTCAATCTTTCCTCATAGCTAAAATTCTCTACTCCCGGCAACATCCTTGTAAATCTCCTCTGTACCCTCTCTAGTGCAATCACACCTTTCCTGTAATGTGGTGACCAGAACTGCACGCAATACTCTAACTGAGGCCTAACTAGTGTTTTATACGGTTGAAGCATAACCCCCCTGCTCTTGTATTCTATGCCACGGCTAATAAAGGCAAGCATTCCGTCTGCCTTCTTAACCACCTTATCTACCTGGCCTGCCACCTTCAGGGATCTGTGGACATGCACTCCAAGGTCCCTTTGATCCTCTACACTACTCAGTGTCCAACCATTTAATGTGTATTCCCTTTCCTTGTTAGCCCTCCCCATCTGCCTGTGTTGGAGGTATCGCCTCTGGTGCGCTGCAGCCCTATGCTGACCCTCTCTCTTCTGTGCAGCATCAGGTCATTGAGGAGAAGGCTGCTGTTGTGGTTGCTGCTGCTGCTGGTGAGGCTCATCTTGGTCCAATTCTGAGGACCAAGGTGAGACAGTATAAGCAGCACCCATGCTGACGTAATAGATTTTTAAAATTATTTGTTCATGGTGTGAGTCAGTCAGTAATGACCACTCAGAGTTCTTGGACAACACACAAATAGGCAGCAGCCAGTATGTTTGAGCAATAGATCAGATTTATTAAGCTTACAGCATAATCAATACTTAACATTAGGCGATAGTAACGAATAGCTCGCAGCCCTTGGTCTCTGGAGCCCTTTGGACACAGGCAACGTCGTCACAGGTCTGTTCCTTATCTTCGCAGCAAAACTCTGTGTGAAACTATTCTTTGAATATCGAGGTTTTAACCCATTCCTTATCAACAGTTCAGTTGGCCAGTGTCCATATATGGTCCTTAACAAAATCACCTTTTTTAATTGGTTCTAATGGTCAAAATACCATTGTCACTCAGGTTAAGGCTAGTAACCTGGCCACTTCTTTTCCAGTACATTTCCATTAACACTGTTCTGCTGTCGTGTTATCTTGTTCATAGCTTTTCACCCCATTGGAATTTACCATATCTCTTTCACTTCATGCCTCAAGCAGTACAAGGCCTTTATACCAAGGGCCCAGATAATTTCAGCGCTGTTCCACTAGTCTTGATGTATCCAGACTATCTCACTTTAATCTACCAGATAAATACCTTAACTTCCATGATCTCTCTCATTTATTGGAATTTATACTAATTATTCTTTAAATATTGTTGCAATTAGTTTTGTTAAGCAAATTCTAAGTTCTAACAGCATTATAATAGGTTTTTCTTAGCAATTTAATGATTTGACCTTCACTTGCAGTCTGTGACTGTTTGTTATCAAAACTTAGTCAAAACTGCTTTTGAATTGTCTGCAGCTACATTTTGAACAAGTCTTAGCGTTCTAGTTACCCAGGAGTAATTATGGGTAATATTATTTGGTCAATGGCTACACTTAAGTTATACATATATGATTCTCACCTACTAAATATCTTACAATGGGATTTGGGCATTGCTGGCAAGGCCAGCATTTATTGCCCATCCCTAATTTCCCTTGAGAAGGTGGTGGTGAGCTGCCTTCTTGAACCGCTGCAGTCTGTGTGGTGAAAGTACTCCCACAGTGCTGTTAGGGAGGGAGTTCCAGGATTTTGACCTAGCGACGATGAAGGAACGGTGATATACTTCCAAGTCAGGATGGTGTGTGACTTGGAGGGGAACTTGGAGGTGGTGGTGTTCCCATGCACCTGCTGCCCTTGTCTTTCTAGGTGGAAGAGGTCACAGGTTTGGGAGGTGCTGCCGAAGAAGCCTTGGCGAGTTGCTGCAGTGCATCTTGTAAATGGTACACACTGCAGCCACGGTATGCCAGTGGTGGAGGGAGTGAATGTTCAAGGTGGTGGATGGGGTGCCAATCAAGCGGGCTGCTTTGTCTTGGATAGTGTCGAGCTTCTTGAGTGCTGTTAGAGCTGCACTCATCCAGGCAAGTGGAGCGTATTCCATCACACTCCTGACTTGTGCCTTGTAGATGGTGGAAAGGCTTTGGGGAGTCAGGAGGTGAGACACTCGCCGCAGAATATCCATCCTCTGACCTGCTCTTGTAGCCACATTATTTATGTGGCTGGTCCAGTTAAGTTTCTGGTCAATGGTGACCCCCAGGATATTAATGGTGAGCGATTCGGCGATGGTAATGTTGTTGAATGTCAAGGGGCGGTGGTTAGATTCTCGCTTGTTGGAGATTGTCATTGCCTGGCACTTGGTTGGCGCGAATGTTACCTCCCACTTATCAGCCCAAGCCTGAATCTCGTCCAGGTCTTGCAGCATGTGGGCATGCTTCATTATCTGAGGAGTTGCGAATGGCAGTGAATGGCAAAGATGGGAGGTAAAGTGGAGGTCAGAGGCACAATCCCTCAATGTTCTGATACTGAGTAGCAATGTGGTGAGAGTGACTTCCGAGGTTTCAGAAATGACCTGCAAACTGCTGACACCCAAATCTGTGGGCAAAATGGAGTGAGCAAGAGCATTTCCATGAGGCAAGTAATGAGGTGTAATGTTGCAGTATTTATGTGCTTTTCCTAGCTCTTAATGAATGGACTCACCAGTGGCCACTGAGCTTCTGCCTCCCCTTCACAGGTGAGGTACCCGAGTTGCGTGAATCCCGTGCTCCTGCAGTAAAAGTCAAAAGCTGGCATTAGAAACCCTCTTAAGGGTCTCTCAACAAGCAGTTAATGACTTGAATGAGGTTGCCCGCCTCTGCCGATCGGGCCCGTGTCGCACCTTCAAAGTCGCCCGATTTAAACGTGCGAGGTGGCGGGATCCCAATGCATTTGCAATTTCCAGGAATTTTACTGCGGCCTGTCCCAAACCCACACACTTGGTCACAGGAAAATTCTGGCCCATCAGTCACTCTGGCTGCTGGCTGATTCTGTGTGTTGTGAGGTGGATACCCATGTAGCCTTAGACCATGCAAACTGTTGCTCCTCAGTCATACCTTCAGGAACACAATGGCCCAGTAATTCGGGTCCCAACGCGTGAGTACGGATGGGGTACTCACGTGTGGGCCCGATGGAAGTGCCAGTTTTCAGCATGCACAGCGCATGCACGGAAAACCGGCATTTCCTTTTGTTACGTCCGTGTATAATAAGAAACGGACTGCGGAGAACGGTACAATAGGTGTTTACTCAACGTGGCTCAAACTGCAACTGAAACAACAGATTACTACTCAGCGTTATATACAGGTGTGGTCACTGCCGGTACTACAGTATACATGAGCTGTAGAAAGTAGTTCCCCCCTTAAAGGTACATACATTGCAATTCCTCCCCTTTGAGATTAACAGTACCATAATGCTTATTTAACAATTAAATATCAAACTAATTACAATTAACACTTTTAACATGCAACATTAGCTGAAAATAGTCTATTTATAAATTCAGTCTTTGGGGAGGCTTCCTGATCCTTTCTGGATAGCGCCTTTCCCGAGTGTCTTGCTCTTGGTGCGGAGGCGATTCGGAGGCGATTCTGGCCCCCTGTCGTCGGTTGGTTCATCAGCTTCCGATGCTACTGTTTCTGGGGTAGATGCTACCTGTACGTCGGGTTCATCACCAGGTATGTATGGGCGAGGCATGGGGTTGACTTGTTCCTGTGACTCTAGGATCTGGTCAGCATGGCGTCTCACGATGCTCTCCCCAGCATCCATTGTGTACATTAGTGGGCCCTGCCGTGTGCATATCGTTCCTGGCTGCCATTTTTCTGTTCGGTAGTTGCAGGCCGAGACTGGTTGCCCTACATTGAAGCTCCTTGTTGGCTTCTCATGGATGTGCTGGAATTGCTTACTCTCAACATCTCTTCGTACGTTTGGTCTGAGCAAATCCAGGCGAGATCTTAACCTTCGGTTAAAGAACATCATGGCTGGGGCCTGGTTGGTGACTGCATTTGTCGCATTCCGGGAGGCGAACAGGAAATTGTCCACCTTGTGCTGCAGCGGAATGTTGTCATTGTACATAGCCTTTATTGCCTTCTTAAAGGTTTGTATGAACCTCTCAGCCAATCCATTTGTGGCTGGATGATACAGGGCGGATGTGTAATGCCTTACCCCATGCTTATTCAAGAACCTCCGGAACTCTTTGGACACAAACTGTGGTCCGTTGTCGGAGCAAATCTGTTCTGGCAAGCCATTTCTGGCAAAAATGGTCCGTAGGACTGCAATAGTTTTCTCCGTGGTGGTGGAGGACATTTTGATGACCTCAGGCCATTTCGAGTGCGCATCCACGGCTATTAAAAACATTGAGTCCATGAATGGACCAGCAAAATCAATATGCACCCGTTGCCATGGAGATGAGGGCCACTCCCATGGGTGTAGAGGGGCCTGTGGTGGTGCATTTTGGACTTTCTGGCATCCTGAGCAGCTCTTGGTCAGGTCCTCGATTTGTTTATCGATTCCCGGCCACCACACATAATCCCTGGCTAGGCTTTTCATTTTTACCCCTCCCAGATGACCCCCATGAAGCTCATTGAGCACTTTATCCCTTAACTTGTGTGGAATTACCACTCGGGATCCACACATCAAGGTCCCCCGGCACACTGACAGCTGTTCTCTCCTTGTCGAGAATGCTGGCAACAGTGAGTCGCCATATGCTGGCCATCCCTTCACCGTCAAATCATATACCCGAGACAGTGTCGGGTCATTTCAGGTTTCCTTTTCGATACAACTGTTAGTTACCGGTAGGTATTCAACTATAGTCGAATGGAATATTTCGACAGGATCCACTGCTGGTGCTTGCTCCGCAGCAGGCAGTGGCAGGCGTGATAGCCCATCAGCATTTCCATGCTGTTTCGTGCCCTTATGTTCAATCTCATAGTGGTGCGCCCCTAGAAAAAGTGACCATCTTTGTAGTCGTTGCGCAGTCATCACCGGAACGCCCTTCTTCGGATTAAAAATGGAGACAAGAGGCTGGTGATCGGTCAGCAAGGTGAATTTCTGCCCGTGCAGATACTGATTGAACTTTTTCACTCCCCACACTAGGCTGAGTGCCTCCCTGTCAATCTGTGCGTAGTTACGCTCGGCTGAGGTTAGTGATCGTGACGCAAAGGCTATTGGCCTCTCTGAGCCGTCCGAGAATTTGTGCGACAGCACCGCTCCAATGCCGTAGGGTGACGCATCACATGCCAACCAAATTGGTAATGCTGGGTTGTAATGGGCCAATACCTCTATCGATGTGATTAGTGTTTTGCTCTTCTGGAAAGCTCGTCTACATTCGTCATTCCACTTCCATGGCACCCCAGTTTGCAGTAGGGTGTTCAGTGGGTGTTGTATTGTAGACAAATTTGGCAATAACTTATGGTAGTAGTTTACCAGCCCGAGGAACGACCTCAGTTGTGACACATTTTCCGGTGCTGGAGCCTTGACTACTGCCTCAATCTTCTCTGGGGACTTATGTAACCCCGCTTTATTGATAACGTGGCCACAATACAAGATCTGTTTTCTAAAAAACTCGCATTTGGGGCGGTTAGCTCGGAGCCCATATTCCTGCTATCTAGTGAGCACCTGCTCCAGGTTGGCAAGGTGATCACTGTCATTTTCGCCCGTGACCAGGATGTCGTCCAAATAACACTGGGTCCCTGGGATCCCTTGCAGGACTTGTTCCATTGCCCTCTGCCAAATAGCCGGAGCTGATGCTACCCCGAATACCAGCTGGTTGTATTGGTAGAGACCTTTATGGGTGTTGATTGTGAGGTATTTTTTTGATGCTTCTTCTACCTCCATTTGCAGATACGCCTGGGCCAGATCAATCTTAGTGAAGCGTTTCCCTCCAGATAGCGAGGCAAAAATATCTTCAATCCGCAGAAGTGGATATTGTACGGTGTGAAGGACCAGGTTCACTGTTACCTTAAAGTCCCCACAGATGCGAACCTTCCTTGGTTCCCCAGGCGTGCTGCTCAATGACTTTTTCATTACAGGGACGATGGGTGTAGCCCACTCGCTCCAGTCTACCTTGGACAGTACACCTGAACGTTCCAGACTCTCCAGCTCTGCTTCGACGGCTGGGCGGATAGCATAAGGTACCGGTCTGGCCTTAAAAAATTTTGGGCTTGCGTTTTCTTCAATTTTAATCGTCGCTGTCATGCCTTTTAGTGTTCCGAGTCCTTGCTGGAACACTTCTTTCATGTCAGTTAGGATCTTTGACAGTCGCCCAGGTGTGACGTCTTCATCCTTTTTGTCAGCCACAGTCAGTGCCTGTATGGAATGCCAATCCAGTTGTATTTTCCGGATCCATTCAAGTCCCAGTAATGGTGGTCCTCCATCTTGCAATACATACAGGTCTAGTTTTGGTGTTTCCTTACCGTTATATATAACGGTCACCCTTATTTTTCCTTTGGGGTAGACTTTTTGCCCCGTGTACGTCTTCAAAATAATTTTTGTGTCTCTCAAGGGTATGTGTGAGTATAGCCGCTCATAGTCCCATCGGTTTATGACTGTTAGAGCTGATCCTGTGTCCAATTCCATCTTTACCTGGACTCCTGCTATCTTGAGAGTGACCCAAATGGTTCGGTGATCCTCCGTTATGATCACATTATGTAGTTTCAGACAACTCAGTTCCCTGCTTTCGGAGTCGTTATCACTCTTTTGTTCGTCTGAACTATTCTCCGTTATCTTATGTACCTTCTTGTACTTCCCTTTGGTCGGTTTCTTATTGCTGGTTTTCTTTCCCGACCTGCAGACTCATGCTATGTGTTCTACTTTTCCACACTCTCTGCACACTTTGTCTTTGAACCAGCAATCATTCTGGTCGTGTGTTGTTCTGCCGCAGCGATAGCACTTCTCTGTTCCATATGACATTTCGTTTGTGCCATATTCTTGCGATCTCTGTTGTATCTCTGCAGCGCCCCGTGCTGCTGCTTCATATGATACTGCAATGCTGAAAGCCTTTTCCAGCGTAAGGTCCTTTTCAGATAAAAGCCGTTTCTGGGTTCCTTCACTTTGAAGCCCACAGACAAACTTGTCCCTTAAGGTATCTGACAGTCCCGCTCCAAACTGGCTGTGTTTCGATAGTTTGCGCAGTTCTGTTAAATAATCAGCATTGCTTTCATCCTTATGCTGGTTCCGTTTGTGAAACTTGAATCTTTCTGCTATCAGCAGCGGTGTGGGGTTTAAATGTTACTTTAGTATCGTTGCTATGTCTTCAAAACTCTTTTCCATTGGCTTCGTTGGGGTTACTAGATTTCGTAATGAACCATACATCTTTGCACCCATTAAATTTAACAATACTGACGCTTTCTTGTCATCTTACACCTCATTTGCCTTGCAGTACACCTCTATTCGTTCAACATATGTAGTCCAATCTTCGACTTCATTGTCAAATGCGGTGATACTGCCACTCTTCGGCATTTTGGGTGTGGTTTAAAATGGCGTCTCCCGCACTTTCCTTCCTCCCCCGCTGCTGCCGACGCCGCTCCCGGCGGTTTTCTTGGCAATGGTGGTGCCCTGTAGGTTTAGCGCGCTTCTCTCTCTCCCTCTCTCCGACGCTGCTCGGCCCCTGAACACCGGCTGCGCCCTGTGCGCTCTGCCCTCTCTCTCTCTCCCCGTTGACGCTGCTCGGCCCTTTGCTGTGCCACTCGGTCGAGCTCTAGCCCGCCACCTTCCGGGAAGGTTCTGCGCACTACCTGTTGCCAGCCCGTTTTGCTGGACCACCTCGACTGGAAAGCCAAGCCTGGCTCTCGACAGCCTCCCCCGCAATTCCCAAGTCTCTGCTGGATGACTGGGCGGTTGTCCGTGGTCGACGCCTGAGTCTCTGGTCTTGACCTCCAATCCACTGATCTCCAGGAACGAATCCCCGGGAGGTGGTGCAGAGTTGCAGGTAGGTTCGAACCTGCCTCGTCGCCAATGTTACGTCCATGTATAATAAGAAACGGACTGCGGAGAACGGTACAATAGGTGTTTACTCAACGTGGCTCAAACTGCAACTGAAACAACAGATTACTACTCAGCGTTATATACAGGTGTGGTCACTGCCGGTACTACAGTATACATGAGCTGTAGAAAGTAGTTCCCCCCTTAAAGGTACATGCATTACACCTTTCCTCTGAACCAAAGGGTTCAGAGGTTGAACGTGTGTGCGCAGGAGTCTGCGCGTGCACGCTGAAATTCCTTCTTTTTTTAAGCTTTGCCCGTGCGTGAAGGCCTCCGGTTTTTACGCGTGAAAAAAGCAGACGTAAGAACTTAGTTTTAAAAGGTAAGTGGTCTATTAATTAAAGTTAGAATTTTTTTTCCACAGGTTTATTATTTTTAAAGAATTTACAGTAAGGTAAGTGTATTTTTAGGCCCGATTTGTTAAAAAATTATTTTTTTCAAAATTTGAATAATTGTTTAAAATAGTTTTTTTACAATTATTAATAGTTCATTTAATTAGTGGGATTTTTTTAACTTTTATTTGAAGTTTAAGTACTGTTTTGGGCGCCCGGAGTTTTCATGAGTTTGACAGTTCTTACTATCAAACTCATGAATGAACTTTTGCAACCTCCGATTGGTTGCCCAGTGCTCACGTGATCCCAGCCGGCTCATTGAACTAACGACGCCACTGGATCATGCAAGCACAGCGTGCCGGGAGCTGAACCGGGCCACTAACAGGAAATCCACGCAGGGCCAGGCTTCAACTGTCGGCGCGCTATGTAAGTGTAGGTCGGGGCCTTGCACCCGCGGGAAGCCCCCGACACCAATATCTGGGCCAATGTTAACAAAAGGTTACAGTAACTTAATGGCTATGATACTGGACAGGCAACTTAAAGGTTGCAAGTTCTTATCCCACCAAAGCAAGTAATAAAATTGAACTTAATAAATTTGGTCATTGGTGCGCTAGCACCAGAAAAATTACCAGACTGTTGTTGAAAACCCAACTGGTTTACTCGTGTCATTCAGGGAAGGGAACACAATCTGTAGCAGTTCAAGAGGAGTCCCACCATCATCTTCTCAGAGAACCTAAGGATGGGCAATCAAGGGTCTAATGAGAATGTGGAACGTAAAGTAATTAATGTTAGTAAAGATAAAGGGGTAGATTTTCCTGGAGCCGTCAGGTGGGGTTTCAGGCATGTGGGGGGGGGGGAAATCCTGAATTCAAGGGTCCCGACACCATCCCGCCCAATACCCGCCTCCACGTAAGTTTCACAGGAGGCGGGTACCTGCCCCGCACTGGGACCCGCCGACCCGAGGCGGGAAAGGATTAGTGCCAATTAACTGCCTGTTACCAGGTAGTTAACAGGCAGTTTTTAGCCTAATCCCTATTTTGAGGGGTGTCGTGTGGGATTCCCGACGGCTCCAAACCACGCCAGGTTAGAGCAGTCGGGCCGTCGGGTTGAAGGAATTGGAGGGGTCGCGATTTCGGTGTTCAGGTGAGTGATGGGTGCATAAGTACAAAGGTAAGTGTGTTTGGTGTGTCTAAAGTGTGTAAAGAAGTTTAAATTACCTGTACTTACCTTAACAGCCTTCCTTCCTCTAGGTTTCAGGAGTCCATCACTCAGCCGGCACTGAAAGCAAAATGGCTGTGATCTGTCAAAAGTGACAGCCTTCAGCTTTCATTGCCGGTGACAGTTCTAACTGAGTCTGTGTAGAAGGACTCAGGTTAGAAGTCAGACTCAGTGTTTGACAGCTTCAAACAGCTGTGAAACACTGATATTTCATCTGTCAAGAACTCTTGACAGATGAAATTTCAGTCTGTGACGTTACCTGTTGCCGGGTGGCACTTAATTGGCCTGCTGAGCCCGCTGGGTGGGATTAACAAGGTCAATCAAGGGAAAATCGCGCAGATTGGCCGGACGTCGATGTAGGTGGGACTAAAACGCGAAAGTTGTAGTCCCGCCTCCTTCCCGACAGCTTAAGGAAAATCGACCCCAAAGTATTGGAGAAATTAATGGGATTAAAAGCTGACAAATCCCCTGGACCTAATGGCCTATACCACAGGGTTTTAAAAGAGGTGGCTGCAGAGATAGTGAAGGCATTGGATTTGTTCTTCTAGAATTCCTTAGATTCTAGAACGGTGCCTGTGGATTGGAAGGTAGCAAATGTAACCCCACTGCTGAAGAAAGGAGGGAGAAAACAGGGAACTACAGACCAGTTAGCCTGACATCAATAGTGGGGAAAATGTTAGAATCTATTATTAAGGACGTGGTAACAGGGGACTTGGAACATCACAATATCATTAGGCAGAGACAATATAGTTTTATGAAAGGCAAATTGTGTTTGACAAATCTATTCGAGTTTTTTTAAGGTGTAACTAGTAGGGTAGATAAGGGGCAACCAGTTGATGTAGTATATTTGGATTTTCAGAAGGCATTCGATAAGGTGCCGCACAAGAGGTTGTTACACAAAATTAGGGCTCATGGGATTGGGGCTAATATACTAGCGTGGATTGAGGATTGGTTTATGGACAGACAACAGAGTAGGAATAAATGGGTCATTTTCGGGTTAGCAGGGTATAACTAGTGGAGTGCTGCAAGGATCAGTGCTCTGCCTCAGCTATTTACAATCTAAATTAATGAGGGGACTGAGTGTAATGTATCCAAGTTTTCTGACATTAAAACCTTGGTGGGAAAGTAAGCTATGAGGAGCATGCAAAGAGGCTGCAAAGAGATATCGTCCAGTTAAGTGATTGGGCAAGAAGGTGGCAGATGGAGTATAATGTGGGGAAATGTGATATTATCCACTTTGGTAGGAAGAATGGGAAAGTAGAAGATTTTTTAAACGGTGAGAATAGTAAATGTTGGTATTCAGAGGGATTTGGGGGCCCTTGTACATGAATCGCAGAAAGTTAATGTGCCAGTACAGCAAGCAATTAGAAAGGCAACTCGCATGTTAGCCTTTATTGCAAGGGGGTTAGAGTATAAGAGTAAGGAAGTCTTGCTACAATTATATAGGGCTTTGGTGAGACCATACCTGGAGTACTGTGTACAGTTTTGGCCTTCTTACCTAAGGAAGGATATACTTGCATTAGAGGGGGTGCAATGAAGGGTCACTAGATTGATTCATGGGATGAGAGTGCTGTCCTACAAGGAGAGATTGAGTAGATTGGGCCTATGCTCTCTGGAGTTTAGAAGAATGAGAGGTGATCTCATTGAAAGGTAAAAAATTCTTAGAGGGCTTGACAGGGTAGATGCTGAGAGGTTGTTTCCCCTGGATGGAGCGTCTAGAACTAGGTGTCATAGTCTCAGGATAAGGGGTCGGCCATTTAGGACAGAGATGAGGAGAAATTTCTTCACTCAGGGTTGTGAATCTTTGGAATTCTCTAATCCAGAGTGTAGTGTATGTACCTTTAAGGGGAGAACTACTTTTTACAGCTCCTGTATACTGTAGTACCGGCAGTGACCACATCTGTATATAAACCCTGAGTAGGGATCTGTACAGTTAGTTTTAGAGTAACCCTCATCCAGTAAACACTTGTTGATTGTTCCCTGCAGTCTCTTGTCTAGTTATTGAAGGACACACAACATCAAAATACACGGATCTAACATTGGCAACGAGAAGATTCAAACCTACCTGCAACTCTGCATCACCTCCCAGGGATTCGCTCCTGGAGAACAGTGAAAGAAGAAGGCTGAGTCCAGAAGCACGGGCGTTGACCATCCAGCGGAGACTTGAGCATCGCAGGGGAGGCTGTTGAGAGCTGGGCTTGGTTCTCCAGTCACGGTGGTCCAGCGAAACGGGCTGGCAACAGGTACGGCGCAAACCCTCCCCGGACAGCGGTGGCTAGAGCCGACCGATGGCACAGAAAAAGACCGAGCAGCGTCGACGGGAGAAGAGAGAGGGTAGAGAGCACAGGGCACAGCCGGTGTTCAGGACCGAGCGGCATCGACGGGAGAAGAGAGAGGGTAGAGCGCACAGGGCACAGCCGGTGTTCAGGACCGAGCGGCGCCAACGAGAGAGAGCAGAGCACAGCCGGTGTTCAAGGGCCGAGCAGCGTCAATGAGAGAGAGAGGCGCACAGGAAAACGCGCAGAGCGCAGCCGGTGTTCAACGGCCGAGCAGCGTCAGCGGGGAAGAAGGGAGAGCGCGGGAGATGCCATTTTGAGCCGCAGCGGAGAAGAAGGGAGAGCGCGGGAGACGCCATTTTGAACCACAGCGGAGAAGAAGGGAAGAGCGCGGGAGACGCCATTTTGAGCCACAGCGGAGAAGAACGGAGAGCGCGGGAGATTCCATTATGAACCAGTCTAACCACACCCAAAAATGCCGAAGAGTGGCAGTATCACAGCGTTCGACAATGAAGTCGAAGATTGGACGACATATGTCGAACACATAGAAGTGTACTGCAAGGCGAATGAAGTGCCAGATGGCAGGAAAGCGCTGGTATTATTGAATTCAATGGGTGCAAAAACGTATGGCTTACTGCGAAACCTAGTAACCCCAGAGAAGCCAGTGGAAAAGGATTTTGAAAACATAGTGTCAATCCTACAGGACCACTTAAACCCCACACCGCTGCTGATAGCAGAAAGATTTAAGTTCCACAAAAGGAACCAGCATAAGGATGAAAGTAATGCTGAGTATTTAACGGAACTGCGCAAGCTATCGAAACACTGCCAGTTTGGAACGGGACTAGCAGATACTTTAAGGGACAAGTTTGTGTGTGGGCTTCAAAGTGAAGGAACCCAGAAACAGCTTCTATCAGAAAAGGATCTTACGCTGGACAAGGCTTTCAGCATGGCAGTATCACACGAAGCAGCAGCACGGGGCACTGCAGAGATACAACGGAGACCGCAAGAATATGGCACAAATGAAATGTCATACGGAACAGTGAAGTGCTATCACTGCGGCAGAACAACACATGACCATAAGGATTGCTGGTTCAAGGATCAAGTGTGCAGACAGTGTGGAAAAGTAGGACACATAGCAAGAGTCTGCAGGTCGGAAAAGAAAACCAGCAGCAAGAAATCTCCACAGGAGAAGTACAAGAAGGTACATAAGGTGATGGAGAGTAGTTCAGCCGAACAGAAAAGTGATACAGACTCCGGAAGCAAGGAGCTGGATTGCCTGAAACTACACAATGTGATCAAAATGGAGGATCACCAAACTATCTGGGTCACGCTCAAGATAGCCGGATTCCAAGTGAAAATGGAATTGGACACAGGATCAGCCCTAACAGTCATAAACCGAAGGGACTACAAGCGGCTATTCTCACATATAACCTTGAGAGATACAGAGATTGTCTTGAAGACGTACACAGGGCAAAAAGTCTACCCCAAAGGAAAAATAAGGGTGAATGTTATATATAACGGCAAGGAAACACCAAAAATGGACCTATATGTATTGCCAGAAGGAGGCCCACCACTACCAGGACGTGAATGGATCCGGAAGATACAGCTAGATTGGCATTCCATACAAGCACTGACTGTAGATGCCAAAAAGGATGGCGACTTCAAACCTGGACGACTGTCAAAAGTGCTAACTGACGCACAAGAAGTGTTCCGGGAGGAACTCGGAACACTAAAAGGCATAACAGCGATGATCAAAATAGAGGAAAATGCAAGCCCAAAGTTTTTTAAGGCCAGACCGGTACCTTATGCGATCCGCCCAGCCGTCGAAGCAGAGCTGGAAGGTTTGGAACGTTCAGGAGTACTGTCCAAAGTGGACTGGAGCGAGTGGGCTACACCCATTGTTCCTGTAATGAAGAGGTCGTTGAGTAGTACGCCTGGGGAACCAAAGAAGGTTCGCTTCTGTGGGGACTTTAAGGTGACAGTGAACCCAGTCCTTCACACTGTACCATATCCGCTTCCGCGGATTGAAGATATTTTTGCCTCGCTATCTGGAGGGAAACGCTTCACTAAGATTGATCTGGCCCAGGCGTACCTGCAAATGGAGGTAGAAGAAGCCTCGAAACAGTACCTCACAATCAACACTCATAAAGGTCTCTACCAATACAACCGGCTGGTGTTCGGGGTAGCATCAGCTCCGGCTATTTGGCAAAGGGCAATGGAACAAGTCCTGCAAGAGATTCCAGGGACCCAGTGTTATTTGGATGACATCCTGGTCACGGGAGAAAAGGACAGTGATCACCTCGCAAACCTGGAGCAGGTGCTCACTAGATTGCAGGATTATGGGCTCCGAGCTAATCGCCACAAATGCGAGTTTTTCCAGAAGCAGATCTCGTATTGTGGCCACGTTATTGATGAAGAGGGGTTACATAAGTCCCCTGAAAAGATTGAGGCAGTAGTCAAGGCTCCAGCACCGGAAAATGTGTCACAACTGAGGTCGTTCCTCGGGCTGGTAAACTACTACCATAAGTTCTTGCCGAATTTGTCTACCGTACTACACCCACTGAACACCCTACTGCAAACGGGGGTACCATGGAAGTGGAATGACGAATGTAAACGAGCTTTCCAGAAGAGCAAAGAATTGATCACATCAAAAGAGGCGTTGGCTCATTTCAACCCAGCACTACCAATTCGGTTGGCGTGTGATGCATCACCCTATGGCATTGGAGCGGTGCTGTCGCACAAATTCTCGGACGGCTCAGAGAGGCCAATAGCCTTTGCGTCATGATCACTAACCTCAGCCGAGCGTAACTACGCCCAGATTGACAGGGAGGCCCTCAGCCGAGTGTGGGGAGTTAAAAAGTTCAACCATTATCTGCACGGGCAGAAGTTCACCTTGCTGACTGACCACTTGTCTCCATCTTTAATCCAAAGAAGGGCGTTCCGGTGATGACTGCGCAACGGCTACAAAGATGGTCCCTTTTTCTAGGGGCGAACCAATATGAAATTGAGTTTAAGGGCACGAAACAGCATGGAAACGCTGATGGGCTATCACGCCTGCCACTGCCTACTGCGGAGGAAGCACCAGCAGTGGACCCTGTCGAAATATTTCATTCGACTATAATTGAACGCTTGCCAGTAACTAACGCTGATATAGAGAAGGAGACCCGAAATGACCCGACACTGTCTCGGGCATATGACTTGACGGTGAAGGGATGGCCAACACATGGCGACTCACTGTTGCCAGCATTCTCATCCAGAAGAGAACAGCTGTCAATATGCCAGGGGACCTTGATGTGTGGATCCCGAGTGGTAATTCCACCCAAGTTAAGGGAGAGAGTGCTCAATGAGCTTCATGAAGGCCATCTGGGAGGGGTGAAAATGAAAAGCCTTGCTAGGGCTTATGTGTGGTGGCCGGGGATCGATCAGCAAATCGAGGACCTGACAAAGAGCTGCTCAGGATGCCAGAAGGTCCAAAATGCACCACCACATGCCCCTCTACACCCATGGGAGTGGCCCTCATCTCCATGGCAACGGGTGCATATTGATTTTGCTGGTCCATTCATGGACTCAATGTTTTTAATAGCCGTGGATGTGCACTCGAAATGGCCTGAGGTGATCAAAATGTCCTCCACCACCACTGAGAAAACTATTGCAGTCCTACGGACCATATTTGCCAGGAACGGCTTGCCAGAGCAGATTTGCTCTGATAACGGACCACAGTTTGTGTCCGAGGAGTTTCGAAGATTTATGAAAAGGAATGGGGTAAAGCATTACACATCTGCCCCGTATCATCCAGCCACAAATGGATTGGCTGAGAGGTTTGTACAAACCTTTTAAAAAGCAGTAAGGGCCATGTGCGATGATGACATTCCACTGCAGCATAAGGTGGACAATTTCCTTTTAGCCTACAGAAATGCGACACATGCAGTCACCAACCAGACCCCGGCCATGATGTTCTTTAACCGAAGGTTGAGATCTCGTATGGATTTGCTCAGGCCAAATGTACGAAGAGATGTTGAGAATAAGCAATTCCAGCACATCAATGAGAAGCCGACAAGGAGCTTCAATGTAGGGCAACCAGTCTTGGCCCGTGACTACCGAACAGAGAAATGGCAACCAGGAATGATATGCACACGGCCGGGGCCACTAATGTACACAGTGGATGTTGGGGAGAACATTGTGAGACGCCATGTTGACCAGATCCTAGAGTCACAGGAACGAGTCAACCCCATGTCTCGCGTACCTGGTGATGAACCCGACATACAGGTAGCATCTACCCCAGAAACAGTAGCATTGGAAGCTGATGAACCAACCGACGACAGGGGGCCAGAATCGCCTCCACACCAAGAGCAAAACACTTAGGAAAGGCGTTATCCAGAAAGGATCAGGAAGCCTCCCCAAGACTGAATTTATAAATAGACTATTTTCAGTTAATGTTGCATGTTAAAAGTGTTAATTGTAATTAGTTGATATTTAATTGTTAAATGAAGGTTATGGTACTGTTAATCTAAAAGGGGAGGAATTGTAGTGTATGTACCTTTAAGGGGAGAACTACTTTTTACAGCTCCTGTATACTGTAGTACCGGCAGTGACCACACCTGTATATAAACCCTGAGTAGGGATCTGTACAGTTAGTTTTAGAGTAACCCTCATCCAGTAAACACCTGTTGATTGTTCCCTGCAGTCTCTTGTCCAATTATTGAAGGACACACAACATCAAAATACACGGATCTAACACAGAGGACTGTGAATGCCAAGTTGATGAGTATATTAAAGGCTGAGATCAATAGGTTTTTGGGCACTAAGGAAATCAAGTGATATGGGGATTAGGTGGGAAAGTGGAGCTAATGTAGAAGTTCAGCCATGATCTTATTGAATGGCGGAGCAGGCTCGATGAGCCATATGACCTACTCTTGCTCCTATTTCTTATACTCTTATGTAATGCACATTTGCCACATCACCAACATCCTGAGGACAAAATTTAAAAAAATGATTGCAATCTTTACACGTTCCTTGTAACATATTTCACTGCCCGCCTCATACCATGCTATGATGTTGTAGTAGCAGAGGTGTAGGAAGGGGTTGGTTAGAGGGCCAGCTCGAGTCCACGTTTAGCTGCCAGCTAGAGGACTGGCACCATCTCTGGTGTCCTATCAGAAAATATTGGAGCGTGTGCTCCTGCTGCATTTCTGCTGCTCAATTTCAGTGGCCGATTTTCTGTCTCCCCCCACTCCCCTCCCGGGTCCAACGCTCATTTGCACTGCTGATGCATGGGAGCAGAAAATATCCCCTTAGAAGTTTCAGAATGGGTCATGTCATTCCCAAAATACTTACAAACCTTTATGATTCTGCCTGAATATTGTAATTTGAATAGATTTGGTACCAATGCATTTTTTGTAGCTGCTGTTCTCTATCTGTTTATTTAAGCATTAACAGTAAATACTGCATTTGTAACAAATTTTGCACAATGGATGAATGAGTACATCTTTGGGACAATATATAGGGTATTACCTTGAGTCAAATTGTACAGTAGTACACTATTTATTGCCATGTTTATGAATATAGGCATTGCCGAAGAATTTTCCAAATGACAGAATGAATTGTTAATAATTCAATATGGAGTGACGTGTTGCCAAATGAGGAGTTAAAGCCTTATGGTGTTCCTGGTCACCATCCCTTAGCTACTGAGATTTGTCCTCCAGCAATTACAATATCAGGAGTGTAGAAATTAGAATTTTAATGAGCCACAGAATATCCTAATTATGCGCGTGGGGACTAATGCTCAGAGAAAAAAAACGTTCTACCTTTCTTCCATCCATAGCAATTATGTTCTAATTTAGAGTTAATCATTTTACTACTTTACCAAGCACAATTCTGATCAAAGCTCAAGGGTAAATCATTTTTAAGCTGCACAGATCGCTCCCTGGCTGGGAAAATAATATTTATAAGCTTGGTATACACTAGAGGGGTCGATAATGCAGCTACTAATGAGCTAACCGCAACGGGTATTGTCTCCTCTTCAGCGCCCATTCCAACTTGCCGCGGTGCAGCTGGACATTGCTCAGGCATTTCAACTGCATTATGGGGCAGCTACTCCATTTACATTAAGGTCAGGGTCCTAATGAGCCTATCAACAGCTGTGCGCAGGCTCCAAGCCCTCTTTACACTGGCCATCCACATTCAGGTGTGGGGAGCACCTCGAGCATATTGTAGACCTCAGTGACCAATTTTCCACTGTATAATTGGCTTCAGGTTGACAGTGAAAGTGGATGTGAAAATCCATTGGAGGCACATCCTGGCATGAATGCACACCCTCAGGACCTCCACCAATGACACTTCCAAAGTCAAATGTTTGCAGCACTCAATAAGCTTGACACCATTGAGGACAGTGCAATTTGATTAATCATTGCCCCTGCCACTAGACTCAATATCCACCCGCTTCATCACCAGCTCACTGTGGCTGCAATATATATGATCACCTCCAGAATGAACCTACATGTGCCCCCAGCAGTGTCCTGCATAAGGGGGTACACTTAGGGCTGGATTTTGTCATTGGGGCGGGCTGGGGTCGTGTCATCCGCTTTATGTGTTATCCACCCGATTCCAAATCGATGTGGGAGATTGATGCGATATTCACCTAATTGGGCAATTCCGTTCCAGCGTGTGGGAACCCATGGCCCAATCAGTTTTTTCAGTCTGAAACTTTCCTCCGATGACGTCATCATTGCTGCTGCATTTAAGGTCTGTGTGATATCCGAGTGGTAAGGTCAGAAACTGAGAGAAGAGGAACCAAACCCAACTGTTTAATTCTATGGTGTAGCAGAGAAACATCTCTTACAGGCTGCAAGCAAAACACAGTGGCCTAGAAATTCAGTCTGGACACTTTTGGGGCGCTAAAGTCGGGCGTTCGCTAAAGTTAGCGCCCGCCGGAAAGTGTAGGCCACATCGCCGAAATTCAGTAGAGTTGGCCAAGAGTTTGGCCGAGCGCTGAAACTGGCGTTGCAATGCTCTCTTCATGCGCTAAGCCGGCGATGCGGCCTGATAACGCCGAGGCCGGGCGCAGCGCAGGTGCGGTCATGTTTTGATTGACAGCAGACACCCCGACGCCGGCCAGCTCTTAAAGGGGGAAGGGTCGACTTTGACTGCTGCCACGCCCTGCATACTGGAGCCCTGCAGCTAGGCCTCAACACTGCTGGTGGGCCAAAATAGCGCCTGGAGCCATGGAGAGGGCCCGTGAACGAGCGCAGCGCTTCTCAGAGCATGCTCTGAGGGTGCTGATTAATGGTGTCGAAAACAAAAGAGAGATCTTGTGCCCGGACAGTGGCAAGAAGGCTCCCAGGAGCCAGTACAGGAAAGCCTGGAGGAAAATCGCCCACAGGGTGTCATCCACCTGCGATGTCCCCAGGAGTGCGGAACAATGCCGCAAGAAGTACAACGACCTCACTCGGATGGTGAAGGTGAGTACCCTTTCCAGTGTCCTCCTCATCCTTGCATGTGCACCTCACATTATGGGCAAAGGGACCTCAAAGGACTAATGGGCAGCCCTCCTCCCGCAGCAATGGCACTGGCATGATCATCAATAGCACTTTCTGCACTTACCACACTGGCCAAGCTATTCGACCATGGGAGGCAGTGCACACAGTAACAGGGCACCACACTGTACTTAGAGGCCGTCCTTTCTCTTGCAGGCCAAGCTGGCGCGGAATTTGAGGAGCCAGTCTGCCACCGGGGGAGGCCGTCCCCAGTACCAGCCGCTCAGTGAGCTGGAGGAGAGCGTGGCTCGACTCATGCGTGCCCTGGTGACTGGCCCTGTTGCGATCGGAGATGCGGACCCTGTACTGGGACCCACTGGTAAGGACATGACCGGTTGGACCTCTGTCATTGCCCTTGCGCTTCAGATCTACAGCCTTTCGCACTGACCGACAAATGCGCATAATGCCACCACTCAGGCCTCCCTCGCTGACGCCCTGTCCTCACTCTAAAGCTACTCTTGTGCCTTCCTGCTTTCAGCTGGTGAGGAGGAGGTGGTCCCTGAAGCTCAGAGTGCCAGGCCCTTGGAGGAGGAGGACGACGAGGACCAGGAGGAAGGCGGCACATCGGGGGAACCCTCATCCGCGCCAGGGGATGGCAATGGAGGGGAGACGTCTGGCCTGCAGGAGAGCCAGGGGGAAGTGTTGCAGGGGAGGGCAGATCCTGGGCCCAGTGGGCTCGAGGCACGCGGGAAGGGTCCGGCAGCACGCCGGCCTTCTCCCCAGAGGGGGGAGGTGTTGCAGGGGAGGGCAGATCCTGGGTCCAGTGGGCTCGAGGCACGCGGGAAGGGTCGGCCAGCTTGGCGGCCTTCTCCCCAGAGGGAGAGTCCGCCCTCCAGTCCGGAGACGGTCCTCGCCCAGGAGGTGCGCCTCCTCGATGAGATGTCGGCGGCGTCTGAGCGGCGCCACCAGGAGTTCATGGGGGTTGTGCAACAGATGCCTCAGGCCATTGAGTCCCTGGCTCATAGTGTGGTCGCTTTCGGGGAATCACAGGCCAGGGGGGTCGAACAACTCGCGGCAGCGCACGACAGGGGTGTCCAGCAACTCGCGGCAGCCCAGGACGCGACTCGCGAGATGAGTGGTGCCGTCCAGACACTGGCAGAGCTGATGCGGGCACATACCAGGGCAGTTCGGGCACTCACTTCTGCCACACTCGCTGTGGTGCGGAAGCATCGCCAGGGCAGCCGCCGCCCTGCTGCAGCACAGCGGTCTGGCCTTCACCAGATTGCTGCGCTTGCTGCAGTGCCAGCCCGGCCGAGTGCCAGTGTCTCTGGCGACCAGCGCGCGCCTGCCATCAGCCAGCTTGCCCCCATTGGTGCAGCCGACACTGCCACTCCCCCAGCCAAGGTGCGACGAGCTGCTGCTGAGACTGATGCTGGCCAGCCACAGCTGCAGCAGTCAGCAGCCGGCCCCTCCCGGCCGGGCCTCGTCTAGGCCGACCCCCAAGGGCATCTGCCGACACGCATTGTGGCCCTCATGAGCCTTCCCCCAGCCTTGCCACACGCGCAGGGCCCAGGTTGAGGCGGAGCAGCAGGTCGGGCAGGGGCCAGAGAAGCCTGTCTAAGGACTCGCCCTCTCGGCACACCCATTAGAGTGTGGTGATAGCGGCTTTTTTTATATTGGGGGGCTTGTGTTCTGGGGGGGCATTATTTTGGTAAGGCCGAGGATCAAGGCATTTTTTGTTTTTAGGGGGGTGTTTGTGTTGTGGAGGGGGGGGCTTATTTTTGTAAGGCCGATGATGAAGGCCATTTGGATGGGCAAGTTTTGTTAGTCCTCCCCAGGTTTTGGGAGTGACAGATGTTTTTGACTGTTTTTTGGGGGTCTTGTCTGTTTTTCTGTTTCATGTGGGAAGGGCCCTGAGTTTGTGAAATAAAGCTTTTTATTTATTCAGCATGTCCACGTCTCAGGTTTCAAGTGGTTGTTGCGTTAACCGGCTGAGGGCTTGCGGTGCGGCTGCCTTCAGGTGCGTTCATTGCCACAGCCCATTCCCTGACAGGGGGCCTAGAAGTGTCGATCAATAAGCCCCCGGCGGACGGCCCTTGGACCTTGTGGCTCCCTCCTGGGCTGGTACTCCTCCTCCTCCTCCTCCTCCTCATGGTCCTCCTGCTCGTCCTCCTGAGGTGGTGGTGCAATGTCAGGTGGCAGTGCCTGAGTCCTGCGGATAGCCAGGTTGTGCAGCATGCAGCACACGACGACGAACTGAGAGACTCTATCCGGCGAACACTGTAGAGATCCGCCGGAACGATCCAGGCAGCGGAACCGTTGCTTGAGGACGCCTATCGTTTGCTCTATGCTGTTCCTTGTGGCTTGATGGCTTTCGTTGTATGCCTCCTCCGCTGGGGTCCTGGGCCATGTACACAAAGGGTAGCCCTTGTCCCCGATAAGCCATCCCCTTGGTGGAGGCTGTGCCTCGAACATGTCAGCCACAGTAGTCTGGCGCAGGATAAATGCATCGTGGCTGCTTCCTGGGAAGCGGGCATTGACAGCTAGGATGCGCTGCCTGTGGTCACACACCAGCTGTACATTTAGGGAATGGTAGCCCTTCCGGTTGCGGTAATCCTCGGCATTGTGGATAGGTGCCCGCATAGCCACATGCGTGCAGTCAATGGCGCCCTGCACCATGGGGAAGCGCGCGATCCTGGCAAATCCGACTGCACGCTGCTCCTGCCTCTGTCGGGTCATGGGGAAGGAGATGAATTGGTGTCTCCTCGCGAAAAGTGCATCGGTGACCTGCCGGATGCAGCGATGCGCGGCGAACTGGGAGATGTTCGCTATGTCCCCAGCAGCGGCTTGGAAGGAGCCGCTTGCATAAAAGTTCAGAGCCACCGTGACCTTCACTTCCACCGAGAGAGACGTCCTGCACATCAGCTGTGGACGCAGATCTCTGTGAAGCAGCTGGCAGATCTCTGCAACCACCTCCCTTCTGAAGCGCAGCCTCTTAACACAATGCGCCGCAGTCATGGTGAGATAGGACACCTGCTGCCGGTATTGCCTGAGTGGGTAAGGCCTACGTTGCCGACGCCTGATGGCCCCTCTGCGTCTAGGCATGGCTGGCCCTCTCTCACAGCGTCTGCGAGCCCTTCGCACATAATGCTGCAACTGAGGGTTGGACCCCCACACAGCCCCCATAATAAAGTTGAAAACAGTGAAATCAAATGAATCAAATGTCAAAGCACTGGCCAGAAGCCAAAAATACCTCTCCTATGTTGTCCCAAATCAGTAAGCTCTGTCCCTTGGTCTCTGTCCAGAAATCCAAAGCAGTAAAGTCATTGCAGCAAAATGGCTGGGCTTTTTAGGTCAGTGTAAGTGCCCTTTAATTAGCGCTCCCCGAGGCCTGCAGGGCCTCTGTTGCGTTCCACTTCACAGTTCTTAGCAGCGCCACGCCCACATTGGGCGGGCGCCACTGAATTTCCGGTTTGGGGCGCACAAACAGCGTTGCACGACGAAATGATGTCATAAGCTGCGCGCGCAGCTGAGCGGGCGCAAACACTTTGCGCCGGCGCTAAATGTCAACTGAATTTGGGTGTTGGCGCAGATCGGTCTGCGCCCGGGCGCTAAGTGCCTAGCGCTGGAAATATACCCCTCTTATGGCGTTACCGGCTGGCGCAACCAACTGAATTTCTAGGCCGGTATTTCTTACTGCATGAGCACCAAGATGGAGGAACCCATCTGAGTCAGACCCATAATGCAATGCCACATTACCATACTAACTGGTGTACCAGGACATTATCTTAAACACTGGTGAATATGATCCCTTAATCTTTGGCTCCATCTGGTGGATAACTTAAACATTACATCCCAGATTACTATACCCCCCCCCCCTTAAGTTTACATTAATTTCTTAACAACATTCTTAAAAAGTCCCATAAGGAAACTCCTTTAACGATAGCCCATACTGAACGAACCTAGCAGGTCATTATCAATCTCTCTGGTGGCTTGCGAGTCCTTGGTGAACGTCTTACAGTCAAGTCCCTGCTTGGTTGTGGTAGAGCCACCTGCTGCTCCTGAGCAGTACTCAGAGTATCTGAATCTGCTACGATGGTTTCCTCTTGACGAAGGGGTCCAGGTGGAACTGGCTCTGTTCGTGGTGGTGGTACCACCGATGCATTTGGATAACTGGGGGCCAACTTGCCCTCTGACATCTCCTCTGGAACCTCCAGTTCGATTTCCCTTTGTCTGGTCAGTATCTGATCTACATGTCTGCGTACGACCTAACCAGTTCCCATCATGGCCGTATATGATACTGGACCGGTCATTGAGTCTATGATGCCAGGAATCCATTTTGGACCATAACTGAAATTCCTGGTAAGGACCGCATCTCCTTCTCCAAAACTGCGGCTCTTTGTCCTTCTGTCATGGTTCTCCTTTTGTTTGATTTGTCGGTTTTCCACCTTCCTTTTTAGATCTGGGTGAGCCAGCTCAAGAGTGGAGCGTAGTCGACGTCCTAACAACAGCTCAGCAGGAGAGAATCCTGTGGTCGATTGAGGTGTTATTCTGTAGCTGAACAGAACTTGTGACACCTTGGTTGCCAAACTCCCTTCCGCGCTTTCTTTCATCATCTCCTTAAATGTTTGTACGGCTCTCTCCGCAAGTCCATTTGAAGACGGATGATATGGAGCTGAGGCCATGTGCACTATGCCATTGTTTCTGTACTCACAAAACACGTGGCATTGTCACTTATTACGATCTCCGGTAGCCCTTGATTACTAAAACTCCTACACAGGCAGTCTATAGTAACAGTAGATGAAGCAGAATGTACAGGATACACATCCATCCATTTGGAATGTGCATCAATGATTTTGAGGAACATCTTTCCCATGAATGACCCGCATAATCTACATGTAATCTTCTCCATGGTCTATCCGGCCACTCCCAGGGGTGGAGAGGAGCCGCTGCTGGTGCTTTCCTGTGTACTTGACAAGTGCTGCATGTCTTGACTAGGTTTTCCATCTCCTCATCTACCTTTGGCCACCACAAGTAACTCCTTGCCAAGGCTTTCATACGCGAAACTCCAGGATGACACTGATGTAGTTGCCCTAGGATAGACTGTCGTGCTGGCTGTGGAATAATCACTCGTGCTCCCCACAACATGCAACCATCCTGCACACTCAGCTCTGTCTTCCTGACACTGTAAGGTGTGAAATCAGTCCCTTCCGGATGCTGTGGCCAACCCCTCATCACATATTCTCAGACTCTAGACAGTACTGGATCTTTACCTGTCCATGTCCTTACTTGTTCAGCGGTCACAATTGCCGTGTCCGCGTCATCCAACATCAAAACTCTGTCCTCTGGAGCTGCACGGATAGGTGTGCCTGGCAGCGGAAGATGGCTCAAGGCATCCGCATTCCCATGGTACTTGCCCGCCTTGTAAACGATGACATACTCATATGCCCTCAACGTCACTGCCCACCTCTGGATCCGGGGTGACACCATCTGTGGTATTGCTTTCATTTCATTAAAAAGAGATAGAAGAGGTTTATGATCGGTGCATATGGTGAATTTCCTGCCATATATGCACTTGTGAAACCTCTGTAACCCAAACATTACTACTAACTCCTCTTTATCTAACTGGGAATAGTTTTTTTCCGCTGGTGTCAGAGTTCGAGACATAAACCCTATTGGTCTTTCTGTTCCATCTTCCAAGCTGTGTGAAAGAACCGCCCCCACCCCGTAAGGTGAAGCATCACAAGAGAGAATGATGTCTTTCTCTGCATTATAGTGAACCAGCACATCCGAGGACAGCATCAGTTTCTTGGACTGTTCAAATGAAACCCTCTGTTCCTCTTCCCACTGCCACTGTGTCTCCTTACGCAGAAGTTTGTGAAGAGGTGCTAACACTGTTGCCATAAGAACATAAGAAATAGGAGCAGGAGTAGGCCAATTGGCCCCTCGAGCCTGCTCCGCCATTCAATAAGATCATGGCTGATCTGATCCTAACCGCCAATCCACTATCACAGAACCATCTCCTGAATCTAACAGAATTAGACACACAAAATAGGAGCAGGATCAGGCTACACGGCCCCTGGGCCCGCTCCGCTACCCACAGGGCCATGACCGATCCGAACCTAGACTCATGTCCAAATTCCTGCCCGCTCCCCGTAACCCTAAATTCCCTTTACTTCTAGGAAACTGTCTATTTCTGTTTTAAATTTATGTAATGATGTAGCTTCTACAGCTTTTTGGGGCAGCATATTCCATGGACCTACCACCCTCTGAGTGAAGTAGTTCCTCCTCATCTCAGTTTTGAAAGAGCAGCCCCTTATTCTAAGAATATGCCCCCTAGTTCTAGTTTCACCCATCATCGGGAACATCTTCCCCGCATCCACCCGATCCGACCCCTTCACAATCTTATATGTTTCAATAAGATCGCCTCTCATTCTTCTGAACTCCAATGAGTAGAGTCCCAATCTACTCAACCTCTCCTCATATGTCCATCCCCTCATCCCCGGGATTAACCGAGTGAACCTTCTTTGTACTGACTCGAGAGCAAGTATGTCCTTTCTTAAGTATGGACACCAAAACTGTACGCAGTATTCCAGGTGCGGCCTCACCAATAACTTGTACAACTGAAGCAATACCTCCCTATTTTTATATTCTATCCCCCTAGCAATGAAAGCCAACATTCCATTGGCCTTCTTAATCACTTGCTGCACCTGCATACTAACCTTTTGAGTTTCGTGCACCAGGACCCCCAGATCCCTTTGTACTTCAGTACTTTCCAGTTTCTTGCCATTAAGATAATAACTTGCTCTACGATTTTTCCTGCCAAAGTGCATAACCTCACACTTTCCAGTATTGTATTCCATCTGCCAAATCTCTGCCCACTTACTTAGCCTGTCGATGTCCCCTTGCAGGTTTTTTATGTCCTCCTCACTCACTACTTTCCCTCCCATCTTAGTATCATCTGCAAACTTTGACATGTTACACTCGGTCCCCTCCTCCAAATCGTTAATATAGATTGTAAAGAGTTGGGGACCCAGCACTGACCCCTGCGGAACACCACTAGTTACTGATTGCCAGTCTGAGAATGAACCATTTATCCCAACTCTCTGCCTTCTGTTAGATAGCCAATCCTCGATCCAAGCCAGAATATTACCCCCAATCCCGTGATTTTTTATCTTAAGCAATAATCTTTTGTGTGGCACCTTGTCAAATGCCTTTTGGAAGTCTAAATACACTACGTCCACTGGTTCCCCTTTATCCACCCTATACGTTACTTCCTCAAAGAACTCCAGCAAATTTGTCAAACATGACTTCCCCTTCATAAAACCATGCTGACTTTGTCCTATTAAATTATGATTATCCAAATGTCCTGTTACTGTCTCCTTAATAGTGGACTCCAAAATTTTACCTACCACAGATGTTAGGCTAACCGGTCTATAGTTTCCAGCCTTCTGTCTACTGCCCTTTTTAAATAATGGTGTTACATTAGCAGTTTTCCAGTCTGCCGGGACCTTTGCCGAGTCCAGGGAGCTTTGGAAAATTATTACCAATGCATCCACAATCCCTACCGCCACTTCCCTCAAGACCCTAGGATGTAAGCCATCAGGTCCAGGTGATTTATCCGCCTTGAGTCCCATTATTTTACCGAGTACCACTTCCTTTGTGATTTTGATCGTGTTTAGCTCCTCCCCCCCTTTAGCCCCCTGTTTGTCCAGTGTTGGGATATTCTTAGTGTCTTTTAATGTAAAGACTGATGTAAAATATTCATTCAGTGTTTTTGCCATCTCCATATTTCCCACCATTAATTTCCCAGTCTCATCCTCTAAGGGACCAACATTTACTTTAGCCACCCTTTTTCTTTTTATATAACTATAAAAACTCTTACTATCTGTTTTTTATATTTTTTGCTAATTTACTTTCATAATCTATCTTCCCTTTCTTAATCAATGTTTTTGTTATTTTTTGCTGTCTTTTAAAGTTTTCCCAATCCTCTATCCTCCCACTAGATTTGGCTACCTTATATGCCCTTATTTTTAGTCGAATACTATCCTTAATTTCTTTACTTAGCCACGGATGGCTGTCTTTTCTTTTACACCCTTTTCTTCTCAGTGGAATATATTTTTTTTGGAAGTTGTAAAATAACTCCTTGAATGTACACCACTGATCATGTATCGTCTTACCCTTTAATCTATTTTCCCAATCCACTCTACTCAATTCCGCTCTCATACCTTCATAGTCTCCTTTATTCAAGCTTAGCACGCTTGTTTGATATCCAACCTTCTCACCCTCTAATTGAATATGGAATTCAACCATGTTATGGTCACTCATTCCAAGGGGATCCTTTACTGGGACATTTTTAATTAATCCCGTCTCGTTACACAGGACCAGATCTAAGGTTGCTTGCCCCCTGGTCGGTTCAGTTACATACTGCTCAAGAAACCCATCCCTAATACATCCAATGAACTCATCCTCAAGGCTGCTCTGCCCAATTTGATTTGTCCAATTAATATGATAGTTAAAATCCCCCATAATTATAGATGTTCCCTTATTACAAGCCTCAACTATTTCCTGATTGATACTCCGTCCAACAGAGTTGCCACTGTTCGGAGGCCTATAGACTACGCCCACTAATGTTTTTTTCCCCTTATTATTCCTTACCTCCACCCAAACTGTTTCATTATCCTGATCTTTTGACCCAATATCATTTCTCTGTATTACAGTGATTCCTTCCTTTATTAACATAGCCACCCCACCTCCCCTTCCTTCCTGCCTGTCCTTCCTGATCGTTAAATAACCTGGTATGTTTAATTCCCAGGCATTGTCACCCTGCAGCCATGTCACCCTGCAGCCATGTTTCTGTAATGGCCACAAGATCATACCCATATGTAGTTATTTGTGCCATTAACTCATCTATTTTGTTACGAATGCTACGTGCATTCAGATAGAGAACTTTCAAATATGTTTTGTGAAACTTAGTTCCTGCTTTTGCCCTTTTTATTACTTTACCTTTTACTCCATACCTTCTGCCCCTTCCTGACACGCTCTGGTTTGTAATTTCCCCACTGCTACCTAAGCCTATGACCTTCTCTGTTGTCATTTTTATTATTTGCTCTCTGGGAACCTCCCCCCCACTAGTTAGTTTAAAGCCCTCTCTACAGCCCTAGTTATATGATCCGCCAGGACTCTAGTCCCAGCACTGGCCAAGTGAAGCCCGTCCCAACGGAACAGTTCCCTTCTGCCCCAGTACTGGTGCCAGTGTCCCAGGAAGCAAAACCCGTTTCTCCCACACCAGTCTTTGAGCCACGCATTTAACTCTCTAATTTTATTTGTCCTAGCCAAATTCGCTCGTGGCTCAGGTAATAATCCAGAGATTATTACCCTTGTGGTTCTGCTTTTTAATTTGGCCCCTAGCTGCTCAAACTCCCTCAGCAGAACCTCCTTCCTTGTCCTATCTATGTCGTTGGTACCAACATGGACCACGACAACTGGATCCTCCCCCTCCCACTCCAAGTTTCTCTCCAGTCCAGAGGAGATGTCCTTAACCCTGGCACCGGGCAGGCAACACAGCCTTCGGGACTCTCGCTCTCGGCTGCAAAGAACTCTATCTATCCCCCTAACGATACTATCCACTACAACATTTCTATTTACTCCCCCCACTTGAATGGCCCCCTGCTCCACGGTGCTGTGGCCAGGCTGCTCATCCTCCCTGCAGTCCCTGCTCCTGTCCCCACAGGGAGTAAGAGCCTCGAACCTGTTGGACAAGTGCAAGGGCTGCGGCTCCTCCAACACTACCTCCTGGATCCCCGTACCTGCCTCACTTCTAGTCACACCATCCTGACCCTGGCCACGGACTACATCTGAATTAATTAATCTAATTGGTGTGACTACCTCGTGATACACAGAGTCCAGGTAACTCTCCCCCTCCCTGATGTGTCTCAGTGTTTGAAGCTCGGTCTCCAGCTCTTCAACACGGAGCCGGAGTTCCTCGAGCAGCCAACACTTACTGCAAATGTGATCACCGTGAGCATCAATGGTGTCCACCAGCTCCCACATATTGCAGCAGCAACACATCGCCTGATCTCCCATTCTATGTAATTAATTAAATTTATTAATATTATTCTTAAATATCCTCTGCCCCGATTCTAGATGGTGTATATCACACCTTAGAAACTATAAACCAAAGAGATTTAAGCTTAAAAGGGAGAAATACTCACCAACCAATCACTTACCCGCTTTCTGGTGACGTCACACTTGGATTACTTTTTACCTCTCTCCTTCCCTCCGAGTTCAGAGACTGGAGACTGGTAAACCTTACCTGGGCTCTGGGGCCTTTTATACCCCGCTCTGCCGCTCAGGTTTCCCGCCGACGCTGTGAGGCCTTACCTGGTCTCTGGTGACTTTTATACCCCGCTCTGCCGCTCAGGTTTCCCGCCGACGCTGTGAGGCCTTACCTGCTCTCTGGGGCCTTTTATACCCCGCTCTGCCGCTCAGGATTCCCGCCGATGCTGTGAGGCCTTACCTGCTCTCTGGGGCCTTTTATACCCCGCTCTGCTGCTCAGGTTTCCCGCCGACGCTGTGAGGCCTTACCTGCTCTCTGGGGCCTTTTATACCCCGCTCTGCCGCTCAGGTTTCCCGCCGACGCTGTGAGGCCTTACCTGCTCTCTGGGGCCTTTTATACCCCGCTCTGCCGCTCAGGATTCCCGCCGACGCTGTGAGGCCTTACCTGCTCTCTGGGGCCTTTTATACCCCGCTCTGCCGCTCAGGTTTCCCGCCGACGCTGTGAGGCCTTACCTGCTCTCTGGGGCCTTTTATACCCCGCTCTGCCGCTCAGGTTTCCCGCCGACGCTGTGAGGCCTTACCTGGTCTCTGGGACTTTTATACCCCGCTCTGCCGCTCAGGTTTCCCGCCGACGCTGTGAGGCCTTACCTGGTCTCTGGGGCCTTTTATACCCCGCTCTGCCGCTCAGGTTTCCCGCCGACGCTGTGAGGCCTTACCTTGTCTCTGGGGCCTTTTATACCCCGCTCTGCCGCTCAGGTTTCCCGCCGACGCTGTGAGGCCTTACCTGCTCTCTGGGGCCTTTTATACCCCGCTCTGCCGCTCAGGTTTCCCGCCGACGCTGTGAGGCCTTACCTGGTCTCTGGGGCCTTTTATACCCCGCTCTGCCGCTCAGGTTTCCCGCCGACGCTGTGAGGCCTTACCTGGTCTCTGGGGCCTTTTATACCCCGCTCTGCCGCTCAGGTTTCCCGCCGACGCTGTGAGGCCTTACCTGGTCTCTGGGGACTTTTATACCCCGCTCTGCCGCTCAGGTTTCCCGCCGACGCTGTGAGGCCTTACCTTGTCTCTGGGGCCTTTTATACCCCGCTCTGCCGCTCAGGTTTCCCGCCGACGCTGTGAGGCCTTACCTGGTCTCTGGGGCCTTTTATACCCCGCTCTGCCGCTCAGGTTTCCCGCCGATGCTGTGAGGCCTTACCTGGTCTCTGGGGACTTTTATACCCCGCTCTGCCGCTCAGGTTTCCCGCCGATGCTGTGAGGCCTTACCTGGTCTCTGGGGCCTTTTATACCCCGCTCTGCCGCTCGAGATTCCTGCCGACGCTCTGAGGCCTTACTTCTGTTATAATAGTTTAGCAGTCCCAGGTAAGCTTTTAACTCAGTCACATTGGTAGGAGCTGGGGCCTCCTGCAGTGCTTTTACCTTCTCCTTGATTAGATGGAGCCCGGTGGCATCCACTCTGTGTCCCAGGAACATGGCCTCATTCCCCAGGAAACTGCACTTACTCCTCTTGAGCCGTAACCCAGCCTTATCCAACCTTTGTAGTACCTCTATCAGAGTGCTCAGATGCTCCTGGTCGGTTCTTCCCATCAGCAGAATGTCATCCAGATAGATTGAAACATGTGGGATCCCTTGCAGTACACCCTCGATAGTCCTCTGGAAAATAGCTGGACCAGATGAGACACCGAATGGTAAGCGGTTATAGGTAAACAAACCCTTGTGTGTATTTATGGTTACATACTTCTTGGATTCCTCATCTCGTGTAATCTGCAAGTATGCATGACTCATATCCAGCTTCGTGAATTTCTTCCCTCCAGCCAGGTTCGCAAAGAGATCTTCTGTTTTGGGAATAGGATACTGTTCTAGTTTAGACACCCTATTTACTGTCAATTTATAATCTCCACAGAGTCTTACCGAATTGTCCGGTTTTAAAACAGGTACAATGGGAGCTGCCCATTCTGAACATTTCACGGGTTCCAGAATGTTCTCTCTCAAAAGACGGTCAAGCTCAGCCTCTACCTTCGGTTTCATGGCATGGTCGTTGTTTAAAAAACCTTGGCAGTGCCTCCTTGTCTACATACATCTTAGCTGGGGGGCCATTAAATGTGCCAAGTTCTTCCTTGAACACGTTCTCATGTTCGATCAACACTTCTTGCAAAGACAATTGTTTGCCTCCCTCTAGTTGATTTATTGCTCCCCAATCTAATTTAAGTTCTTGTATCCAGCCCCGACCTACCCGATACTACAACTACAGGTAGCTGTTCCACGGTGTCCCTGTGTTGCACAGTTATAGTAGCTGTACCCAATGTCACCACTCGTTCACCAGTATATGTTTAAAGCTGTATAGAGCAAGACTTTAACTCTGGAACTTTTGCACGGTTCCACAATCTTAAGTACTCCTCCCTGTTCATTATGGTTACGCCGCACCCTGTATCCACTTCAAAGATGACCTTAGAGTCATTTACTGTCAGTTGCAAAGTGATAGGATCCACTTTTGGAATGTTCTCTACCATACCATGTATTATGAACATGTCATCTTCTTTCTCAGCTTCTCCGCTGATGTGATGTGCTCCCTGTTTTTTCACTTCTCTTTCTAGGTTGTGCTTTCCTCCCCCTTTTGGTTTGTATTCCTCCACGATTGCTTTTGCCCTGCATGCACGTTTTATATGTCCTTTTTTCCCACACTTGTGGCACTTTTCCCCCAGAAACCTGCATTCCCTCGCCAGGTGATCGCCATTGCATCTATAACATGCCTTCACATGCTCACGTTGTGGTTTCTGACTCATATTTAACTTGTGCACATTAACCTGACTTCCAACTTGCTTTGTAGTAGCCCAGTCTGAGCCTTGTATTTCTTTTACATCTCAGTTCGCTGTCTCTATGGCTTGAGCAAGTTCCAATGCTTTTTCATATGTAAGCCCAGTCTCGGACAATAATCTCCTCTGCATTCGATCATCCATTATCCCGCAAACAAGCCTATCTCTCAGCATGTCTTTCAGGTTGTTCCCATAATTGCAATCATGTGCCAATTTTCTCAACACCGCTACATAATCCAATACAGTCTCTCCCGGTTTCCTGTTCCGTGAATTAAATTTGAAATGTTGTACAATCTCACTCGGTCTGGGATTGAAATGTTCCTTCAGTAAGGCCACTAATTCAGCAAATGTACTGTCTTCTGGCTTTGCAGGACTGCATAAGTTTCTCATTAAACTATACGTCTGACTTCCCACGGAAGTGAGCAAAATAGCTCTCCCTTTTCTGACATCATCTATATCATTTGCTTCAAAAAAATGCATCAGCACCTCGCAGTACTCAACCCAGATCTGAGTCTGAACATCAAAAGCAGAGATCTTTCCTACCATAGCAGCCATGATCGGTTATTCAGCGCTCTTTTATTTTTTTTCTCCGTCACGATGTAATCAGTTGATCCTTGTCGCCAATATGTGATATCCGAGTGGTAAGGTCAGAAACTGAGAGAAGCGAGTTATTAGGAACCAAACCCAACTGTTTAATTCTACGGTGTAGCAGAGAAACATCTCTTACAGGCTGCAAGCAAAACACAGTGGCCCAGAAATTCGGTTCGGGGGCTTCCCGCGGGTGCAAGCCCCCGACCTACACTTACATATCGCGCTGACATTTGAAGACTGGGCCTGCGTGGATTTCCGGTCTGTGGCCCGGTTCAGCTCCCGACGTGCTGTGCGTGCGTGATCCAGCAGCGTACTTAGTGTGATGAGCCGACTGGGATCACGTGAGCACTGGGCAACCAATGGGAGTTTACAAAAGTCCATTCATGAGTTAGACATAAGACCTGTCAAGCTCATGAAAAGTCCGGGCACCCAAAACACTACTTAAACTTTAAATAAAAGTTAAAAAAGCATTCCAATAATTAAATTAACTATTAATAACTTTTAAAAACTATTTTAAACAATTATTCAAATTTCTGGCAATTTTTTTTTCCAAGAAATCGTGTCCAAAAATACACTTACCTTACTGTAAATTCTTTAAAAATAATAAACCTGTGGAAAAAAAATTCTAACTTTAATTATTAGACCACTTACCTTATAAAACTAAGTCCTTACATCTGCTTTTTACATTCGTAAAAAGTGGAGGTCTTCACGCACGGACAAACCTGTCAAAAAAACCGAAGTTCAATGCGTACGTGCTGCCTCAAATGTCGCAAGGGAACGGCCTCTTAACCCCTTGGTTCAGATTGAGGAAATGCCGGTTTTCCGCGCATGCGCTGTGCATGCTGAAACCCGGCACTTCTAACGGGCCCACGCGTGAGTACCCCGTCCGTACTCTTGCATTGGGACCGGAATTACTGGGCCAGTATTTCTTACTGCATGAGCACCAAGATGGAGGAACCCCTCTGAGTCAGACCCATAATGCAATGCCACATTACCATACTAACTGGTGTACCAGGACATTACCTTAAACACTGGTGAATATGATCCCTTAATCTTTGGCTCCATCTGGTGGATAACTCAAACATTACATCCCAGATTACTATAGTCTGCAAGAAGCCTTGCTTCTTCTACAGACTGCCAACCTTTTGGCCTTTGCAGCATGAGGGACCTGGAGGCAGAATAAGCAGCGGGAGACCTAAGTCTGCTCCCAGATTTGATGATGTCGTCCTGCAAGCTTTGGTGGAGGGAGCAAGAGCTAGTAAGGAGGTGCTCTTCCCTTCTTCAGGGAGGAAGAAGCCTCCCCAGCAAGCGAAGGCTGTGTGGATCCAAGTGACCCATGAAGGTCAATTCTTTGTCGCTGATTCGCAGAACCTGGCTTTAGTACAGGAAGAGGTTTCGTGACCTTCTGCGCACTGGAAAAGTGAGTATGACTTTGCCATCACCCTCAATCTGATCCCCATTGCCTCTCCTCACCAGCACTCAGCTTTAGCAACCTCTTCCTCCACATCCCACTTGACACTGACATCCCTGCACCCTTACCCATTCCCCCTCTCTATGGTCACATTCACCTAACTATTCGACTATGCAGCCCTCATACTCCCTATCTCTGTGATGCTATGAAAACAACTTACAAAACACAGGGAGGGCCCTTGGTCTTGCCACCTCACTCCATCTTTGTCTCCATCCAAGCATCTATGCTATGGATTCTCTACACTCACTCCTTCATTCTCACTCAAACTCCACTTGTCTCCCTCATTTGCAGGAAAAGAGAGCTCACAATAAGAGGGAAAGAGTGAGGACAGGAGGAGGTCCACCCTCAGTAGCCCACCTCACCCCTTGGGAGGAGGCGGTCCTGGAGATCGTGGGACTCAAGGACGATGCGCAAGTGGGGGACGGATAGACGGGTGCATCAGAGAAAGCTGGTGACAATAGTTTTTCATCTCTCTCATTGACATTGCATGAGTTGCTGACAATGATTCTGAAGATCTAACAGATGGACTTATGATCATCTGCAATATGCAATGTGCATGTAACCTTGGCCTCATATCTCTGATTCTTTCCTTTACTCCCCCACAAGACCACCACAAGCACCTGTCCCCAATAGCCAGGAGGAAGAGCTAAGTGGGGGGGATTATAGAGGCAATTTAGTGGTTGTTAAGGGCCTATCCCGCCTCTTGGAGGTGGGACGGAGACGGGATCAGAAACCACGCATTTGGGAAAATTGCTTGGAGGCGAGATGGAGGCTGTAGTGTATGTACCTTTAAGGGGAGAACTACTTTTTATAGCTCCTGTATACTGTAGTACCGGCAGTGAACACACCTGTATATAAACCCTGAGTAGGGATCTGTACTGTTAGTTTTTAGAGTAACCCTCATCCAGTAAACACCTGTTGTTTGTTATCTGCAGTCTCTGTCTATTTATTGAAGGACACCATATATCAAGATACACGGATTTAACAGTGGCAACGAGAAGTGGATTCAAACCTACCTGAAAGGAAAAAAAAGAAGGCCGAGTCCAGAAATACGGGCGTCGACCATCTAGAGAAGACTTGAGCATCGCAGAGGAGGCTGTTAAGAGCTGGGCTTGGTTCTCCAGTCACGACGATCCAGCGCAACGGGCTGGCAACAGGTACGGCTCAGACACATCCTGGACAGCGATGGCACAGATAAAGGCCGAGTAGCGTCGACGGGGTAAGAGAGAGGGTAAAGCGCACAGGGCGCAGCCGTGGTTGAAGACAGAGCGGCGTCGACGAAAACAAAAGAAAAAAAGAGAGAGAGGGTAAGGCGCACAGGGCGCAGCCGGGGTTCGGGACCAAGTGGCGTCAACGAGAGAGGCACGCAGGAAAATGCGCAGAGCGCAGTCAGTGATCAAGGGCCGAGCAGCGTCCGCGGAGAAGAAAGGGAAGTGTGGGAGACGCCATCTGAGCCGCAGTGGAGAAGAAGGGAGAGCGCGGGAGACGCCATTTTTTTTTTTAGCCGCAGCGGAGCAGAAGGGAGAGAGCGGGAGATGCCATTTTGTTTGAGTCGCAGCGGGGAAGAAGGGAGAGCGCAGGAGACGCCATTTTGAGCCAGTCTAACCACACCCAGGGATGCCAAACAGTGGCAGTGTCACAGGCGAATGAAGTGCCAGATGACAGGAAATCGCTGGTATTGTTGAATTCAATGGGTGCAAAAACGTATGGCTTGCTGCGAAACCTAGTAACCCCAGAGAAGCCAGTGGAAAAGGATTTTGAAAACATAGTGTCAATACTACAGGGCCACTTAGACCCCACACTGCTGCTGATAGCAGAAAGATTTAAGTTTCACAAAAGGAACCAGCATAAAGATGAAAGTAATGCTGAGTTTTTAACGGAACTGCGCAAGCTATCGAAACACTGCCAGTTTGGAACGGGACTAGCAGATACTTTAAGGGACAAGTTTGTGTGTGGGCTTCAAAGTGAAGGAACCCAGAAACGGCTTCCATCAGAAAAGGATCTTACGCAGGACAAGGCTGTCAGCATGGCAGTATCACACGAAGCAGCAGCACGGGGCGCTGCAGAGATACAACGGAGACCGCAAGAATATGGCACAAATGAAATGTCATACGGAACAGTAAAGTGCTATCGCTGCGGCAGAACAACGCATGACCATAAGGATTGCTGGTTCAAGGACCAAGTGTGCAGGCAGTGTGGAAAAGTAGGACACATAGCAAGAGTCTGCAGGTCGGAAAAGAAAACCAGCAGCAAGAAATCCCCACAGGAGAAGTACAAGAAGGTACATAAGGTGACGGAGAGTAGTTCAGACGAACTGCAGAGTGACACAGACTCCGGAAGCAAGGAGCTGGGTTGTCTGAAACTACATAATGTGATCAAAACGGAGGATCACCAAACGATCTGGGTCACGCTCAAGATAGCCGGAGTCCAAGTGAAAATGGAATTGGACACAGGATCAGCCCTAACAGTCATAAACCGAAGGGACTACAAGCGGCTATTCTCACATATACCCTTGAGAGATACGGAGATTGTCTTCAAGACGTACACGGGGCAAAAAGTCTACCCCAAAGGAAAAATAAGGGTGAACGTTATATATAACGGCAAGGAAACACCAAAAATGGACCTATATCTATTGCCAGATGGAGGACCACCATTACTAGGACGTGAATGGATCCGGAAGATACAGCTAGATTGGCATTCTATACAAGCACTGACTGTAGATGCCAAAAAGGATGACGACGTCACACCTGGACGACTGTCCAAAATGCTAACTGACGCACAAGAAGTGTTCCAGGAGGGACTCGGAACACTGAAAGGCATAGCAGCGACGATCAAAATAGAGGAAAATGCAAGCCCAAAGTTTTTAAGGCCAGACCGGTACCTTATGCGATCCGCCCAGCCGTCGAAGCAGAGCTGGAAGGTTTGGAACATTCAGGAGTACTGTCCAAAGTGGACTGGAGCGAGTGGGCTACACCCATCGTTCCTGTAATGAAGAGGTCGTTGAGTAATACGCCTGGGGAACCAAAGAAGGTTCGCATCTGTGGGGACTTTAAGGTGACAGTGAACTCAGTCCTTCACACTGTACAATATCCGCTTCCGCGGATTGAAGATATTTTCGCCTCGCTATCTGGAGGGAAACGCTTCACTAAGATTGATCTGGCCCAGGCGTACCTGCAAATGGAGGTAGAAGAAGCCTGGAAACAGTACCTCACGATCAACACTCATAAAGGTCTCTACCAATACAACCGGCTGGTGTTCGGGGTAGCATCAGCTCTGGCTATTTGGCAAAGGGCAATGGATCAAGTCCTGCAAGGGATTCCAGGGACCCAGTGTTATTGGGACAACATCCTGGTCACGAGCAAAAATGACAGTGATCACCTCGCCAACCTGGAGCAGGTGCTCACTAGATTGAAGGATTATGGGCTCCGAGCTAATCGCCACAAATGCGAGTTTTTCCAGAAGCAGATCTCGTATTGTGGCCACGTTATTGATGAAGAGGGGTTACATAAGTCCCCTGAAAAGATTGAGGCAGTAGTCAAGGCTCCAGCACCGGAAAATGTGTCACAACTGAGGTCGTTCCTCGGGTTGGTGAACTACTACCATAAGTTCTTGCCGAATTTGTCTACAGTACTACACCCACTGAACACCCTACTGCAAACGGGGGTACCATGGAAGTGGAATGACGAATGTAAACGAGCTTTCCAGAAGTGCAAAGAATTGATCACATCAAAAGAGGCGTTGGCTCATTTCAACCCAGCACTACCAATTCAGTTGGCGTGTGATGCATCACCGTATGGCATTGGAGCGGTGCTGTCGCTCAAATTCCCGGACGGCTCGGAGAGGCCAGTAGCCTTTGCGTCTCGGTCACTAACCTCAGCCGAGCGTAACTACGCCCAGATTGACAGGGAGGCCCTTAGCCTAGTGTGGGGAGTAAAAAAGTTCAACCACTATCTGCACGGGCAGAGGTTCACCTTGCTGACTGACCACCAACCACTTGTCTCCATCTTTAATCCAAAGAAGGGCATCCCGGTGATGACTGCGCAATGGCTACAAAGATGGTCCCTTTTTCTAGGGGTGAACCAATATGAAATCGAGTATTAGGACACGAAGCAGCATGGAAACGCTGATGGGCTATCACACCTGCCACTGCCTACTGCGGAGGAAGCACCAGCAGTGGACCCTGTCGAAATATTTTATTCGATTATGATTGAACGCTTGCCAGTAACTAACGCTGATATAGAGAAGGAGACCCGAAATGGCCCGACACTGTCTCGGGTATATGACTTGACGGTGAAGGGATGGCCAACACATGGCGACTCATTGTTGCCAGCATTCTCATCCAGAAGAGAACAGCTGTCAGTATGCCAGGGGACCTTGATGTGTGGATCCCGAGTGGTAATTCCACCCAAGTTAAGGGAGAGTGTGCTCAATGAGCTTCATGAAGGCCATCTGGGTGGGGTGAAAATGAAAAGCCTTGCTAGGGCTTATGTGTGGTGGCCGGGGATCGATCAGCAAATCGAGGACCTGACAAAGAGCTGCTGAGGATGCCAGAAGGTCCAAAATGCACCACCACATGCCCCTCTACACCCATGGGAGTGGCCCTCATCTCCATGGCAACGGGTGCATATTGATTTTGCTGGTCCATTCATGGACTCAATGTTTTTAATAGCCGTGGATGCGCACTCGAAATGGCCTGAGGTGATCAAAATGTCCTCCACCACCACGGAGAAAACTATTGCAGTCCTACAGACCATATTTGCCAGGAACGGCTTGCCAGAGCAGATTTGCTCTGATAACGGACCACAGTTTATGTCCGAGGAGTTTCGAAGATTTATGAAAAGGAATGGGGTAAGGCATTACACATCCGCCCCGTATCATCCAGCCACAAATGGATTGGCTGAGAGGTTCGCACAAACCTTTAAAAAAGCAGTAAGGGCCATGTGCGATGACGACATTCCACTGCAGCATAAGGTGGACAATTTCCTGTTAGCCTACAGAAATGCGACACATGCAGTCACCAACCAGGCCCCAGCCATGATGTTCTTTAACCAAAGGTTGAGATCCCGTCTGGATTTGCTCAGACCAAATGTACGAAGAGATGTTGAGAATAAGCAATTCCAGCACATCAATGAGAAGCCGACAAGGAGCTTCAATGTAGGGCAACCAGTCTTGGCCCGCGACTACCGAACAGAGAAATGGCAACCAGGAATGACATGCACACGGCAGGGGCCACTAATGTACACAGTGGATGTTGGGGAGAACATTGTGAGACGCCATGTCGACCAGATCCTAGAGTCACAGGAACGAGTCAACCCCAGGTCTCGCGTACCTCGTGATGAACCCGACATACAGGTAGCATCTACCCCAGAAACAGTAGCATCGGAAGCTGATGAACCAACCGACGACAGGGGGCCAGAATCGCCTCCGCACCAAGAGCAAGACACTCAGGAAAAGCGCTCTCCAGAAAGGATCAGGAAGCCGCCCCAAAGACTGAATTTATAAATGGACTATTTGCAGTTAATGTTGCATGTTAAAAGTGTTAATTGTCAAATGAATGTTATGGTACTGTTAATCTAAAAGGGGAGGAATTGTTGTGTATGTACCTTTAAGGGGAGAACTACTTTTTACAGCTCCTGTATACTGTATTACCGGCAGTGACCACACCTGTATATAAACCCTGAGTAGGGATCTGTACTGCTAGTTTTTAGAGTAACCCTCATCCAGTAAACACCTGTTGTTTGTTATCTGCAGTCTCTGTCTATTTATTGAAGGACACAACATCAAGATACACGGATTTAACAGAGGCGGGGTCGCACCCGCCCGCCACTTTTTGCAATTTTAACACCCCACACGCCTCCATTCCCGCCTCCTCAGGCCTGGCAAAATCCAGCCCTTAGTGTCAGCCGTGGATCAGTGGGTAGCACTCTTGCCTTTGAGTCACAAGGTTGTGGGTTTGTAGTCCCACTCCAGAGATTTGAGCACAAAAATCTAGGCCGACACTCCAGTGCAGCGCTGAAGGAGTGTTGCACTGTCGGAGATGCTGTCTTTCGGATGAGACGTTAAACCGAGGCCCCATCTGATCTCTCAGGTGGACGTAAAAGATCCCATGGTACTATTTCAAAGAAGAGCAGGGGAGTTATCCCCGGTGTCCTGGCCAATATTTATCCCTCAATCAACATAACAAAAATAGATTATCTGGTCATTATCACATTGCTGTTTGTGGGAGCTTGCTGTGCACAATTGGCTGCCATGTTTCCTACTAATTTCGAAGAAGAGCAGGGGAGTTCTCTGTGATTAAATATTCCATTCACCACTGCCTGTGACTGAGATTGGTTTCAGTGTCATTTCCCTTCCCCCAGACCTCATTGTATTGTGTACTGGAATGTGCTGTATTGTACACTGGAATGTGCTGGAATGTGCTGTGTGTAGGGCTCCGCCCATACCTGGCCCCGTTTGTAAGCTAGCTTCAGTCTGGCCTCAGTCTCCAGAAGGAAGACATCTCTCTCTCTTACGTGTTACTTTCTAAGTTAATAAAAGCCTTGTTTTTGTTCTGCTAACTTCGAGTCTCGGAATTATTGAGGCACATCAATTTTATTAACTTATTTTTCAACACTATGGATCAACTCCTGAAACCCGAACGTTTGGATTTGGATCAACATGCTCCGGACGCATCAGCACGCTTCGGACACTGGTTTGAGTGTATGGAATTCTTCCTGGACAATTCCGCAGCCGTCAAAGACGCTACGGACGCTGCGAGGATGAGACTCGGAATTCTGCGGAATTGGGTAAGCCACCGGGTTTACCCCCTCATCCAAGATGCCGAGACGTACCTGGCCGCCTGCGACATCTTAAAGGCGCATTACCAGCAGCCTACGAATGAGGTGTATGCTAGGCACCTGCTCGCTACCTGCGCACAGCGACCTGGGGAATCGGTGGAGGAGTTCCTAAGCACCCTGAAAATGCTTGGCAAAGACTGCAAGTGCCGAGATGTAAAAGCTGCAGTGTACACTGACGAGCTTGTTCGCGATGCCTTCATCACAGGCCTCAGCTCCACTTACATCCGGCAAAGACTGCTGGAAAAAACGGGGTTGGACCTGAAACAGGCTGCGGACACCGCGCGATCCCTGGATGTGGCCCAGAGAAACTCGGACGCCTACTCTTCAGCCCGCGCCGTCCACGCCGCCACGTGTGCACCGAGGGCGCCGCCATCTTGGAAGGCATCTTCCCCGCCCGACAGCCCGACACCGGCTGGGCCCCGCTCTCCCCCCAGAAGCCCTACGACAGCCGCGACGCGTCAGGGACCCAACTGCTACTTCTGCGGGCAGCCAAAGCACACCGGAAACCTGTGCCCGGCGAAAGGCACCACCTGCTTTAAGTGCGGTAAGAAGGGGCACTTCGGGAAGGTGTGCAGAGGGAACCCCGCCGGAAAACCAACCGCCGGAAAACCCGCCACCGCCGCGTGTGCGCCGTGGGAGCGGCCATCTTGGACGCCATCTTGCCCGACCTCGTGGGGTCCGCCATCTTGTGAGCAGACAGCGTGGACGCCATCTTGTATCGATCAGGGCCCTACAGTGGCATCGGTCACAGTGGACCAGACCAGGCCGCACCCGCTATCCAGATCAATGGTGGACATCGAGGTAAACGGGTGCCGGGTTAAATGCTTAATTGACAGTGGAAGCACGGAGAGCTTTATCCACCCAGAACTGGCACAACAACTCTCCCTAAAGGTGGTCCCTACTCAGGGTACCATCTCTATGGCTGATAAAACCCAGACATCGACCATTCTGGGTTACTGCACGGTACAATTGTGCGTTAACGGAACTGTATATGATCATTTTAAAGTATTAATCATGAAGAACCTATGTGCGAGCGTGATCTTGGGCCTGGATTTCCTGTGCAACCACCAAAGCATCACGCTCAAGTACGGTGGGTCCCAGCCGCCCCTCACAGTGTGCGGTCTGGCTACCCTGAAGGTAAAGCCACCTTCGCTATTCGCGAACCTTACCCCTAACTGCCGGCCAATAGCGACCAAAAGCAGGAGGTACAGCTGGGAGGACAGGCGGTTTATCGCGACCGAGGTAGACAGGCTCCCGAAAGAGCGCATTATTGAACGCAGCAACAGCCCGTGGCGCGCCCAAGTGGTAGTGGTAAGGGGTAGCGAGAAGAAACGGATGGTGATCGACTATAGTCAAACGATCAACAGGTACACCCTACTAGACGCCTACCCGCTACCCCGCATATCAGAAATGGTGAACCAAATCGCCCAATACCGGGTGTTCTCCACCATCGACCTCAAGTCAGCGTACCACCAGCTCCCTATCAGGCCAGAGGACCGCCCGTACACCACCTTCGAGGCGAACGGACGCCTCTACCAATTCCTCAGAGTCCCCTTTGGGGTGACGAATGGGGTCTCGGTCTTCCAGAGGGAGATGGACCGCATGGTCGATGACCACCACTTGCAGGCAACCTTCCCCTACCTCGACAACGTCACCATCTGCGGTCACAACCAGCAGGATCACGACTCGAACCTCGAGAGGTTCCTGAAAACCGCACAAAAACTCAACCTCACCTACAACGAGGACAAGTGCGTTTACAACACCACGCGCCTCTGCATACTAGGCAGCGTGGTGGAGAATGGGGAAATCGGGCCAGACCCCGACCGATTGCGCCCCCTACAGGAGCTGCCCCTGCCCAACACTCCCAAAGCCCTGAAAAGGTGCCTGGGGTTATTTTCTTATTATTCCCAATGGGTCCCCAACTACTCCGACAAAGCCCGCCCCCTCTTGAAAGCATCCTCTTTCCCGCTCTCTGCTGAGGCCCACGCCGCCTTCAAAAGCATTAAGCAGGATATTGAGCGGGCCACGCTACAGGCAGTGGACGAGAACACTCCATTTCAAGTGGAAAGTGATGCGTCTGACTTCGCCTTGGCGGCCACCCTCAACCAGGCGGGGCGGCCCGTAGCTTTCTTCTCGAGGACCCTCCAAGGGCCCGAGATCAGACACTCCTCCATGGAAAAGGAGGCCCAAGCCATCGTGGAGGCAGTGCGCCACTGGCGCCACTACCTAGCCGGCAAACGCTTCACCCTACTTACCGACCAGCGGTCGGTAGCGTTTATGTTCAATAATAAACAGAGGGGGAAGATTAAAAATGATAAGATTCTTAGGTGGCGGATCGAGATCTCCACCTTCGAGTACGACATCATTTACCGGCCAGGGGCCCTTAACGAATCCCCTGATGCCCTCTCACGAGGGATGTGTGCCAGCGCCACCGGGGATCGGCTACAGACCCTCCACAATGACCTCTGCCACCCAGGGGTCACGTGGCTGTTCCACTTCATAAAGTCCCGTAACTTACCCTACTCGATTGAGGAAGTTCGGTCCCTGACCAGGAACTGCCGCACTTGCGCTGAGTGCAAACCTCGGTTCTACCGCCCAGATAGAGCCCACTTAATCAAAGCTACATGGCCCTTTGAGCGGCTCAGCTTAGATTTCAAGGGCCCCCTCCCGTCCGTCGACCGCAATGTTTACTTCCTGAACATTGTGGACGAATACTCCCGGTTCCCATTCGCCTTCCCCTGCCCAGACATGACCAGCGCCACGGTCATTAAATGCCTCAACAGCCTGTTCTGCCTGTTCGGTATGCCGAGCTACATCCATACGGATAGGGGGGCGTCCTTCATGAGTGAAGAGCTACGCCAGTACATGCTGTCCAAGGGGATCGCCACGAGCCGTACCACCAGCTACAACCCCCGGGGTAACGGCCAAGTGGAGCGAGAGAACGGGACAGTATGGAAAGCAGTCACTCTAGCTCTAAGGACCAAGGGCCTCCCTATCTCCCGCTGGCAGGAAGTCCTCTCGGATGTGCTCCATTCGATACGGTCGCTATTGTGTACGGCCACTAATACCACGCCTCATGAACGAATGTTTGTCTTTCCCCGGAAATCCACCTCAGGCGTATCCATGCCATCATGGCTCTCCACCCCAGGTCCGGTACTCGTGCGAAGGCGTGTGAGGGGCCACAAGACGGACCCTCTCGTGGAGCCAGTACACCTACTCCACGCCAACCCCCAATACGCATATGTCCGGCACGCCGACGGAAGGGAGGACACCATGTCCATAAAAGACGTCGCCCCAGCCGGCATCGACAACAACCACGGCAATAGCGGCAACAACGATCACAGCAACTCTTACCCACCCACTACTCTTTCATCACCCCCAGAAGAACACCGACCAACGGCACCCCCACCAACTACCCCTCCAACAACCCTGGCGGCACCCCCGGCAGAGACCCAGGAGGCTACCGGGGACACCCAGCCGACACCCGCGGCACCGCAACAGCCACGTCGGTCGCAGAGGACTATCAAACCCCCGAACAGACTAAATCTATAGAAGGGGTGAATGTGATGAAATATTCCATTCACCACTGCCTGTGACTGAGATCGGTTTCAGTGTCATTTCCCTTCCCCCAGACCTCATTGTATTGTGTACTGGAATGTGCTGTATTGTATACTGGAATGTGCTGGAATGTGCTGTGTGTAGGGCTCCGCCCATACCTGGCCCCGTTTGTAAGCTAGCTTCAGCCTGGCCTCAGTCTCCAGAAGGAAGACATCTCTCTCTCTTACGTGTTACTTTCTAAGTTAATAAAAGCCTTGTTTTTGTTCTGCTAACTTCGAGTCTCGGAATTATTGAGGCACATCATTCTCCCAGTGTCCTGGCCGAAAGTTATCCCTCAACCAGCATCACTAAAACTTATCTGGTCTTTATTACATTTCTGTTTGTGGGTGCTTGCTGCTGCATTTCCTACATTGCAACAGCGACTATGCTTCAAAAAATACTTCAACGTGCTTTGGGATATCCTGACGTTGTGAAATATAATTGCAGGTCCTTTTTTCTTTCTTGGTTACTGGTAGCTGCTTTCCACAGGAAAATAGATAAAATCACTGGCCTGGCAAACAATGGCCGAGAGTTTCTCACCACTCTGCCACCATAACTTCACTGGACTTATGGCAGAAACTCTGCTTATACACAGAAATGGGGTTTCTGTCACACTTTCGGCCAAATGATGGTGGCGGAGTGGGAGCAGCTCCAAGGACATTCTTGACCAATGCGTGATGTGCTCTGTGCAACTGTGAACTGAAGGCTGGGAGATGTGACAGTGAGTTCCCACACTTGCCTGTACAAGGCCTGTCACGTAAAGGTTTGATGCAGCTATATCTTGACAGCCACTGACAAAACTGCCTTGGTGCTGGACCTGAAGCAGGAGTGTGCATTACTCTGTAATGGCATCCTTTGAGAATCTGCACAGGCAGATATGACCCCTCATTTAAAAGGCCCTTTAATGAGCATTGCACGCAGGCTGCTGGTGTGAAAAGTGCTCCCTAACCACATTGCTATGTGCAGCAGCTGTTGTGCATCAGGCTCCCACACCTGATAGTACAGCGCTCCAGCAAGTAGCTGCGATGCTTCAACTGCTTTCCATCACAGTTGCCCTCACTAACTTCCCTAAATGAGCATTATTCATGTGAGCCTCGATAATGAGTATCAGCAGGCTATTCAAAAAGGGGAACCCTGTCCTCACCCAAAGTCTATAACATGCTCACTTCCAACAGGGGCGTGAAATTGTGTTCGGGAGCAGGTTTTTATTTTCTGCTTCAAGGGTATCAAGCCATTTGGGGGCACTCCTGCAAGTATTCCTATTAACAGACCTTCCTGGTCAGTATGGTTGCTCACTGAGTAATCAGGGAAGCTGCTATTTATCACTGCTCAATGAGGGACATTGAGAAAGTCAAGGTTCTCTCGGGCTGACGTGGTTCCCAGCAGAGGAGCAACATGACATGGTTCCCAGCAGAGGAGCAACATGACATGGTTCCCAGCAGAGGAGCAACATGACATGGTTCCCAGCAGAGGAGCAACATGACATGGTTCCCAGCAGAGGAGCAACATGACATGGTTCCCAGCAGAGGAGCAACATGACATGGTGCCAGCAGAGGAGCAACATGGCATGGTTCCCAGCAGAGGAGCAACATGACATGGTTCCCAGCAGAGGAGCAACATGGCAAGGTTCCCAGCCTTCCATGTGTGTCTGCTAATTGCATTTAGGGACAATAAACCAGCAGGCAGGATCAGCTGTGGCTGTTTGCCTTGTTTTCTCTTTCTCCATCTCTGCTGAGCACGCTCTTAATATAAATAAGCATAGAGCGAATTCTGAGTCAGTTGCGGTCAGAGTGGGCGTTGCTTTTTCATGTGATAAATTAATTTAGGGGGCTGGATGGATAGTTTTTGCAGCTGACTATAATGTGGAAAGTTGGGTTTAAGTCCAAGCTGATATTGTTAGTCTGCGTTACCTTAAACCAACTGACCAATCGAAGAGCATTTCTGTGGGCTAGCAGACACAAGTACGTAATGTTGGAATTTGGTTAATATATTATAAGCTTTGTTTTGCAATTTTTGCATATGCAAACAAGAATAAAACAAGGCGTTTTTGAAATTTGACATTAACAAATGATGACAGAGTCTTGTAATGATTCCAAGGACATCTGTTCAGACATGAGAGAATGATTTTTTATTAATAAACTTTGGACTGTTCATGAACTGAAAATGTTTTTTTCACTAAGAGATTTCCAGAAGAGAAAACCAAAAATGAATTTATTTCTTCAACGGCAACTGATTATGTAAAATTGAATATTAAACAACAGCTTTGTTCTGGCTATTTCTTATGTAGAAGTACAAATCATTTAGCAAAATCTGAAGACTTGCTGGATCCATAAGCAGAATATTGCAGTCTTTTTGACGTCAACATTACCAGAGACATAGGCCTAGAAATTGGCCTCCTTAGCGGCTCCAGTTATTGCCTCTGGGGGGCGATAACGGGGTGCTAAGCACCTACCGATGGCGTGGCGAGAAGATCGATTCCCGCTATATTCGGCGGGAGGTTTGCGACAGCGGTATGGTGTTGTGCCCCGCACTCCTTCTCCCGGAGATCATGACATCATCGCCGTGCACATTGCCCCGGTAGCGTCCCGGACCCGAACTTCGGTTCTGCCCCCTGCTGCATAGCTGGGCGATGACACCGGCAGCTGCAGGAGGTGTTCATTGGAAGGCCGGGCGCTTTGGGGGCGATACTTAAAGGCGAGGTGGCCGAGGTAAGTGAAAAAAATTCTGAAATGCTCTCTTTCTTTTTTTCCCCCCTTTGTCTTCACCAGCGAACGATCAGCCCGGCACTCTGCTGCAGTGCATCGGGCTAATCGGGCCGGATCACAGCTGCTGTCAGGGACCAGGTAAGTTTTGCCCTTGCAGAGCCTGCAGCGATGGCCCTTCCCTTTAAGGGAGGGAAGGAACCTTCCAACACGGCAGCGCTGCACGGCCCAGTGTGCAGCTCTGCACACCTACCGCCCTGCCTGCCTACCGCTCCCCCTGCTGCCCGTTATGCTCCAGGAAGGAAATGAAGCACTTGATTTAGCACACCACTTCTTTCCTGGCACGCAAAACTGAATTTGCCGATAATTTTTTCAACTTTATAAAGTTAGCGTCCCAAATGGGGCGATACCGAATTTCTCCCCCCAGAACAATGAAAGTGGTGAAACAATCATAAATCTGTTCATTACAGCACTGCCATTCCAATTGCAAATTTAATTTACAATGAGCGAAGCAGGTGCTGGGCCTGCCCTGCTCACAATTCTCAACGGCCCCTGCAGTCGCCAACAAAAAGTACGTTAATCATCCATGGAGCTAGAATGAGCAAGAGTGCTGCCCCGACTCCACTCTCCGCCAATGCCTCCCTCCCCTGTTCCCCGCTCCAAACCCCCTCCCAGGACTTACCTTTGGCCTGCTGCTAGCGAGGCATGTAGGGGTTCGCAAAAAAATCCCCTCAGTCCCCGAAGATCGGGAAATATTAATCTACATTGTGGAAATTGCCTCTGGGTTGGACAATGTTTTAAACATACCCAGAATTGCAGGGGAACTGCGTTGAGTTGAGCAGCACGTGGACAACACTGGAATCGAGGAACTTCATGGAAAAATTCGCACACTTTAAGACAGCACATTGTATTTTAAAAAATGTACTCTTGAGTTTTGAACTGTGTAAATTGCAAAGGGGTTTAAAAATGGCCGTCAGAAAAGCATGGCCAAGGACAAAAGAAAGCAGCGTGAGGATGTCTGTGAAAAGGGGAGGATCAAGCAATGGCAGTCAAATTCTGTCAATCAAAGAAAGGGAGTTTCCCTTCCCTACAGAAGCAATCTATGTTTGTTTACAGAAACTGCTGCAGGATGTTGACACAAGGATTAAACCACTTGAGGCTGCAGTTTCAGTGACCACAATGAATGAGTTTCTGTTTACATAGTAATCCAACCCCATTCAAAACCCATCAGGGTGAATGGAGATGGTTCGAAGGCTCAGCTCAAACTGAGGAAGGGAACAGTTTAAACTTAATGGGCTTGAATCACCCATTACCCAGACAATAGGGCAGTTGGATCCTTTTGTTTTAGCCCAGATGAACTTGGATTTGGGCGGGAACATTTCAGCCCCAGAATGTAGATACATTCAAACCACTCCAAGCTATATTCGAAACCCATTCCAGACAATGGGAGCAGTTTGGCCACTGGGAAATAGCCCGTTTGAATCAGCCAATCATGGCCTTTCTCTTGTGTATTCAAACTTTTCGGCGCGAATTTGCACACAGACCCTTTCAGCGCCAAAACAGCAGGAGCTCCCAGGATATAAAGATAGCTTCTCAGAAGCATCTCTCTCTCTTATTTCCTTGGACTGCAGGTGAGCTCTTCTCTCTATGGACCCCAGGTGAGCAGGTTTCTGACTCCTCAACAAGGCAATCGAGTAAGGAGTTAGAGGGGTGGTGATTTAAGGGAAATTGCTAAGATTGTAAGACTTACATTGTAGCCATTTATCCCTCGTTTTTGCCATCTGCCTTCCCCTGTTAAGCAATTTTACATTGATCGTGTGGTGTAGTTTCTTTATTGCTTTGATCGTGTAGTGTAGTTTATTTAGTTAATAAAGTTTGACTTTCTCGCATCCAGATCATTTTGTCCATTTTAATATATCATTAATTATAAGTTCCTCCAGTCAGAACTGGAAGGGTGGGTTTAGCGATTCGAAACCGTTGTTTGTTATAGGTCTCAGTGCAGTGGGAAAAAAGGCTGCCTGACCAGGTAAATTACCGTAAACCAGGTAAAGGAAGGTAAATTACCGTAAACCAGATAAAAGATGCCCCCCAGAGGCAAGTGGCTCAACATTCAGCATTTGTAATGCGCGAGTGCCTGTGAAGATGCAATTGGCATCATCAGCTGGTGCATATACTGTTAATGAGGCCGGAGGCCCAATTTCAGGCTGGCCTTGGGCCTCTTGGTTGGAGCACACTGTTTGCATAGCGCAGTGCCAAACGGGCCCAGACAAATTCCTACACCAATCTGTTCTTAGTGATGTTGGTTGAGCATTAAATATTTGCCAGGACACGAGGAGAACTCCCCTGCTCTTATTTGTAAAAAGAACTATGGGATCTTTTACATCCACCTGAGTGAGCAGTCGGGGCCTCAGGTTAACACCTCATCTGAAAGTCAGCATCTCTGACAGTGCAGCACTCCCTCAGTACTGCACTGAAGTGTTAACCTAGATTACATGCTCAAATCTCTGGAATGAGGATTGAACCAAAACCTTCTGATTTAGAGGCGAGTGCTACCACTGGACCAACTCTGACTCCACTAAACAGCAAAGGGCACAGCTTCAAACTTGCTTGAGGAGTGTTCAGGAGGCACTGGACCCTGCAAAATCATGCTACAGACTGAGATAGTTAAGAGGTAACGATGTAACATCCAACTGGAGAAGCCCAGCTCTCACTCCATTAACAGCACCGTTGAACATAAATGACCCAACATCTTTAAGCCCAATGACAGAAACTCCTTTTTCTGTCTCTTCAGCTGTGAGAAGTTGGCCACCCTGATTCTGGCTTATTTAAAAGGTCATGTCATATGTTCTTATAAGTTTAACATATTCACTTGATCATTTACTGCTGAACCACTTTATATCAAACAGAATTTAATATCAATTAAAACGGGGTAAGTTGTACAGATCAGTTGAAAGTGAGAACAGCCCTCACTTTAGTTGGAATCCCCATCAGATTACACTTTTAGCTTTCCTAAAGCAATACTAATAACTGAGAAAATCTGCGCAAATCACTAGTTAAAATATAATAGACTAAAGATAATCTGCTACACTGGGGAGTATTTTGGTTGTGCCAAGTACTTCGACACATTATTAACTGTGCACCTCCTAGAGATGTGATCCTATCGTGAAATCCAGCATCTGGTTTCTTTGACTGGAGCTATATGAGAAAAGGTAGACCCATTTTTCTTTTAAGTTTTATGAGTGATGAGGTTAGAGATGATCCCTGGTGGGCTGGAGGGGAGTATGGATCTTAGTCCCCTTTTGCCTGCATAACAACAACCATAGCACTTTGAAGAAATGCATTGCGTGTAAAGCACTTTGAGACTTTCAACATGGTAATGTCTTAAATAAATGGACATGCCACATTATTTTATTATTTGTTGGTGTGGCTTCAATATTTAGAATTCAGAATTGGACTTAGATTCAGAGGATATGAGTCTTGAACACTCTGAATTCAAACATAGAAGCTAAAAGGCTGATTTTAACCTGCTCGCCTGCCAGGAACGGGGTGGGTGGTTGGGTAAAATGGCAGCCAGGCACTTCCAGCTTTGGTCCTGCTGCATTTGTGCCCACCACCGTTTAAACAGTACTACTTTTGCAGTGCCCTCGAGCTCTGGTTCAGTCAGGTTATTTGCAGCGTCACAGAGTGTGAGGTGTAACATTGGGTCTCGCCCACTCTGATCTGCTGCTCTGCTCACAGTTTAACTTCCGCACTAAATAGTAGATTAGACTCATCAGTTTCATTCGCATAGACACAATTGTACTAAATTGAAAATATGTGAGGCAATGTGTGGTGCAAAAACAACAAAGAGTACTTACGAAATGCAACTGAAAATAAACCTTGCAGAATGCTTTGGAGGAAAGAAGGAAAGGGTTGCATTTATACAGTGCTTTTCACAGCCAATGAATTACTGTTGTTATGTAGGCAAACATGGGAATCAAAATGCACTTAGCAAGGCTCCACAAAACACATGAGATTACTGATCTGTTTCTGGTGGTGTTGGTTGAGGAAGGAATGATGGGAGAACTCCCTGCTCTTCTTCAAAAATGTGCCATTGGGTCTTTTGCATCTGCCTGAACAGGCAGACAAATCTTGACTTTAACATTTTATCTGAAAACAGCACCTTCACCAATGCAACATTTCTTCAGTATTACACTGAAATGCCAGCCTAGATTGCGTGCTTAATTCTCTAGTGCCACTTAAACCCATGACCTAATTTAGAAGTGAGAATGCTACCACTGAATCAAGCTGACATTTGAAGAAGAATACAGATCTAGCAAAGAAGCCAAAAAGAGTAAAATAGAAAACATCAGAATCCATTTCATTATCTGCAGCATAATTATTAATGTTGAATAATTAACAATTGTGTGCTAATGAAGCATAAGCATGCAGGCGTGAGGAACTATCATTCTGTTTAGGTGCTTTTATCTTGGCTTTTGTTTGATTTGGATTCCAGGGGCTCACAATCCATGAACTGGTTTCTGGCTTTTATATTTCTAAACCGGGTTTATATTACTAAACCACCAATAGAATTGTAGACCCAGTTTTTCAGGAATAAATGGCCTCTTTTATGAAGAGTTAGTTTTGAAGTGCTCAAATACAACATTTTATGGTTGAAATTGTGCAAGATGACAGAAAGGATGCCAGGCACCAGAGTCAGACTTCCCATTATATTGTCAACCATACCTGCCAGCCCTGGCACCCTTCTGCAGGCTTCAGGTCAACATGGAGCCAGTTGTACAAATATCCTCTTGCAGCAAGGACACTTACAGCCAAGCTGCACCACTATCACTAGTAGTCAAGGTCACTTTTCCCCCTCTGCCTGTTTCCAGTCTAGCATAGGGATCCCCTTCAATATTAGCCAGTGATGCTCACACATGTATCAAGCAGATGACTTATGCACAGGTCATCTCTTTTGCCAAAGCTGCCTAATCTCCAGCCATCTAATCGAGTATTCAGGTACTGCACCACTTGTTTCCATGTTTGCTTTCCCGACCCTTGGCTTTTACCAGCTACTTCTATTCCCCATACAGCTTATGTTAAGTCTGAAACTATTTTAGTCCTCATGTGCAGTCATTTATCTTTATGCTCCAAGCCCCTGGCCCAATCTGATCTGGAAATTCCACAAGGTTGGCTTGACCTGATATCAGCAATCACTATGCTTGGTGCATTTCAGGCCCATTGCTTGAGCGCTGGGACCAGGCATTTAATAGTCAACCTCTATCTGTTGCACTTCAAACAGCTAGGTGAGTCAGCCTTCACATTTTGCCATTGCTTGTGCTGCCCTTGCTGATGTTAAACTAGTGTGGCATTTTTCAACTATACAGCTGACTGAACACTTGATCAGTCAGCTGTGATATCCTTGCACATTCACTCAGCCCTGGTTTATCTGCCTCCTCACTGCTGTCACTGGGTCTCACTGGCTGCCTGTTCCTGTCACTCACGGCTACTGTCTCTGCTTCCACTTCAATTTCAACTGCTCAACCTCCACCTCCTGGCCAAGACATAAAAATGAACAAGAATATATTGGTGAGACGTATCACAGTTTGAGATCAGCAATGGATAAACTGTAAAATGTTTAATTAAAGTAAAAAAGGGCTCTAAGAAGAATGACATAAAATGAGAAATGGAAAAGAAAAGTTAGCAAAAGTCAAATAAAATTGCAGAATCAGGTACGAGAAGAACTTAATGTAAAGAAATTACTGCTGCAGTTGGCAAAATTTGAAAAGCCACTGCATTACACAGTTGATTAAACATTCCAACCTGGCAGTATGCTCACATAAATAAATAGAAACATAGAACATAGAAACATAGGAGCAGGAGTAGGCTATTCGGCCCTATGAGCCTGCTCCGCCATTCAATAAGATCATGGCTGATCCTCTATCTCAATACCATGTTCCCGCTCTCGCCCCATACCCCTTGATGCCTTTTGTGTCTAGAAATCTAACTATCTCCTTCTTAAATATATTCAGTGACTTGGCTTCCACAGCCTTCTGTGGTAGGAAATTCCACAGATTCACCACTCTCTGAGTGAAGAAATTTCTCATCATCTCAGTCTTAAATGTCCTACCCTGTATCCAGACTGTGACCCCTCATTCCAGACCCACCAGCCAGGGGAAACATCCTCCCTGAATCCAGTCTGTCTAGCCCTGTTAGAATTTTATACATTTCAATGAGGTCCCCTCTCATTCTTCTAAACTCGAGTGAATACAGGCCTAATCAACCCAATCTCTCCTCATACGACAGTCCTGCCATCACAGGAATCAGTCTGGTGAACCTTCGCTGCACTCTCTTTATGGCAAGTATATCCTTTCTTAGGTAAGGAGACCAAAACTGCACACAGTACTCCAGGTGTGGTCTCACCAAGGCCCTGTACAACTGTAGTAAGGCATCCTTGCTCCTGTACTCAAATCCTTTTGCAATGAAGGACAAAATACCATTTGCCTTGCTACCTGCATGTTTGCTTTCAGTAACTGGTGTACAATTACCCACTCAAGGCTATATTTTCCTTCATTTGTTAATATTAGTGAAAAAAATAGGTGCGAATATTGGGGTAGAGTTTCCGCTTTGGGTACAATCAGCGAAACGGGCACAATTTGCACCCAAAATTGTACCCCTTTTGAAGAGTGTTTTTTTTCCCCTCGAGTTTCCACTCAAACTCGTTTGCATATCGCCAAATGCAAAATCTGCCATGAACCAGCGCAGCGTTTTAAAATGTACCTTTCTTAAAATTTTGCTTTACAGAATATTCCTTGATATATTTAAAAGTGGTAACTTGGTAAAGTTTGACTAATTCAGCTGAATATGGGTTTATCTAAAAAAATAAGCATTTTCAATCGTGTAAATCCGTCATCTGTGAATAACCCGATTTTAAACTTCTGAAAATGACTTTAAAAAAAAATACAGACCATTTCCCAGTTATATTGGAGTGCATTAGTCAGTTTCTTAGTAAATAAAACAAAATTACATTCAAAAGCTTTTAAAATGTTTCTATTAGTCTCCTTGCGCCCAAAAGATCCAGCTTAATTTTTGAAGCCTCCTCAAAGGCCTGCAAATGAGCACAATTAGTGGGAACTCCCAATGGTAATTAATTAACCCTGGGGATGTTGCCAGTTTTGTGGTGTAGGGGGTGGCGGGTGACGGTGTTGCCTGGCACGTGCGTGCGCCCAGTCAGTTATGCCCCTGACTGTTTTGTGAGCGGTTCAAATCACTCCCACGCCCCTGGGTTCTAGACACCGGACTTAGGTACAAGGCGGCAGTACAGAGAAGACTCGAGTAGACAGGTAGTTGGATGCAAACAAAACCAAGATTTTATTGAAGAGGAAAACTTGATACAATCTTATGCAAAAATTACTAGTGTACACCTCTACAGGCAAAATTAAAAGAGAGTCATAATAATACTATACCTATACTTATACAGGGAATGGGGAACACACGGCACATCGAGGGAAAACAACTATCTTAACAATCTCCTTATCCTTATCCCACCCCCCTATACCTAACTAGGTTAAGCTATGAGGGGTCAGAATTCATGCTCACCAATCAAAAAGGGTTTGTTAGACTCAAAACAGCGGTTGGGTTCGGGGTTCGCCCTTGGTGCTCTCTGGAGCCTGCCGTCGTCACGTGGGCTCCGGGCGCTGCAAGGGCGTTGTCCAGGTTCGAGTACCCCAAAGTTAAAGTCTCTGCTTGGGTACTTTACCTTGCAGGGATTGTCCTTCGTCGACAGCCGACAGCTTGAGTTTGCATGAAGATAGCCGCAAGTTGGTTGAGGCTGACGGCCCAATGATTCGAAGCCTACCCTCAGTTGGTCTTCCTCAGTTGGTCTTCCCTCCTCCCCTCGTCGCGTCCCGCCTCGCCTGGCCTGAATTTATCCGTGTCCGCTCGATGTAACGCCGGGGCCGATGGAGTGGCAAAAGGTACGGGCAAAGGCCAGGAGGTAAGCGCGGGACGGGGAAAGAGCAGCAGCCACGAGGGCGGGCAGAGGGAGAAGAGAAGAGAAGAGCCCAGCAGCGATTGCTACCCGGGGCCTTCAATTATACCTTCGTTGAAAACCTTTACCTGCGCGCCAAATCAGGTTAGTTCTTTGTTTTAATTTTGGCGGGCTAGTTTAAAATAATGGTAGCAATTCATACTAACTGGTTTTTAGTTGGCCGGTAATCACATCTACCGGCCCGATAATTGACTTGTATTGTCCTAAAAGTGCCTTGATGGGCCTGTCCAGCCTCGATGGCTGTGTTAATCTGTTTCTGATAATATATGCAGACTGCTGATGGCCTTAACTATAGGCCTAACTGAATTTAGATTTTGTCTCCAATTCGGTCTAATGCATAATTCAGAGTCCTGTCTGGTTCCAAAATACAAATGCTTCTCTTCACAGAAAAACCTGCAGCTTCGGTTTCGATTCCTCCCAAGCTGTCTGTGTTGCAGAATCCATTTTGGAATCCCACAGGCTTTCTGCCACGAGGCATGGACACCATCTTGGGTACCCCTTTTAATTTAAACTGTCCATGTAGGGTCCCGTTTATTAATAACAGCCTTTGGGGAAATGCAGAAATTTTGCAAATCTTACACTCCCCCCTGTGATACTAAAACTTGCTTGAAGTATCATACATTCAAAGTGAGCAAAAATTTTCTGACCCCCAATGTCAAACTTCCCCTGTAATTATCTATCTAATACAGCCACGACACATGCACTTCCCATTCCGCGAAAATGTAGTGTACATCAGCATACAGAGAGTAAAATTACAGACTCTACACACACATCCAAGCATGGAGGGGGTCCAACACCCCTGCACCATTTGGTACACATATCTTTATTAAACCGCATCGCAAAATAACAACAAAAGAAAAACCTTTAATTAAAAATAACAAACACAAAGAAACAACAATTCTTTAATCAAAATACAGGGAAAAAGACTTAAACCGGCGTATCTTCCTCCACCTTTACATAATGTTCCTTCCAAAACCTCTGGTTTCGGAATTCTGACCACCGACCTTTTCCCTTACACTGGATACAAACTAAATACAACACTATCCCCTAACTGGCACACCACAAGAATGTGGGAAGCCAGTCTGATCCATGAAGGGACCTCTATATTACTGAAAAGGTTCCACCATGGTGGAGTCACAATATCCAATATCTTAGTCCCTATCTCCACTGTTTTCTGTTCGAGTGTATACAAATGTTTCTGCGAGACTATAACGGCTTTGAGTATTTTGGTCAGATGTTCAGGGAGAGGGGGAATTTCGTAGCCAAAGTGCGCTACATACTTTTGCAAGTTCGTAAAATTCTTCTTCACAGTGAGGTGAACAGTGGAGGGTTCAGGAATGGGGACCATTCGCTCCTGGGCCACTTGAACTTCTGCCTTGGGTTTAAAACAGAAACTGCTGTCACTAACTATACTGTCCATGCTGGTAGTGGGATGCGCCGGTGGTGACACAATATGTCTCACCCCCTATATATGCTACCTGTGGGGGAACATGGCCTTGTGCCATTGCCTCCATGGTGCAATTTATAGGCTTCACATCAGCAGCTCTGAACCCACACTGCGGTTTTCAAAAGGCATTCAAGTGCTGGGGACACAGAATTATGTGTGCTCCCTGGCTCCGGCACCGTGAGAGGTCAGTACCTGTCATAGCGTGCTCCCACTTAATGACGTAAGGCGGGACCGCTGTGAAACAAATGTGTGCACCCCCTTGAATGACTCCAATGTTCTCAACCCTGTATACCGGTGCGGGTCGGGCTGTCCTACCCATCACCAGCATCCTAATTACTACTCCCATGATTGTGTGGTTGGACCACCCACAATCCAAGGGGACTGGATAGGCTTCGGAGGCTAGCCGGAGTTGGCATGGGCTCAATGCATTCTCGAAAGGGTGGAGGGCTGCGAGGTGCTTGTTGCTAATCCAGGAGGGGACCAAACCTTGTTTTAAATCCTCCAGATTACTGCAGCCCTCGCCCAGTAACCACGCCCCGTATAACACGCACACCTCATTCTGCGCAGCCTGGTCAGAAGCACTTCTGTCCTCCCTTATGAGAGCATTTACCGTCTTTGCGTGCTTTTCCAACTTGGCTATGATCTCCTTTAAATGGACCGTCATGGCCTGGTCCTCATGCAACTCCGAGCCCAGTACCTTGTTCTCATCCAGCAATATCCTTTTTAACTGTGTTTTTAAACCGTTTATCTGGGTCTGCAGCTCTATGTCATCCAAGCTGTTGATGACAGAGGACCCAGTATTAAACGCAGTAAAAACATCATTCCATACACCCCTTCTTTGTCTCCCTGCATTACCCAAAAATTTTCGGTGTGTGGTGTAGAGTTTGGTCTTGTCCACATGGGCAAAATCGAACTCGTAAAACTTTTTGAACATGTCCTTTAATAGGGCCTGGTATAACTGCTCTGTTTCTTTGGGGCACCACTCCGGTAAATGTACCTCCGTGAGATTTAAAATCACGGAGGCTACCGCGTAGTGTACCCCCTGGTACAGCACCTGATCGGTGGGGACTAGTACCAAACCATTCCCTGGTCCCTTGGTGGCGGTGGGGCAATCTTCCCTGGATAACCTCGCCACCTGCGCCGTGGGCAGGGGCTCGCGGGGGCGGGTTACCAGCTCAGTGGCGTTGACTGGGATCTGGGAATACGGGACTGCACACACCTTCCGGCTGGCATCCCACCTTATCCCCTTCCCGGTGTCATGCCACTGCCGGTGGAACATGATGGATATGCCTGTGGGGCAGACCGTCTCTGACCCCCACATACAGATGTAAATCCCTTGATCCAGTTCCCACCATTTGTCCCAACACACGCTTAGTCCTCCATGAGTCCCGGTAATTGTCCGATGGGTTTTGTTACTCAATCGCTCCCACTCGACTTCAGGGTTCCCCATGTCCTTGCTCAACTTCCTGAGCCACCACCACCTATCCAGTGGAATGTGTCCTTTACACATCAAACATATTCGCTTTCCAATGGTGACGCTGACCCTCGTGGTAACGACTCACACCCGGGGCACAGGAGGGAGGCTTCCCCGTGCGTGAATCCGGTTTGGCTGGAGTACTGAGATGAATTGGACCCCAACCATCCTGGCCACGTTCTCTCATGGAAGTAGATGGCGGCCTCCTCTGCATCCCGTTCACCGCTCCCATCGATCGCTAGGGGCGCCTTGTCTCCCGAACAACCGTAGATGTGGGAGTCTTGGACGTCGCCCCCTCCTCTCCGCACTCATCCCGATCAGGGCGAATAGGATCACGATCCATTCGATCCCGAAAATCTTTTCTGCAAAAGATGTAAAAACATGCAGCCAGGTCCCCAAGAGATTCTCTGGCTTGGTGAAGCATGGTCGGGTCCCGCGACCTTGACCCAAAGATACACTCTTAACAGACTACTTAACCTAAAACTACCCATCACCTTATTTAACTTAAATTATAAACACCCAAACTTAAGCTAAATAATTACACCTTCTGAAAACTTAAACTTAAACCAAAACTATATACATCCGCCGCCCGTCTCCGGGCGGCCAGGCTAATCCCTGGTCGGACTGTGGCTCGCCGCTATCCCCGGCGTAACTGCACTGTCCTTGACCATTGGTCCCTCGCAGCCCATGGCTGCTAGCTGAGGACCTGTGTCCTTGGACCCCTCCTTGACTCGAGGGGCGGCCCTTGGTAACTGGAGGGCTGGTGACCATGGCTTTCTCGGCTGGGGCGTCTGCGGGGACCTTCTAGGGGCTTTGGTGGGTGGGGCTGTCTTGGCCGCTGGATCTTTTACCCGAACCGCTGCTCCCCCAGGCTTGACCCCTCCCAAACCTGGGCTGGAGGCAGGTAACTTTTCACAGCCTGCTGCTGCGAGCTGAGAGTCTCCACCCCCGGGGTCCCATGGCTGGGTCCGGGGTGGGGTTTTCGACCTCAGGTCCCTCCCTCTCTACACCTGGGTTAGGGGCGGGGTTCTCGCCCTCAGGTCCCTCCCCCTCATCTGGATCCCAGAAGAGTGGGGGAGTGTCCCAACCGATGGGCGGGATGGTCCCTCCCTTCAGGCAAGCCACAGCGCCTGCCTGAGGATCTTTATCCTCAGACCTTTTCCTAACTGGCTGCTTTCCTCTTTCAGGCTGAAACAGCTTACACTGGTTGATGTAACCAGCGGCCTGTTTTAAAACTTGTGCTGAAGGCTCGCTCGCTGCTCCGAGCAGACCTTCTAGGGGCTGTCTTCTCTCTTTCCTCACTGGGACAGTCTTACAGACGGGATCTTGGTACAGGCCCGCTTTGGGTCCGGGGCCAAAACTACCCCCCGTGTGCCTCCCTTGTCCCGGACTGCGGCTTCCGGACCTGCCCGATAGGGGTACCGGGACTCTCCTTCCCCAGTCCTATCTATGACCCTTTCTCCAGCGCGCACGGTCAGACCGAGGAATTTCACCTCCTGCTGGCCGATCTGCGCCTTCTTGGGATTTACCTTGAAACACTTCTGTCCGAACAGCTCCAGCAGTTCGGCCAATAGAGGGCCATGCTCCTCCTTTGAATCAGTGAACAGAAGCAGGTCATCCACATATTGAACCAACTGTCTGGGCTGGCTAAATTCCTTCAAACTGTCGGCCATGCACTGATGGAAAATGCTAGGGCTGTTGTGGAAGCCCTGTGGCAAACAGTTCCACGTGTACTGTTGCCCTTTAAACATAAAGGCAAACTTGTACTGATCCTCCCTCCTTACAGGGATGGGCCAAAACCCATTGGAAATATCCAGCACCGTGAAACTGGTCGCGGATGCTGGAATACTCCCGATGAGGTCGGCAACTGCTGCTACTGTGGGTGCGCAGGCTGGGATGTTGCTATTGAGCACCCGATAGTCCACCGTGGCCCTCCAGGAATTGTCCGGCTTTCTGACCGGCCATAACGGAGAATTCACGTGGGTCGCTATCGGTCTCAGAACTCCCTGCTACACTAATGAGGACACGGCTGCTTCCATGTCCGGCTCTGCTTCCCTGGGGAAGTTATACTGTTTCTGTGGTCGGGCCATGGGGTCCCCATCTACGCTGACCTCAAACCCTGTGACCCTCCCGCAGTCGTGTTTGTGAGTGGCAAATGTGGCCAGGTGGGCCTGCACAAATGCCTGGAACTCTGGTGGGGTGTTGCTGACCATGAGCCCAAGGTTATAATCCTCTTTGGGCTTCATGGTGCAGAGGGTCCCCTTCCCTTCCTTACCCGGGATAACTACGATCTCACCGTTATTTACTTTTCCTGCCCCCAAAGGCAGTGATTCCTCAAATCCACCAGGATCCCGTGACCTACAATAAAGTCGGCCCCCAGGACCCCTCTCCCATCCTCCACGTCCCATTTCATCAGGACACACGTCCACTTGGAGCGGAGTGGTCCTATCTGAATGGCGAGCGGGATGGAAACCGAGCCAGCCTGTTCCCTACCCGCGAACCCCGATAGGCTGTATGGGACCCCGCTGGAGAGAGGTGAGGTGATGGGGTTAGCTGAGTAGATCACGGTGCGCGATGCCCCCGTGTCCAACAGATAGGTCCCTGCCACCTTTTCCACCTCCATCTCCAAAAGGGGTCTCCTCCACTCATCATATCGGAGCGAACACAGATACACAGGCTGCGCCGGTTCTAGTCATGGTTGTGGGTTGGATGGAGCTGATGGGGTGAGAGCACCGGTGGCGGCTGCTACTCTCCCCTGGCCAGTCAGTAAGGACCTCATGGCATCCAAAAGCGACTCGACCTCTGCGGAAGGGGTACCTACCCCTGCCTTTTGGGCTGGGGCTGTGGGTTGCTTCCCCTTGTTATCCTTCCAGGGGTTCTTACAATCCTTCACCCAGTAACCATCCTTCCCGCACCCGTAACAATTGGTCTTAGTGTTGGGGGGGTTACTCCCTTCCTGGTGCCATTCCTTTCTATTCTGCACTCCTGGTTTTATCTCATGCACCTTCCCTTTGGGTGGGTGTGCGTCGGTACCCCTGCCGTTTTTGTAGGCTAGGGTTAGCTGCCTAATTACCGTGAGCTCTGTGGCCTGGGGATCTTTGGGATCAAACCAGGCTTCCGCCTTGGCTCGGACCTGTGGCAAGCTGTTCGCCACCAGGCAACAGAGCCAATGCGTCAGGGAGCCCCCGTTCAGAAACGTCCGGCCTGGCAGCCCCAGGCAAGCCTTCTGGTACACCGGCGACAGCCGGTCCGCAAAAGCCTGTGGGGTTTCCCCAGAAAGCTGAATCGTCTTCTCCACGCGGAAGAAGGGACTTCCCTCATCCATCCCCATGGCCTCTAGAACTCCATCTCTAAGCTCCTCATACCCGCTCTGCACCATTTTACACTCGTCAGAGAGGGATTGGAGGAGATTACTCTCCAGGGAGAATAGCAGCATTTTGGCCTTCTTAGCATCATCGCAGTTGTTGATGCTGGCGGTCTGCTCTATTTCCCTGAAGTGGACTGAGGGGTCTCCCCTGGCGGAAAGCTTCAGGATATGGTTGACCATAAACCTGAGCTGTTGTGTGTCGAAGGGTAACACAAATTGGTTTTGGAGAGGTCCCTCAATGATGCCGTTGGCGGGTGGGCCGAACCTCCGATGCCGTGCTGGGCACATTGGTCCTGGCTCTGGCCTCTCGAGCGGGGGTTGCTCTACCTCCGCCTCCACCTCTGGCTCCGCTTCGGGTTCCACCATCGGTTCCACCCCCCCTTGCTGCCAAACCTCGTTGAAACTTGGCGCTACGGGTGGTGGCCGTGAGGTCTCCTCTCTCTCAACCGGGTCGTCCCTAGGCACCACCGGTGATGTTGGAACTGTCCTCCCCTCGTTTCCCATAAAATCTGCCTGGCCTGCCCTTGGGCTTATGAGGCATACCATGCCTTTTGCCCTCCGGAGGGCCCGGCTCAGATTTTCTATCCTCTCTTTACAGGGGCCGTGGTCTGCCTCCTCAAACCCCTGTTCATTAGCTAGCTTGTAAGCGGCTTTTACCTCCTGTACTCTCTCTTCCTGTTCCCTGATCTGACTTGCCAAGCGGGCATTTCTCTCCCGCAACCTTAACTCGTTTCCCTTGGCCTCGGTGACTTGGCACTGTAGGTATTCCAACTGGGCCTTGTGTTCTCTTACTAAATGTACTCTCTTGGTTTAAAGCCTGCAAAGCTACTAATAACTTTCCCCCTGCGAGAGCCTTATCCTGGATCTCCAGGGCTGACTCCCTTAACTCGACTGCCTGTGCTGTAACGAGCCCGTCCAAAAGTTGGACCTGCTTTTTAAAGCACATCAGCCAAACTGCCTTCTCTAAGGACTTCTTGTGTTCCTTTCCCTCTGTCCACTTAGTTGCTGCATCTATCGGACGCCCAGCCCTTAACAGAGTGGTGATCCACTTCTTAGTGATATTCACCTTGCTGAACACATAATCAGAAATCCTTTCCTACATCATGGTTCGCTCATCCGAACCACTGTCTACTGTATTGCAACCTTGCTGCCGGAGTCCTGCTGCGGTCGCCATTTCTGCAGGGGGTGGCGGGTGGCGGTGTTGCCTGGCACGTGCGTGCGCCCAGTCAGTTATGCCCCTGACTGTTTTGTGAGTGGTTCGAATCACTCCCACGCCCCTGGGTTCTAGACACCGGACTTAGGTACAAGGCGGCAGTACAGAGAAGACTCGAGTAGACAAGTGGTTGGATGCAAACAAAACCAAGATTTTATTGAAGAGGAAAACTTGATACAATCTTATGCAAAAATTACTAGTGTACACCTCTACAGGCAAAATTGCAAGAGAGTCATAATAATACTATACTTATACTTATACAGGGAATGGGGAACACACGGCACATTGAGGGAAAACAACTATCTTAACAATCCCCTTATCCTTATCCCACCCCCTATACCTAACTAGGTTAAGCTATGAGGGGTCAGAATTCATGCTCACCAATCAAAAAGGGTTTGTTAGACTCAAAACAGCAGTTGGGTTCGGGGTTCGCTCTTGGTGCTCTCTGGAGCCTGCCATCATCACGTGGGCTCCGGGCGCTGCAAGGGCGTTGTCCAGGTTCGAGTACCCCAAAGTTAAAGTCTCTGCTTGGGTACTTTACTTTGCAGGGATGGTCCTTCGTCGACAGCCGATAGCTTGAGTTTGCATGAAGATAGTTGCAGGTTGGCTGAGGCTGACGGCCCGATGATTCGAAGCCTACCCTCAGTTGGTCTTCCTCAGTTGGTCTTCCCTCCTCCCCTTGTCGCGTCCCGCCTCGCCTGGCCTGAATTTGTCCATGTCCGCTTGATGTAACGCCGGGCCGATGGAGTGGCAACAGGCACGGGCAAAGGCCAGGGGGTAAGCGCGGGAGGGGGAAAGAGCTGCAGCCATGAGGGCAGGAGAAGAGAAGAGCAGAGCAGCGATTGCTACCCGGGGCCTTCAATTATACCTTCGTCGAAAACCCTTATCTGCGCGCCAAATCAGGTTAGTTCTTTGTTTTAATTTTGGCAGGCTAGTTTAAAATAATGGTAGCAATTCATACTAACTGGTTTTTAGATGGCCGGTAATCACATCTACCGGCTCGATAATTGACTTGTATTGTCCTGAAAGTTCCTTGATGGGCCTGTCCAGCCTCGATGGCTGTGTTAATCTGTTTCCGATAATATATGCAGACTGCTGATGGCCTTAACTATAGGCCTAACTGAATTTAGATTTTGTCTCCAATTCGGTCTAATGCATAATTCAGAGTCCTGTCTGGTTCCAAAATACAAATGCTTCTCTTCACAGAAAAACCTGCAGCTTCGGTTTCGATTCCTCCCAAGCTGTCTGCGTTGCAGAATCCATTTTGGAATCCCACAGGCTTTCTGCCACGATGCACAGATGCCATCTTGGGTACCCCTTTTAATTTAAACTGCCCATGCAGGGTCCCGTTTATTAATAGCAGCCTTTGCGAATCTTACAGTGGGTGGGGCCGGTTTCTAATGCATTGGGCCAGTAATTCACGCGTGGGCCCGTTGGAAGTGTCGGATTTCAGCATGCACAGCGCATGCGCGGGAAACCGGCATTTCCTCTCCATCGAACTAAGTGGTTAAGAGGTCCAACGCGTGCGCACAGGACTCTGCGTGCACGCGTTGAACTTCCTTCTTTTTGACAGGTTTGCGCGTGTGCAAGGGCCTGAACTTTTTAGAAATGAAAAAAGGAGGCGTAAGGAGTGGATTCTTGAAGGTAAGTGGTCTATTATTTAAAATTATTACATTTTTTCCACAGATTCATTGTTTATAAGGACTTTACAGTAAGGTAAGTTTATTTTTAGACCCGATTTCGTAAAAAATTATTTTTTTCAAAAATTTTATTAATTGTTTTAAATAGTTTTTAAAAGTTATTTATAGTTTATTTAATTATTGGGATGTTTTTTTAAATTTTAATTAAAGTTAAGCTAGTCTTTTGGGCGCCCGTACTTTTCATGAGTTTGACAGTCTTTATTATCAAACTCATGAATGAGTTTCCCCTCCCCTGATTGGCTGCAGAGTGCTCACCTGATCCCAGCCGGCACATCGCACTAACTACGCCGCTGGATCAGGCAAGCACATCACGCCGACAGCTGAACCGGGCCAGTGACAGGAAATGCAAGCAGGCCCGGGCTTCAGATGTCGGCGCGCAGGGTGAGTGCACATCGGGGGCTTGCACGCGTGGCAAGCCCCCGATCCTAATTTCTGACCCAATGCTTTTAAATTAGCACAAAAGATCGCGGAAACTCAATTTGCACTGAATGCAATTTGTGCTTAAAATTTCACAATCTTTGGCGCTGATTTCAGCTGAATTACGACAAAAAACTAGCGCAATCGAGCGGAAACTCCAGGCCATTGTTTTGTATTCACATCTACACTTTTGCTAAAATTAGCAATGATTTAGCCTGACTGGAGCTTTACACTATTGTGAATGGAATAGGCTATGTTTACATGTTTTATTATTTTTAAAAAGGACTTTGCACGTACTTTTATTACTGGTGCTTGAAATACTCTGGAAAGGAAGGATCATTGCAAAACTATGTGAGGTCCAAAAATAATTTTACATTTTTCATAATGCCAAATGGCAATGCTCCTGTGGTGAAAAGAAGATGCCACTAAATTTTGTGTTATATAAAAATAATAATTCAGTGTACTTAAAAAAAATGGTGAAAAATGTTAAATGAGTTCAAACCCTAACTATCCTAGTTCTGCGGTGATCTTCACCCTCCAAACTTTTCAACCACCAACAATAAAATTAAGTTTAAAGAAATATATTTTTTATTCAGTTAGTTTCCAGTGGAATAATTAGATCTAAGTGACAGCACTTTAAAAATACACCGCGGCCAACACATCGGATTAGCAGCAGAAGACGGCGCTGCAAAGGGAACCCACTCTCAAATACGTTGGTCTGAGGCTCGCTGGAAATTGGAATTCGGGCCTCATCTGCAAAAAAACGGCACCCTGCGGATGTTAATCGGGCGCCCAATACAGCTCGATAGCAAAATACTGCAGATGTTGGAAATCCGAAATAACAACAGAAAATGCTGGAAAAACTCAGCAAGTCAGGCAACATCCGTGGAGAGAAATTTGAGTTGACGTTTCGGGTTTGACCCGAAACCCGAAACCCGAAACGTCAACTCAAATTTCTCTCCACGGATGTTGCCTGACTTGCTGAGTTTTTCCAGCATTTTCTGTTGTTATGCCCAATACAGCTCGCCAGTCAGAGCCTCAGACGCAGAGCTGGCCCATAGGTAGGTTCTGGTGGGGGTGGAGGTGGGGGAGGTGTAGCAGAGTGAGGTGATCCTGGGCAGGCAGTGGCCTGCCATACTGTTGTGGAGCCAAGAGGAGATTTCACTTCCTTGCAGAAACCGGCAATTGACTGTTGACATAGGCTGCTCCCAAAATATTCTACAGCAAATACTGAGCCACATACGCAGCCATCAAAATGGCTGATCTAGTTAATAAAAATACTAACCGCATCGGTGAGTAGCTTCAATTCCAGTTATTTTCCCATGCAGCAGAAGGTATCGTTCTCTAGTTCTACTGACTGTCCAGTCACTTTGGGCTAAAAATCCGTGGCCATCATGAGAGTTGCCGGTGTCACCGCGGCCTCAGGTTAATGGCCACTGAAAATGGATGAAGCACTACATGAGAAAAATTCGTGCTAGGGCCCAGTGCTAACTGACCATGGAATGCCCTCCTGGTGGCGCTAGTGCAGGCATGGGAGTTGAAGTTGCCGTCCAGAAGCAGCGTTCGATGTTCCAACAGCCTCAGGAAGCGAGGCAATGGAGTTCTCTAGGCATAGTGGGAAATTAAAAGGGCAATGCATTAAGAGGACATAGCACTAAAAGGGCCTTCTGAACTAATAAAATTAAAAGTAAAGTGAAAAAATGCAGTTTTCAGCCCTTACTGCCTTTTAAAAAAAATTAACATTAAAAAGATGTCCCAAATGGGAGTCTTCCACTCTGAAAGCTGAATTCCCTCCCGAAGCTCAAAAAATGGGATAAGTGATTCAGCACTAGCACACATGGCTCAGCAAGCCAGGGAAGTGCACCCAGGGTCTCGCACGCTGCACTCCAGCTTTGTGCAGGGGGTCAAAACTGCAAGAGAGGTCCTCTACCCACAGGGGTCAGGAGGCCCTCCAGAAAGAAAGATGTGGGACCAGATCACTGAGGCCGTCACTGCCACCAGTGCTGCCCCCACCACCTGGCTCCAGTGCCCAAAGAAGATTCATGACCCCAGACCACTGGTCAAGGTCAGTGAATGCACCTTCAAAAGCCATATCCTACCAACTGCACCATAAGCCTCACGCACTGCTCAATGCACAACTCCTCCCCTCACCCGCAATCACTCACCTACCAACAATCTCTACCAATCATGAGGCACACCTCCCATTCCTAGCCTCACCTCACCCCCTTGAAGGAGACGGTGCTGGCCATTCTTGGCAGGGGCATGGCTGAGCCCTTGGCCAAAGGCGGGGCAGAAAGGATGCAAGATGCTGGTATCCTCATACGTTACCTTCCTTCTGGCATGCACCTCTTGCTTATCTGACCTACCCAAACCACAACTCCCCCCTTGTGCCTTCCTCATTTCACACACCCAAGAAATGCAGCCTGCCCAGCCAATGGTTGGCCAAGAAGAGGCAGACGAGAGTGAAGAAGAAGAAACACCGTCACTCGATTTGACACTCCCAGCCACCAGCTCCTCAAGGTTGACCTGCAAAGTCATTTACAGTGTCCCCCACTGAAAATCAGCAGCCTTCCACCAGCCATGCTGCAGCCACTGGGGTAGCACTGCGTGACATCAGTAGGATAGGCAAAGGCACACACAAGACAGTCACTAAGAGAATGCATAAGGGTGCTGAGTTGATTTCTTGATATTGAATGGATAGATGGATAAAGTTGGATTAGAAAGTTTGCTTTGTGGTGGCTTTTATTTCAGCATTGTGGCCGAGGATGCTGTGATGGTCAGTAACAGAGGGAAGATAAGGCGTGGGACAAATGTTGAAAGGGGAATTGGGGTTGTGGTCACTGGTACTGCAGGCAGATGATTCTATCCCGGAAACCCTGGCCAGAAAGGGACTGTCTGGGTTACATCATTCCTTCTGCTTCCTCCTCTTCTGCTTCCTCCTCTTCTGTTTCCTCTTCTTTGGCTACCTCCTCTTCTGTTTCTTCTTCTTCAGCTACCTCTTTTGTGTCCTTCTCTTCCCTCTGTGAGTGGATGCTGTAAATCTGAAATGACAGCATAAAATGCTGGAAATATTCATCAGGTCAGGCAGTATCTTGACCTGAGATGTGAACTCTGTTTCTCTCTCCACGGAAGTTATCTGACCTGCTGAGTATTTGCAGCATTTTCTGTCTTCTCAAAGGCCTTCCTTTACCATCCAAGGCCTTGCAAGCATCCAGCAGCAAACCACTACTTCAATAAAATCTGAAAAACCCAGTCCAGAAGCTTAAATGTAAACTTACCTGAAAGATGTGTGAGTCCCTTTAAGAGGTGTTGACAGCACCTGTCAGTCTGCTGCTGCAAAGTTTACATGGTGAGCTTGGGACCGAACGCTGAACTCAGCGCAAAGATCCAAGTTCGTCGTGGTGATGTTAAGTTTGCGTTGCACACTGAGTGATGTCACCTCTCCCTCATTTTAATTTTCAGGGCGATGGATCTTACCGGCAGCGCTGCCAGGCCTTCGAAAATGGAGGATGCTGTGGGACCCGCCACCAGCTAGCGAAAGAGTGGCAGCCGCCATCTTAACGCAACTTTTTGCTGGTAATGGGTGATGTTAAGCCCTCGAATTTTTAGCCCTTTGCTGGCAAAATTTGATTTCTCCAGCAGGAAAGATGTAAGTCAGGAATTTCCTCTGCTATCCTGCCCCAAGTTGGAACGTGATAGTTCGTCAGGGCAGTGTCCTAGGCCTATCTTCAGCTGCTTCATCAATGACCTTCCCTCCATCATAAGGTCAGAAATGGAGATGTTCACAGATGATTGCACATTGTTCAGTTCCATTCACAACTCCTCAGATAATGAAGAAGTCCATGCCCGCATGCAGCAGGACCTGGACAACATTCAGGCTTGGGCCGATAAGTGGCAAGCAACATTCGCGCCTCACAAGTGCCAGGCAATGACCATCTCCAAGAAAAGATAGTATAGCCACCTCCCCTTGACATTCAATGAGATTACCATCGCTGAATCCCCCCCCACCATCAACATCCTGGGGGTCCCCATTGACCAGAAACTTAACTGGACCAGCCACATAAATACGGTGGCAACAAGAGCAGGTCAGAGGCTGGGTATTCTGTGGCAAGTGTCTCACCTCCTGACTCCCAAAAGCCATTTCACAATCTACAAGGCACAAGTCAGGAGTGTGATGGAATATTCTCCACTTGCTTGGATGAGTGCAGCTCCAACAACACTCAAGAAGCTCGACACCATCCACGACAAAGCAGCCCGCTTGATTGGCACCCTATCCATCACCTTAAACATTCACTCCCACTACCACCGGCGCACCATGGCTGCAGTGTGTACCATCTGCAAGATGCACTGCAGCAACTCACCAAGACTTCTTCGACAGCACCTCCCAAACCCACAACCTCTACCACCTAGAAGGACAAGGGCAGCAGGCGCATGGGAACACCAGCAGCTGCAAGTTCCCCTCCAAGTTACACATCATCCTGACTTGGGAAATATATCGCCGATCTTTCATCGTCGCTGGATCAAAATCCTGGAACTCCCTCCCTAACAGCACTATGGGAGTACCTTCACCACACGGACTGTAGCGGTTCAAGGCGGCGGCTCACCACCACCTTCTCGAGGGCAATTAGGGATGGGCAATAAATCCCATGAATGAATAAAAACAAAAAAAAAGCAGTGGCCTACGTCCGCCTCCCAGCCCTGACTTGATTTACCTCCCCTCGCCCCACTAAATGCCCCTTCAATGAAAAAGAAAGTGAGGTGTGGTGTAGAATGGGTTGCCGATTGGCTATGGGCCCATTTTGCGTTACTGGCATAGACCAATTTCATCCCCTGACATTCTTAATTGGAGAAGATAAAACAAAGGCCTTGTGTGCAACTTGGAAAATTCACACTGATAAAGCAGGGCTTATGAGATGTGTTGTGTATGTACCTTTAAGGGAAGAACTGATTTTATACTGCAGTACCGGCAGTGACCACCCCTGTATAAAAGGCCCTAGCAGGCTTCTGTATTTCAGTCTGACGTTACCCTCTGTTCAGTAAAATACCTGTTAAACTGTTCTCCCGAAGTCCGTGTATTATTGAGGCGCGGACTTTACAGTGGCGACGAGCAAGTTCGAACTCACCGGCAGAGTTACATCACCTCACGGGGATCTCACCCTGAGAAGAAGTTTCTTGGAGGTCGAAGTCTGAGCAACGGGTGTCGACCGCGGGCAACCGCCCAAGGATCCATCGGTGTTCGGAGAATTGCGGGAGAGGCTGTGGAGAGCTGAGCTTGGCTCCCCAGTTAAGGTGTTCCAGCAAATCGTGCTGGTAGCAGGTAGTGCGCTGACCCTACCAGACTGCGGCGGGCTCGAGCTCGATCGAGCGGCTCTGCAAAAGGGGCCGCGCAGCGTCGCCGGGAGGAGAAAGAGAGAGAGGGTGGAGCACACAGGGCGCAGTCGGTGCTCAAGAACCGGGTAGCAGAGAGAAAATAAACGAGGGGAAGGAAAGTGAGACGCGCCGAAGCCACGGGTCACCGCCATTACCCTGTAGAACGCAAGGAGCAGCATGGCAGCAAGGGGAAGAAGGAAAAGCGCGGGAGGCGCCATTTTATTCCATTGGGGAAGAAGGAAAAGCGCGGGAGGCGCCATTTTATTCCATTGGGGAAGAAGAAAAAGCACGGGAGGCACCATTTTAAATCACCCAAGATGCCGAAAAGTGGCAGTATCACTGCTTTCGACAACGAGGTAGAAGACTGGACCACGTATGTGGAAAGAATTGAAGTGTACTGCAAGGCAAATGAGGTGGCCGATGGAAAGAAGGCGTCGGTATTATTAAATTTGATGGGCGCGGGAACGTACGTCCTATTGCGGAATTTAATTACCCCAGCTAAACCAATGGAGAAATGTTTTGAGGATATTGTTAATATCTTACAGGAACACCTAAACCCTACACCGCTGCTGATAGCAGAAAGATTCAAGTTCCATAAAAGAAACCAGCACAAAGTTGAGAGAATGCTGACTATCTTACAGAACTACGCAAGTTATCGAAGCACTGCCAGTTCGGAGCAGGACTGGCAGACACCTTACGGGATAAGTTTGTCTGCGGGCTCCAGAGTGAAGGAACCTAGAAATGACTACTTTCGAAAAAGAACCTGACGCTAGAACAGGCTTTCAGCGTGGCAGTATCCTACGAAGCAGCAGCACGGGGAGCTGCGGAAATACAACAGAAACCACAAGAATACAGTGCTAACTAAATGGAGCAGAAAAGTGCTATCGCTGCGGCAGAACAACCCATGATCAGAAGGACTGCTGGTTTAAGGACAAAGTATGCAGGTAATGCGGAAAAATGGGACATATAGCAAGAGTCTGCAGGTCGGGAAAGAAAACCAACACTACAAGAACTACTAAGGAAAAGTACAAGAAAGTAAACAAAATGACAGACAGTATTTCGGAAGATCAGGTGAGTGATAACGACTTCGGGAGCAGGAGACTAAGTTGTCTAAAATTACACAACGTGATCGCAAAGGAGGATCACCGAACCATTTGGGTCACCCTCATGATAGCAGGGTCCCAAGTAAAGATGGAATTAGATACAGGATCAGCCCTAACTGTCATGAATCGACGAGACTATGAGCGGCTATTCTCACACATACCCTTAAAGGACACGTCCATTGTATTGAAGACATACACGGGGCAAAAAGTCTACCCCAGAGGAAAAATAAAGGTGCCAGTTAAATATAACGGCAAGGAAACACAGAAACTGTATTAATATATATTACAAGATGGAGGACCACCATTATTGGGACGTGAATGGACCCGAAAAATACAATTGGATTGGCATTCCATTCAGGCGCTAACTGTGACTGACAAAAAGGATGATGACGTCGCACCTGGACGTCTGTCACAAATTCTAACTGACGCGAAAGAGGTGTTCCAACAAGGACTTGGGACTCTAAAAGGAGTAAAGGCAATGATAAAAATCGAAGATAGCGCAAACCCAAAATTTTTTAGGGCCAGACCGGTGCCGTACGCGATCCGCCCAGCCGTTGAAGCAGAACTGGAGAGTCTGGAGCATTCGGGTGTGCTGTCCAAGGTGGACTGGAGCGAGTGGGCCACACCCATCGTTCCTGTAATGAAGAAATCATTGAGCAGCACGCCTGGAGAGCCGAAGAAGGTTCGCATCTGTGGGGTCTTCAAGGTGACTGTGAACCCAGTCCTGCACACAGTACAATATCCACTTCCACGGATAGAAGATATTTTCACCTCACTATCTGGAGGGAAACGTTTTACGAAGATTGATCTGGCCCAAGCGTATCAACAAATGGAGGTGGAAGAAGCATCTAGGAAATACCTCACGATAAACACTCACAAAGGCCTTTACCAGTACAATCGACTGGTATTCGGGGTAGCATCAGCCCCGGCTATTTGGCAGAGGGCGATGGAACAAGTCCTGCAAGGGATCCCAGGGACCCAGTGTTATTTGGATGACATCCTGGTGACGGGCGAAAATGACAGTGAACACCTTGCCAACCTGGAGCAGGTGCTCACGAGATTGCAGGAATATGGGCTACGAGCCAACCGCCCCAAATGTGAGTTCTTCAGGAGACAAATCTCGTATTGTGGCCACATGATTGATGAGGAAGGGTTGCATAAGTTGCCAGACAAGATTGAGGCTGTAGTCAAGGCTCCAGCACCGGAAAATGTGTCACAACTGAGGTTGTTTCTCGGGCTGGTGAACTACTACCATAAGTTCTTGCCGAATTTATCTACAATTCTGCACCCACTGAATGCCCTGCTGCAAACTGGAGTAACATGGAAATGGAGTGATGAGTGTAAGCGTGCCTTTCAGGAATGTAAATGCCTAATCACTTCAAAGGAAGTATTGGCCCACTACAACCCAACACTACCGATTCGGTTGGCATGTGATGCGTCACCCTACGGCATTGGAGTGGTGCTGTCACACAAATTCCTTGACGGTTCAGAGAGGCCAATAGCCTTTGCGTCGCGCTCGTTAACCTCAGCCGAGCGTAATTACGCCCAGATTGACAGGGAGGCCCTCAGCCTGGTGTGGAGGGTGAAGAAGTTCAATCACTATCTGCACGGGCAGAAATTCACCCTACTGACTGATCATCAGCCCCTGGTCTCCATTTTTAACCCAAAGAAGAGCATTCCGGTGATGACGGCGCAACGGCTGCAAAGATGGTCACTTTTCCTAGGGGCACATCAGTACGACATAGAATACAAGGGTACGAAGCAGCATGGAAACGCTGATGGGCTGTCGCGCCTACCGTTGCCTACGGTAGAGGAAGCACCTGCAGTGGACCCTGTTGAGATATTCCATGCGACCATAGTCGAATGTCTGCCTGTTACAAACTCAAGTATAGAGAAGGAAACCCGAAATGACCCGACCCTCTCTCGGGTCTATGATTTGACGGTGAAGGGATGGCCAGCATATGGCGACTCACTGTTGCCAGCACTCTCGCCAAGGAGAGAACAGCTGTCAGTGTGCCGGGGGACCTTGATGTGTGGATCCCGAGTGGTAATTCCACCCAAGTTGAGAGACAGAGTGCTCAATGAGCTTCATGAAGGTCATCTGGGAGGCATAAAAATGAAAAGCCTAGCCAGGGCTTATGTGTGGTGGCCGGGAATCGATAAACAAATTGAGGACCTGACCAAGAGCTGCTCAGGATGCCAGAAAGTCCAAAATGCACCACCACAGGCCCCTCTACACCCATGGGAGTGGCCCTCATCTCCATGGCAACGGGTACACATTGATTTTGCTGGTCCATTTATGGACTCAATGTTTCTAATCGCCGTGGACGCCCATTCGAAATGGCCAGAGGTCGTCAAAATGTCCTCCACCACCACGGAGAAAACTATTGCAATCCTACAGACCATCTTCGCCAGGAATGGTTTGCCAGAACAGATTTACTCCGACAATGGGCCACAGTTTGTGTCCGAGGATTTCCGGAGGTTTCTGAGGAATAATGGGGTGAAACATTACACATCTGCCCCATATCATCCAGCCACAAATGGATTGGCTGAAAGGTTTGTTCAGACCTTTAAAAAGGCAATAAAGGCGATGTATAACGACGACATACCACTACAGCACAAGGTAGATAATTTCTTGTTTGCTTACCAGAATGCGACACATGCAGTCACCAACCAAGCTCCAGCCATAATGTTCTTCAACCGAAGGCTAAGATGTCACCTGGATTTGCTCAAACCAAACATAAGACGAGATGTTGAGGATAAGCAATTCCAGCACATCAACGAGAGGCCAACCAGGAGCTTCAAGATAGGGCAACCAGTCTTGGCCCGTGACTACCGAACAGAGAAATGGCAGCCAGGAATGATATGCACAGAGCAGGGACCACTAATGTACACAGTGGACGTTGGAGAGAGCATCATGAGACGCCATGCTGACCAGATTCTAGAGTCACAGGAACAAGCCAAACCTATACCATGAGCATGTGCACCTGGTAATGAGCCCGAAGTACAGATTGCGTCTACCTCAGAAGCAGTGGTATTGGAAGCTGACGAACCAACCAATGACAATGAGCCAGAATCGACTCCACCGCAAGAACAGGATACTCGAGAAAGGCGCTATCCAGTCAGGATTAGGAAGCCTCCTCAAAGACTGAACTTATAAATGATTATTTCAGTTGATGTATATAGTACCGAGAAAATTGTAATTGTAATTAGTTATTATTTAGTTGTTAAATGAATGTTATGTACTGTTTATCTAAAAGGGGAGGAATTGTTGTGTATGTACCTTTAAGGGAAGAACTGATTTTATACTGCGGTACCGGCAGTGATCACCCCTGTATAAAAGGCGCTAGCAGGCTTCTGTATTTCAGTCTTAAGTTACCCTCTGTTACAGCATTTCCTGCCTGTGCAGCTGCCTCAGTCAGCAGGAGGAGAAGGAGCAGCCAAACCAGGAGAGTGGAGAGTGGAAAGTGGTGGTCTCCTGACCAGGAAGAGGAGGAGAACGAAAGACCACCACCTCCACCTCCTCCACCATCATCACAGCAACTGGGGTGCCTGGAGAGAGAGGACAGAGGAGGAGAAGGAGAAGGGAGGCCTGCAATAACATCAACCAGGGAAGAGGCCTTTCCCATTACTGCCTCCCCAAATTGGCCTCCACTTCAGGAGAGGGAGAGAGGGGAGAGAAACCACCATCAACCAACACCAACTGTTCGGAAGGAGGGAGGAATATCATCTTTCAAAATATCTACAGGTGGGTGTTATTTGGGGCACTCTCCCAAAGACTTTGTATTTTAGGTGGGGGGCCATTAACACCTTCAGGCCTGTGACTTGGGGTGGGTGTGGCTCTTTTTTGAAAACCACCCCATAATGGCGTCTGCTTCATCACCGGTGGCGGGGCCAGCCAGGACTTATGAGGGAGTGGAAGCCACAGCCACAGCTGCACCCGCTGCTTCTGCTGCCTCGTCACCTTTTAGACTAATAACCAAAAAGCTTGGGGTGAAGAGCTACACTCACCCCACTATGACCATTGAGGACTGCGTTAAAGCCATGGCTGGGGTTGTCGGCCCCTCAGCCATCGTAGCGGCCTCAAAAATGTATGGGAAGGCTGTGTTCTTCCTGGGGTCGGAGCAGGCGGCGTCCCTGGCCATCACCAAGGGGCTCACCGTGGGCGGGACCTTCCTGCCGGTGGACCCCCTTGAGGCCACCGTGCAGAGGGTGGTTATTTCAAACGTCCCGCCCTTTGTTCCTGGTGAGCTCCTCCTCCCCCACTTATGCCAACTCGGGGAGGTGAGGTCGGGGATTACACCCAACCCGCTCGGCTTCCGGGAAGCCAGCCTTCGCCACGTCTTCTCCTTCCGGCGCCAGCTGTTTATCCAGCTAGCACGGGAGGAGGACACCGACGGGGCTTTGATCGTCCTCCACGAGGGGACCGCCTATCGCGTCTTCTGGACGTCGGACGGTGTGCGGTGCCACACCTGCAAGGAGGTGGGGCACATCAGAAAAAACTGCCCCGCCTCCAAGGCCACCAGATCGTCTGGCGTGGCCGAGGCTGGCGCCGCCACCGCTCCTCCCCCCGGTTCTGTCTGCACGTCGGGAGCCACTGATGCGCGGTCAGAGGCCGATGCCATCAGGGCCTCCGGCGGGGGGGAGGGAGCGTGTCGGGGCGGGAGGAAGGCGCGGCGAAAATCGAAACACCTCAGGGCGGGTCCCTCCGTGGATGGCCAGCCCCTAAACTTAGAGCCCCTGACACCCGCGCTCCTCGCGGAGTTGGTCGGGGCAGACGCGAGTGGGAGGGGCCTCGTGCCCGAGCCTGTGGCCACAACCGCCGTAGCAGAAACGCCATTACCTGCGGCCGGGCTCGGGCCCGAGGAACCCGGCAAACCTGCTCCGCCGGAGGGAGCAGAGGAGGAGGCCTCTGCAGACATGGAGGTCTCCCTCGCTCCCTCCGCGCTAAAAAGAAGGCGCGACCCCCTGGAAGAGGAGGAGGACCGGGAGGAGGAAGGTCCCTCCGAGCAGGGGGAGTCGTCGCCCGCCGCGGGTACTGCGCCCCCCACCCCCGCTGTTGTCATCACCGGCGATCGGCAGGGGTCGCCTGTCCCTAGGGAGGCTGAGGCAGATGTGTCTGTCCGGCACGTGACTCCCGGGGATGGGGACGAGACCCTGCCCATGGGGGGGGGTCGCGGAACAACCCGCGGCTATTGACATTTTATTGGTGCCGTTACCCCTCGCTGGGTCGGGCGGCCTGGGGTCTGGGTCCTAATGCGACCCGGACATCTCCCAGGGGCTGCTCGTCCCAGTGGAGGTTTTAATTGAAAACACACCATCCGCTGGGTCGGAGGCTGGTGGCGGGGAGGAGGATGGCCCCCTGGCTGCGTCTCTGGTGCGGGACGTACTGGAGGAGCTGGGAATTGTTCTCTCCCCGGTTTCTCCGGTCGTTCTGGCGTCTGAGGCGGGGGGGGACTCCGAACCGCCGCCGTCTTCTGGCCCGGCGCCCCTAGAGGAGCCCAGGGAGGAATCCTCTGCCGCCAATCCTGGGGGTGGGATCCGGGCGGAGGCAGGGCCGGCTGGTGCGGCCGAGCCGTTCGCTGCGCACTGCGTGACGGATGGGACGGCCGCTGGTGACCACCCCCTGGAGGAGGATGGGGACTCGGTGATGGGCACGGAGGACGATTTGGACACCACCGTCCACGAGGCGCTGGATGACCTCGTGCCTCTCGCCAAATCTCTCCTCATTCCCGTAAGGGAACTCCGGGACTTTATGGCCACGTGCCGGGGTCGGCAAAATAAGATCCGGCTGGCCCTCGTAAGGTGGTCGGAGCTGGCGCTGCTCATCGTGTCCGTCCGCGCCGCCGTTAAAATCATGGGCGCGGACGAGGGCGTGGACCCGCGCGAGCTGCGTCGGCTCAGAATGTTTCTCACTGGGCTGCTGAGGAAGTGGCGGCTGACCAGGGGCTGCGCTCCCTCCCCCCGTTAGGTGTAGGTAGAGGTTGCACTATGCTTCTGACATGAAGATAACCATAGCCAGCCTCAACATCAACGGAAGCAGGGAGGCGCGCCGCAGATTCAACAACTTCTCAATCCTTCAGGACGGGAAGTATGCGGTATGTTTCCTGCAAGAAACCCACACCGTTCCGGGAGACGAAACCACATGGCTCCTGGAGTGGCAAGGAGGGGTCAGCATGAGTCACCTCTCCAACAATTCTAGCGGGGTGGCTAACTTGCTGGCCCCGCATTTTCAGCTGGAGATCTTGGGCCTGGGGGGCGTGCCGCTCCATCTAGTGAACGTGTACGCCCCTCAGACCGGTGCGCACCACCACCTGGTGTGGGCGGAGCTCACTCCGCTGCGCGTGCGGGGGGCGTCCGCGTACTGGCATTTTAACAACCTGCTGCTGGAGGACGCGCGGTTCCGGGATTCGTTTTGTCGGTTCTGGGCTGACTGGAGAAGGAAGCGGGGGGGCTTCCCCTCCTTGAGGCTATGGTGGGATGTGGGCAAGGCTCACATCCGTCTCTTCTGTCAGGAGTACGCGAAGGGGTCGACCAAGAGGCGGGAGGCCCGGGTCGGGCGGTTGGAGAAGGAGGTGCTCGACCTGGAGTCCCGTCTCGGTCAGGTCGTCGAGGACCCGGCCCTGCGGAAGGTGTACGAAGAGAAAAAGGGCGCGCTGAAGGACCTGCAGCACATCGGGTCCCGAGGCGCGTACGTGAGGTCGCGGATCCAGCTCCTGCGGGACCTGGACCGCGGCTCCCCCTTCTTCTACTCGCTGGAAAAAAGACGAGGGGTCCGTAAGCAGCTCTTGGGGCTGCTGGCCGATGACGGATCACTGGTCTCGGATCCGGAGGGAATCAGCGCGGAGACCCGCGCCTATTACGGGGCTCTGTTCTCTCCGGATCTGTCCAGCGAGGATGCGCACAGAGTTTTGTGGGAGGACCTGCCGAAGGTCAGCCCGGAGGGCGCTGAAAAATTGGACGCTCCGCTAAGCCTGGCGGAGCTGACCGGCGCCCTCCACCAGCTCTCTAGGGGAAAGTCCCCGGGGCTGGACGGGCTGACCGTGGAGTTCCACAGGGCGTTCTGGGACGTCTTGGGGGGCGACTACGCGCGGGTCCTGGGGAAAGTTTGGTGACCGGGGAGATGCCCCTCTCTTGGCGCAGGGCGGTCATTGTCCTACTGCTTAAGAAGGGCGATCTCCGCCTCCTTAAGAACTGGCGCCCGGTCTCCCTCCTCAGCACGGACTATAAAATCTTTGCCAGGGCCATGTCTGCTCACCTTGGCACCGTGCTGGCCCACATGATCCACCCCGACCAGTCCTACACGGTCCCGGGCCGGACCATCCACGATAACATCCATCTGGTCCGGGACCTGGTCCACCACTCCCAGAGGGCTGGCCTGTCGGTCGCCTTCCTTTCCCTGGATCAGGAGAAGGCGTTTGACAGGGTGGATCACGAGTATCTCTTCGGGGCTCTGCGCGCATTCAGGTTCGGGACGCATTTCGTCGCCCGGATCCGGCTTCTGTTCGCCGCCACGGAGTGTCTGATTAAAGTTAGCAGGTCCTTGACGGCGCCCCTTTGCTTCGGGAGGGGGGTGCGTCAGGGATGCCCCATGTCCGGTCAGTTATATGCCATTTGCGTGGAGCCTTTCCTGTGCCTCTTGCGGAAGAGGTTGACGGGACTGGCTCTGCAAGGGCCGGGCGTGGAGGTGGTCCTCTCGGCTTACGCCGATGACGTGCTCCTCACGGTCACAGATCCCTCTGACTTGCGGAGGATGCGGGAATGCCAGCAGATTTACTCGGACGCATCCTCCGCCAAGATCAACTGGGAGAAATGTTCCGGACTCCTGGTGGGTCAGTGGCAGGTGGACTCCCTGCCGGAGGAGTTCAGGCCTTTCGCCTGGAGCACCACGCACCTCCTCTATTTGAGAGTTTACCTTAGCCCTGCCGAGGACGCTTGGCCGGCGAACTGGCAAGAGCTGGAGGCCAAAGTCACCGCTCGCCTAGGACGTTGGACAGGACTGCTCCGATTGTTGTCCTACAGGGGTCGAGCGCTGGTCATAAACCAGCTGGTGGCCGCCATGTTGTGGTACCGGTTGGTCACTTTGATCCCTCCCCCTGCGTTTGTCGCCAAGATGCAGAAGAAGCTCATCGACTTCTTCTGGGACAAAAGGAAGCACTGGGTCTCTGCCGCGGTTCTGTGTCTCCCGCTTAGGGAGGGCGGTCAGGCGCTGGTGTGCCTTCGCACCCAGGCTGCGACTTTCCGTCTTCAGACGCTGCAGAGATACCTGTACGTTGAGAATCCTCCGAGATGGTGTGCGCTGGCGACGTTTTTCTTCCGCCAGCTGCACGGCCTCAATTATGACACGCAGCTCCTGTTCGCGAAAGTGGGTGGCAGGCATGCCGGCCTGCGGGATCTGCCCGTCTTCTACCAGGAACTGCTATGGGTTTGGATCTACGTCGCTTCCAGGCGGAGCTCTCCCCCGTCAGGAGCGGCGGCTCTCCTTCGGGAGCCTCTGCTCAGGAATCCGCACCTCCACGAACGCGGGTTTGGGCGGCTGGCGGAGGGCAGGGCTGTGCTTGGCAAGGTGACCAGAGTCGGGGACCTGCTCGATGGCGGAGGAGCGGGCTGGATGGCGCCGGAGAAGCTGGCGCGGCGCCTGTCCTGGGCCAACATCCGGCTCGCGGTCGAAGCCATCGAATCGGTGAAAGCGGCACTGGGCCCCGACTCCACTAGGTGTATCGAGGTGGCTCAAGCACGTAGGGCGATCCCGTCCGAGCTTACCCCCGTTCGGACGGAATTCCTCATCGGCGCCTGGCCCCAAAACTCCCCTCGGGAACCGGCGCCTCACAACTTGAGCCGTCTCGAGGAAATACCCTCCGTGCCTTTTCATTCCGCGCGGAGTGGTTACCTGTATGGGCTGCTCCCGCACACTCTCCACTTTGCCATCTTCGTCTACCGTCCGGACACGCCTTGGCGTGGCGTCTTGCTGACTGGCAGTGGCGGAGGTCCCCAATGGAGGGCTCTCTACGTGGGAGTCCTCCCTTGTTCCATCGGGGACTTGGCCTGGAGGGTGTTGCATGGAGCGGTCCCGTGCAATAAGGTTTTAAGTAGGGTCACGGACTCCCAGGCCGCCTGCATTTTTTGCGGCCTGGAGGAGTCCGTGTTTCACGTTTATATGGAGTGTGAGAGGTTGCAGCCCCTCTTTCACTACTTGAAGGGGCTGCTTCTCGATTTTTGGTTGCACTTCAGTCCCACGCTCTTGATCTATGGTCACCTGGTGCGGAGGGGAGCGGACAGGTTGGAGGACCTCCTTGTGGGCCTGCTCCTGTGCCTGGCTAAAAGAGCCAGCAATTGGTCCAGGCAGCGGGCGGTCGAGGGGGTCGTCCAGCCGGATTGCCTGCCTCTCTTCCGCGGCCATGTTCGCTCCCGGGTGGCCCTGGAGATGGAGCACGCGGTGTCCGCCGGCGCGCTTGAGTATTTCCACGACCGGTGGGCGCCGTGGGGACTGGAGTGCATTATCAACCCGGAAAACCCAATTTTAATTTGATTTGTTAAGTTTTAGTTGAACTTTTGTTTATTTACAGTCCAATTGGGGTTTTTTTTGGGTCCAAATAAAAGAGTACCCTCTGTTTCAGCATTTCTGGCTGTGCAGCTGCCTCAGTCAGCAGGAGGAGAAGGAGCAGCCAAACCAGGAGAGTGGAGAGTGGAAAGTGGTGGTCTCCTGACCAGGAAGAGGAGGACAATGATAGGCCACCACCACCACCTCCACCATCATCATCACATCAACAGAGGTGCCTGGAGAGAGAGGACAGAGGAGGAGAAGGAGAAAGGAGGCCAGCAACAACACCAACCAGGGGAGATGCCTTTCCTATCACTGCCTCCCCAAATTGGCCTGCACTTCAGGAGAGGGAGAGAGGGGAGAGAAACCACCTTCACCATCAACTACCAACCATTTGGAAGGAGGGAAGGAGAACATCTTTCAGATCATCTACAGGTGGGTGTTATTTGGGGCACTCTCCCAAAGACTTTGTATTTTAGGTGGGGGGAGAAAAGAAGAAACAAGGCCGGATCATCAAGGGGTGTCTGTGTGTGTGTGTGGCTCTTGTAAAACACTAGGCCACACACACCACTAATAAGCAGCCCTTCCTGTTGCCTGGCCTGGGATAGCTGGAGCTGCCTAGATGAACAGCCCAATTAATACATCGTTAAGACCTGGTGCAGGACTGAGCCTGGGCATCTCCAGCTTTCCCAGGTGAACACATCTTCACCCCCTGCCAGAAGACCACCCTCAAAGACTTTAATTTTTCCATCAGAGAGTGCACCCCTGCCAACACCCACCCACCCACCATCCTGAGTGTCAACCCTGCCCTTGCGGCCTCCCTCCTTCCCAACCCCCCCTCTCTCTCTCTCGTTGTCTCTCTCTCTCTGCCTTTCTCTCAAAAGGCACCTCATCCATCTATATGTAGTGGCGCTTCTTAGTTTCCAAACAGGCAGCCACTGAGCTGTGGGGTTTTTAACAACGAGTAGACGCGTGTCGAAATAAAACGTTCCCAAATGTAGCTTTGTCTTTTAAACTGTTTACTATAACACTTAACAAACGGAATTGCAAAGCAAACACGTATAAACGAACACGGTCAAAAACTGTACTGCTCCAAACCTCACAGCTTCTGCCTCCTTCAACCACGTGCAGTTTAAACTGTAAAATGGCTGCACCCATGTGTGGCTTAGGGACTGTTCCATTATGGCAAGAATGAAGGGGGTGTCTCGGACTATACTACTGGATCAAGAAAATAGGGGGTTTCTTAATACAATAAGTCGGTCAGGTAAATTAACTGTATTATGCCATTTAACCACTATTTTAAAGTATTTTCTTAAGCTTTTATGGCTCTTACATTCCAGCCCCTAATTGACTAGGCACATGAAGCATATCAATTACTCAAACATTAAGAGTCATAAACTAATGAGTTCAACATATTTACAATACAAGTGTCCACTTTTTTCGTTCGGGAACCTTTCACGCTGCTTCTTGTAGCAGGCAGAGCTTTGTGATCAGTCTTTCCAGGGTACTGGTCTTGGTTTGCAAACAAACGCGACGAACGACGCCTCTGGAGTCTGGCATGGTCTTAATTATTTTTCCCATCAACCAAGAATTTCTAGGGGCTGAATCATCCACAATTAAGACAATGTCTCCGACAATGAAGTTCCTCTTTATTTTGGACCATTTTTGACGCTCCTGTAGCAGAGGTAAGTATTCTCTTGTCCATCTGGTCCAGAAAAGGTCTGACATATACTGAACTTGCCTCCACTTCCGACGGGCAAACAGATCTTCCTTTTTGAAGACTCCCGGGGGCATGGCTGGCTGTGTTTTCAACAACAACAGGCGGTTCGGAGTCAGGGCTTCGAGGTCATTGGGATCATCTGATGTCTTAGTTATCGGTCGGTCATTAATGATGGCTTCGACCTCGCACAGAACGGTTTGGAGTCCCTCGTCGTCAAGCGCTTGCTGCTTCAGTACAGAACTGAGTAGTTTTCTTACGGTGCGTATCTGTCTTTCCCAGACACCTCCGTGGTGGGATGCAGCCGGAGGATTGAAGATCCACTTAATTCCTGTTTGCATCATGGCTTCCTGTATTTTAAGCTGATTCCAACCTTCAATAGCTTCCCGTAGTTCTCTCTCCGCTCCGACGAAATTAGTGCCATTATCAGAACGCATAATGGACACCTGTCCTCTTCTACAGACAAAGCGCCCCAAGGCGTTAATACAGGAATCAGTGTCAAGCGTGTGTGCCACCTCAATATGAACAGCTCTGATGGTCAAACAAGTGAAAAGCACACCATATCTCTTGACAAGGCTCCGTCCTCGCTTTACCTCGAAAGGCCCGAAATAGTCCACCCCTACGTTTGTAAATGGGGGCTTGTCTGGTAACAAACGGTCTTCAGGCAGGTCTGCCATTTTCTGCTCCCCAGCTCTAGCGTGTAACCGTCTGCAAACAATGCATTCAGAGAGTATTTTTCTTATTACGGAATTAGCTCCTGGAATCCAGTATCTTTGTCTTAGCTTCGCAAGCACGTGATTCCTCCCACTGTGTCCAATACTCTGGTGTATATGCTGAAGAATGAGGGTAGCAACCTGGAGGTCCTTAGAAAGGATAGCAGGATGCTTGGCCTCCTCTGGCATAGCAGATTTGTTTAGTCTCCCTCCCACCCTCAGTACTCCATCTTGCAGTGTAGGGTCCAGCTTGTAGATATGACTACCTTTCTTGATTGGAGTATTTCGCTGTAGAGCTTCGATTTCTTCTGGGTATCTTTGTCTTTGACTGAAGCGAACTATCTCCTTCTCAGCCTTGGCCAAATCCTCCACGGTCAATGAATTCTTGCCCAATGTGGTCTTGTGATGATGCGTATACTGCTGTAGAAGCATTCTCTGCTTATCAGGGTTACTTTCAGACTGACTGATAGTGGCTCGGTACTCTTTTCTCTTACCGCTCAGGTGTAGCAGCAACTCTTTCAACCTTAGAAACCATGCAACTGCTTTCCTCAGCTGGTGCCATCCTGAGAAATGGTTAACAAGCTTGTTCACTGTGTCAAAGTTCTCTTTCGTATTTATGAGATTTACTGTGACTGATCTCTTGACTTCGACGTCGTCTTCAGCAATCTGACTTGGCATATCTGGTCTTTCTGGCCATGATCTCTCTGTTTCCAGCAGATAACTTGGGCCTTGTATCCAAGTTTCACTCCTCATGAAGTTTTCAGCCTTCAATCCTCGTGAGGCTTGATCTGCTGGGTTTAATGAGGTGTTTACGTACCTCCATTGAGATGGTTGTGTAGCTTCTCTAACGGATGAGATTCTGTTTGTTACGAAGGTCTTGAAGCGTATCTTCTCATTCTCTATATACTTCAGCACCGTCGTGCTATCCGTCCAGAAGACAGATTCTTCTAATGGGAGCTGTAACTCTTTCCGCATCACCTGGCCAACTTTAACTGCAACAACCACTGCCATCAATTCCAGTCTCGGGATGGTGACCTGCTTCAGCGGAGCCACCCTGGATTTCCCCATGAGGAAGGCACAATGTTTCTGGCCCTGTTGATTTGTCAGCAAGAGGTAAGTAGCCGTGCCATAGCCGTCCTCACTGGCGTCCGAGAAATGATGTAGTTGAGCCGTCTTTGTAACTCCAAAACTCGCGGGCTTGATGCATCTACTGACGTTGAAGCTAGAAAGTTGTTGCAAATCTGTCAACCATCTGTGCCATCTCTGAGCTTGACCTTCTGGGATATCTTCATCCCATCCTCTCTTGTCTCTACACAGCTCTCGTAGCATCAGCTTCACTGACAGAATGAGTGGTGCCAGGAATCCAAGAGGGTCGTAGATGGAACTGACCACGGAGAGAATCCCTCGTCTTGTGGATGGTCTTTCGTTCACCATTATCCTGAAGTTGAACGTGTCTGACTCGATGCACCATTGTACACCAAGAGCTCTCTCGATAGGAAGGACATCGTGGCTCAGATCCAGATCTTTGACTTCAGTGGCTCTTTCCTTTTCTGGGATAGAAGCTAGAACTGCTCTGCTGTTGCTTATCCACTTAGTCAGATGGAATCCTCCATTCGAACACAGAGTTCTAAGGTCTCTTGACAGTGCGATGGCATCGTCTTCTGTTGACACGGACTTCAGACAGTCGTCGACATAAAAGTTTCTGAAGATTGTCTCCACAGCCTCTGATGGTGCTTTGCCTTTGCCATCTTCTGCAGTTTTTCTGAGCGCGTAGCTTGCACAGCTGGGAGATGATGTGGCTCCGAACAAGTGTACGGCCATTCTACATTCCACCATCGCTTGACTAACGTCGCCATCTGGCCACCAAAGGAAGCGCAGAAGATCAGCATCTTCATCAGGGGTTCTAACTTGGTAGAACATTGATTCTATGTCTGCCATCATGGCAACGAGCTCTTGTCTAAACCTAGTCAAGACGCCAATGAGGGTATTAGTAAGATCAGGACCTTGAAGCAGCTGGTCATTCAGTGAAGTTCCTCTGAATGAGGCGGCGCAGTCAAACACGACACGGATCTTTTTCTTCTTTGGGTGATACACCCCGTGATGAGGAATGTACCAGACCCTTCCATCGTCTCTGTTCAACTGTTCCTCGGGCACCTTTACAGCATAGCCTTTCGCTATGATGTTTCTCATGAAGTCTTTGTAGTCTTCGTGAAAGTCGGGGTTCTTGTTCAGCTTTCTCTTTAGACTGATGGCGCGTTGCTCTGCTATGCAGCGATTGTTCGGCATCTTCGCGGTCTGTCTTCTCAGTGGCAAACCAATGTGATAGTGGCCATCAATGAACTGTGTAGACCTTGTCATCAAACCCATGAACTGATGGTCTTCTTGTGACATCTCTGTCTTTTCCTCACAGCTGCGTTCTGAGAAGTCTGCGTTGAACTGCTGTATCAACAGCTCTTCAATGCTTGTGATAGAGATGCGATTAACTGTGACGTTTTGTCGTTCCTCCTTGTTCGACTTGTGGCCATCATCTCTCCTTACCGGTCCATTGACTACCCATCCAAGGGCTGTCCTGACGGCGTAGGGTCCGTCATCCTTGCTGTTTATCACCTGCCATGACTCCATAGTTTTGTAGGCATTGGTTCCAATTAATAGGCCAATTTCTGCTTCAATGTATCGGAGACGCACCTTTTCTAGGTAAGGCCATCTATCCACGTCCTTCTGCAGGGCTAGGTTCCCTATTCTAACAGGAATCTCCCTCTGTGTGAAAACATTAGGCAGGTCTATGAAGTCCTTCTCTTCAAGTCCACACACTTCTAGGTCTGACAGGATATAACTTTGCATTGACTTCTCATGACCCATGGTGCGTAATAGGATTTCTGTTCTTCTGCCTCTAACGTTCAGCTGTTGCATGAGTGATTCTGTGCAGAACGTTGCTGAGCTACCTGGATCCATGAAGGCGTAAGTCTCCACAAGCTTCTCGCTCCTCTTAGACTTGATCTTTACTGGTACGATGGCGAGAATACAGTCACTGTCACCGGCCCCAGTGAGTCCACAAGTCTCTGGTTCCAGCGACACCAGAGCACTTGAAACAACCTTCTCGTCGGTATTGTTTTCTTCACTCTTCTTAGAGACTTGTTCTTCTTTATGGATATGCAGCAGGCTGGGATGTTTCCGAGTGCACTCTCTGCATGTTGTTCTTTGCTTACAGTTTCTACTCAGGTGCCCCTGAGAGAGACATCCAAAGCATAGGCCGTTGCACTTCAGGAATTCGATTCTGTCCTTATGTGGCTGTGCTTTGATGTCGCTGCAGAAATCCAATGTATGATTCTTCTGGCAGAATAAGCATGGCTTCTGAAAGGCATTAGCAGACGTCACTGTGCTGCTCTTTTTGGGAGATGAGTTCTGGGGCCTTTCTTCCTCGGCCTGGGTGACGATAGTTGCAAAGCTGCTTCCCCTGGAACCACCTTTCCTGAGAGTCTTTGATTCAACAGGCTTGGCTTTCACTCTTCCATCGGTGGTTGGGCTGACATCTTGGATGTTTCCAAACAATGGGTCCCTAGCAATTTTAGCCTGTTTGTCTATGAAGTTCACTAAGTCTGCAAACCTGGCTCTACTTTTCCGTCTCTCCATTATCTCAAAGGCTGTTCTTCTCCATTGTTCTCTCATCCTGTAAGGAAGCTTAGAGATGATGATTCTCATAGTCGTAGGATTGTCCATCTCTTCCATGAATTCAACATCCTCCATGGTGTTGCGACATCCTATGAGGAAAAGAACATATGCGTTCAATGCCTCTCCGTCCTCCGATCTGATCTGTGGCCACTTGGTAGCCTTTTCGATATATGCAGTGGCTATCTTCAGCTCGTTACCATAGTGCTCCTGCAGCAACTTCCTGGCTTCTATGTATCCCCGGTCCGGTCTCATGTGTTCACAGCTTCTGACCAGGTCTTGTGGTTTACCACTGGTGTACTGTCCCAGGTAGTACAACTTATCACTGCTGCTCTCTGTTTTGGAGTCAATGGCTTGTTCAAAGGATCTGATGAAGGGCTTATACTTGAGTGGGTCGCCTTGGAAAACTGGTATGTCTCTTTGAGGGAGTCGAAACAGAATCTGTTGTTTTACAAGCATCACTGTAATTTCGTTCTGACGTTGCATCACTCGGTATAGGCTTCTCCCTGTGTCTTCAGGCCTCTGGTGGTCATCAGCAGGGTCTAGTCTAGACCGTCTGATGCCTGGGGAAGCATCACGTGCTCCTGTTAGTGGAGAGGCCACTCTTCCACGCTGTAATGCCAGGGGATTGCCTTCGGGCTCTGTTGTAACTCTTGAAGGTGCCCTGGATCCAACTCTATGTGACGACGTTGACTGGCAGTGGCTCCCGCCATCCCGTGAGCCTTCATAATCTTCGTACGCACTCAACCTGGCGTCTGAGACCTCGATAGCTGTTTTTATCTCCAGCTGTTCTTTCTTTGCCTGCACCTGGGCCCGTTGGGCCTGCAGTTGGGCCTCTTGGACCTGCAGTTGGGCCTCTTCCCATTCAAGAGCTTGCTTCTCCGCTAAAGATGCTGCGCGCGCCATCAACGCCGCCCGTTCAGCCTCCGCTCTCATGCGTCGCGACGAGCTTGTGGTAGAAGCGACTGACCTGCGTCCAGAAACAGAGCTACCTTCTTTTCGATTTTTGCTCGGTCTGGCGGAAGTCTCTGAAATGCTATCGTCTGGTCCGACTTCATCGTCAACTTTATCTTTCTCTGCTGTATCAGCATCTTGACGAATCTTTAACATCCACTGTTCCGTGGCCTTGATATAGTCCTTAATGCTGGTTGATTTAAGATCAAACCAGTTGTGCTGATCAGCGTTTCCCTCTTCTTCAGACAGAAGTGCTAATACATCTTCATTGAGTACATTAAATTCTTCATGCAGCTTGGAGAAATCGTAATACATTATGTCTTCAGCTTTCTTAATATTAGCATTATCTTCCATGAGACGATCAATTATCTTCACTTTTCCAGTTATCTGAGCTAATTTAGCCTTCCTTGCGCCTATGCTTCTATGTAACTTCTCTTCCATTGCCTTTGGGGTGAGCTTTATTTCCCTCTTTTGGCCAGCAATCTTTCTGGCTGATGGAAGCTCCTGGCTCCGTAAGGCCTCGGCCATTTTACCTGCAGCTCTTATTTAGCTTCTCAATAGAATGAACAAAGCAAGTAGCAGTCACTGTACCTTCGCTTTTTTATATTGTCGTCTGGCTCCGTGACCATTCGGGTATACGTTCGCCGACGACTCCGTCCCTTCCTTCTTAGGGAGCAAGTTTTTGACTAATGTAGTGGCGCTTCTTAGTTTCCAAACAGGCAGCCACTGAGCTGTGGGGTTTTTAACAACGAGTAGACGCGTGTCGAAATAAAACGTTCCCAAACGTAGCTTTGTCTTTTAAACTGTTTACTATAACACTTAACAAACGGAATTACAAAGCAAACACGTATAAACGAACACGGTCAAAAACTGTACTGCTCCAAACCTCACAGCTTCTGCCTCCTTCAACCACGTGCAGTTTAAACTGTAAAATGGCTGCACCCATGTGTGGCTTAGGGACTGTTCCATTATGGCAAGAATGAAGGGGGTGTCTCGGACTATACTAGAGCAAGAAAATAGGGGGTTTCTTAATACAATAAGTCGGTCAGGTAAATTAACTGTATTATGCCATTTAACCACTATTTTAAAATATTTTCTTAAGCTTTTATGGCTCTTACACTATATTTTAATTACCTATTGAGCAGAGGGGAGAAGGCCCCTCTCCCAATTCTAATCAATAAGGGGAGAGGTGTGCCTTCAATTTAAACAGCTCCCTCTGCTCAATAGAGGACCAAAAAATACCTGAGGCCACAATTAACACCTTTAGGCCTGTGACTTGGGGTGAGTGTAGCCCTTTTTAGAAAACACCCCAGAATGGCAACTGCATCTTCGCCGGTGGCGGGGCCAGCCAGGACTTATGCGGGAGTGGCAGCCACAGCCACAGCTGCTCCCGCTGCTTCTGCTGCCCCGTCACCATTCAGATTGATAACAAAAAGCTTGGGGTGAAGAGCTACACTCACCCCACTATGACCATTGAGGCCTGCGTTAAAGCCATGGCTGGGGTTGTCGGCCGCTCAGCCATCGTCGCGGCCTCAAAAATGTATGGGAAGGCTGTGTTCTTCCTGGGGTCGGAGCGGGCGGTGTCCCTGGCCGTCGCCAAGGGGCTCACCATGGGCGGGACCTTCCTGCCGGTGGATCCTCTCGAGGCCACCGCGCAGAGGACCGTCATTTCTAACGTCCCGCCCTATGTTCCCGGTGAGCTGCTCCCTCCCCATTTACGCCAACTTGGGGAGGTGAGGTCGGGGATCACACCCATCCCGCTCGGCTTCCGGGAGGTCAGCCTTCGCCACGTCTTCTCCTTCCGGCGCCAGCTGTTTATCCAGCTGGCGCGGGAGGAGGACACCGACGGGGCGTTCATCGTCCTCCATGAGGGGACTGACTATCGCGTCTTCTGGACGTCGGACGGTGTGCAGTGCCACGCCTGCAAGGAGGTGGGGCACATTCGGAAAAACTGCCCTGACTCCAAGGCCGCCAGATCATCTAGTGCGGACGAGGCTGGCGCCGCCGCCGCTTCTCCCCCCGGATCTGCCCGCGCGTCGGGAACCACTGATGCGCGGTCGACGTCGGAGGCCGATGCCACCAAGGCCTCCGGCAGGGGGGAGGGAGCGCGTCCGGCCGGAAAGGAGGCACGGAAAAAATTAAAACACCTTAGGGCGTGTCCCCCCGTGGAGGGCCAGCCCTTGCCCCTTAAGCCCCTTACACCCGCGCTCCTCGCGGAGTTAATCGTGGCAGACGTGAGTGGGAGGGGCCTCGTGCCCGAGCCTGTGGCCGCAACTGCCGTAGCGGAAGCGCCAATACCTGCGGCTGGGCTCGGGCCCGAGGAATCCGACAAACCTGCTCCGCCGGAGGGAGCTGAGGAGGAGGCCTCTGCAGACATGGAGGTCTCCCTCGCTCCCGCCGTGCTAAAAAGAAGGCGTGACCCCCTGGAAGAGGAGGAGGAACGGGAGGAGGAAGGTCCCTCCGAGCAGGGGGAGTCATCGCCCGCTGCGGGTACTGCGCCCCCGCCCCCCGCTGTCATCACCACCGGCGATTGGCGGGGGTCGCCTGTCCCTCGGGAGGCTGAGGCAGATGTGTCCATCCGGCACGTGCCTCCCAGGGATGGGGACGAGACCCTGTCCGTGAGGGTGGGCGCGGGACAACCCGCGGCAGACATTGATATTTTATCTGTACCGTTACCCCTCGCCGGGTCTGGCGGCCTGGGGTCTGGGTTGGATGAGCTCGAGGGAAATGAGCTCACCCAATGCGACCCGGACATCTCCCAGGGGCTGCTCGACCTGGTAGAGGTTTTAATTCAAAACACCCCATCCGCTGGGTCGGAGGCTGGTGGCGGGGAGGAGGATGGCCCCCTGGCTGCGTCTCTGGTGCCGGACGTACTGGAGGAGCTGGGAATTGTTCTCTCCCCAGTTTCTCCGGTCGTTCCGGCGTCTGGGATGGAGGGGAGCTCTGAACCGCCGCCGTCTTCTGGCCCAGCACCCCTAGAGGAGCCCAGGGAGGAATCCTCTGCCGCCGATCCTGGGGGTGGGATCTGGGCAGAGGTGGGGCTGGCTGGTACGGCCGAGCCGTTCGCTGCGCACTGTGCGGCGGATAGGTCGGCCGCTGGTGACGACCCGCTGGAGGAGGATCGGGACTCAGTGATGGGCACGGAGGACGATTCGGACTCCAGCGCTGATGAGGCGATGGGTGACCTCATGCCCCTTGCCGAGTCTCCCCTCATTCCCGTAAGGGAACTCTGGGGATTTTATGGCCATGTGCCTGGGTCGGCGCAATAAGGTCCGGCTGGCCCTCGACAGGTGGTCGGAGCTGGCGCTGCTTATCGTGTCCGTCCGCACCGCCATTAAGATCATGGGCGCGGACGAGGGCGTGAACCCGCTTGAGCTGCGTCGGCTCAGAACGTTCCTCACTGGGCTGCTGAGGAGGTGGCGGCTGACCAGCGGCTGCGCTTCCTCCCCTCGTTAGGTGTAGGTAGAGGTTGCACCATGCTTCTGACATGAAGATAACCATAGCCAGCCTCAACATCAACGGCAGCAGGGAGGCGCGCCGCAGATTCAATAACTTCTCGGTCCTTCGGGACGGGAAGTATGCGGTGTGCTTCCTGCAAGAAACCCACACCGTTCCGGGAGACGAAGCCATGTGGCTCCTGGAGTGGCAAGGAGGGGTCAGCATGAGTCACCTCTCCAACAATTCCAGCGGGGTGGCTATCTTGCTGGCCCCGCATTTTCAGCCAGAGATCTTGGGGGTCAAGGAGCACGTGCCGGGCCGCTTGCTCCAGGTCACTGTTCGCCTGGGGGGCGTGCCGCTCCATCTAGTGAACGTGTACGCCCCTCAGACCGGTGCACAGCAAGTGCGCTTCTTCGAAGAAGTGTCTGTTCTTTTGGGCTCCGTCGACGTGGGCGAGTGCGTCATCCTCAGGGGGGATTTTAACTGCACCCTCGAGGCGAGGAACCGTTTGGGTCCCCCGCAAAGCCCGGTGGCGATGGAGAAGTTGAGGGACCTGGTCGGGTCCTTCGACTTGGTGGACGTCTGGCGAAATCTCCACCCCGACTCCAGCACCTTCACTAGCGTGAGGTCTGGGGGAGGAAGGTCCAGAATCGACCGCCTCTAAATTTGCCGGGAATACGTCTCCTGCGTTCCAGTGGCTTCCATGCGGCCGGTGCCGTGCACCGACCACCACCTGGTGTGGGCGGAGCTCTCTCTGCTGCGCGCATGCAGGGGGTCCGCGTACTGGCATTTTAACAAACTGCTGCTGGAGGACGCGCGGTTCCGGGATTCATTTCGTCGGTTCTGGGCCGACTGGAGTAGGAAGCAGGGGGGATTCCGTTCCTTGAGGCTATGGTGGGATGTGGGCAAGGCTCACGTCTGTCTCTTCTGTCAGGAGTACGCGAAGGGGTCGACCAATAGGCGGGAGGCCCGGGTCGGGCGGTTGGAGAAGGAGGTGCTCGACTTGGAGTCCCGTCTCGGTCAGGTCGTCGAGGACCCGGCCCTGCGGAAGGTGTACGAAGAGAAGAAGGGTGCGCTGAAGGGCCTGCAGCTCGATGGGTCCCGAGGCGCGTACGTGAGGTCGCGGATCCAGCTCCTGCGGGACCTGGACCGCGGCTCCCCCTTCTTCCACTCGCTGGAAAAAAGACGGGGGGTCCGTAAGCAGCTCTTGGGGCTGCTGGCTGACGACGGATCTCTGGTCTCGGACCCGGAGGGAATCAGCGCGGAGACCCGCGCCTACTACGGGGCTCTGTTCTCTCCGCATCCGTCCAGCGAGGATGCGCGCAGAGTTTTGTGGGAGGACCTGCCGAAGGTCTGCCCAGAAGGCTCCGAAAAATTGGACGCTCCGCTAAGCCTGGCGGAGCTGTCTGGCGCCCTCCGCCAGCTCTCTAGGGGAAAGTCCCCGGGGCTGGACGGGCTGACCGTGGAGTTCCACAGGGCGTTCTGGGACGTCTTGGGGGGCGACTACGCGCGGGTCCTGGGGGAAAGTTTGGCGACCGGGGAGATGCCCCTCTCTTGGCGCAGGGCGGTCATTGTCCTGCTGCCTAAGAAGGGTGATCTCCGCCTCCTTAAGAACTGGCGCCCGCTCTCCCTCCTCAGCACAGACTATAAAATCTTTGCCAGGGCCATGTCTGCTCGCCTTGGCACCGTGCTGGCCCACATGATCCACCCCGACCAATCCTACACGGTCCCGGGCCGGACCATCCACGATAACATCCATCTGGTCCGGGACCTGGTCCACCACTCCCAGAGGGCTGGTCTGTCGGTCGCCTTCCTTTCCCTGGATCAGGAGAAGGCGTTCGACAGGGTGGATCACGAGTATCTCTTCGGGACTCTGCGCGCATTCAGGTTCAGGACGCATTTCATCGCCCGGATCCAACTTCTGTATGCCGCCGCGGAGTGTCTGATTAAAGTTAACGGGTCCTTGACGGTGCCGCTTCGCTTTGGGAGGGGGGTGCGTCAGGGCTGTCCCATGTCCGGTCAGTTATACGCTGTTTACGTGGAGCCATTCCAGCGCCTCTTGCTGAAGAGGTTGACGGGACTGGCTCTGCAAGGGCCGGGCGTGGAGGTGGTCCTCTCGGCTTACGCCAATGACGTGCTCCTCACGGTCACGGATCCCGCTGACTTGCGGAGGATGCGGGAATGCCAGCAGATTTACTCGGACACATCCTCCGCCAAGATCAACTGGGAGAAATGTTCCGGGCTCCTGGTGGGTCAGTGGCGGGTGGGCTCCCTGCCGGAGGAGTTCAGGCCTTTCGCCTCCTCTATTTGGGAGTCTACCTTAGCCCTGCCGAGGATGCCTGGCCGGCGAACTGGCAAGAGCTGGAGGCCAAAGTCACCACTCGCCTAGGACGCTGGACAGGACTGCTCCGAGTGTTGTCCTACAGGGGTCTAGCACTGGTCATAAACCAGCTGGTGACCGCCATGTTGTGGTCCCGGTTGGTCACTTTGATCCCTCCCCCTGCGTTTGTCGCCAAGATGCAGAAGAAGCTCATCGACTTCTTCTGGGACAAAAGGAAGCACTGGGTCTCTGCTGCGGTTCTGTGTCTCCCGCTTAGGGAGGGCGGTCAGGCGCTGGTGTGCCTTCACACCCAGGCTGCGACTTTCCATCTTCAGACGCTGCAGAGATACCTGTACGTCGAGAATCCTCCGAGATGGTGTGCGCTGGTGACGTACTTCTTCCGCCAGCTGCACGGCCTCAATTACAACATGCAGCTCCTGTTTGTGAAAGTGGGCTGCAGGCGTGCTGGCCTGCGGGAGCTGCCTGTCTTCTACCAGGAACTGCTATGGGTTTGGAACTACGTCGCTTCCAGGTGGAGCTCTCCCCCGTCAGGAGCGGCGGCTCTCCTTCGGGAGCCGCTGCTCAGGAATCCGCACCTCCACGGCCGCGGGTTCGGGTGGCTGGCATAGGGCAGGGCTGTGCCTGGCAAGGTGACCAGAGTCGGGGACCTGCTTGATGGCGGAGGAGCGGGCTGGAAGGCGCCGGAGGAGCTGGCGCGGCGCCTGTCCTGGGCTAACGTTCGGCTCGCGGTCGAAGCCATCGAGTCGGTGAAAGTGGCACCGGGCCCCGACTCCACTAGGTGTATCGAGGCGGCTCAAGCATGTGGGGCGATCCCGTCCGAGCTTACCCCCGTTCGGACGGAATTCCTCATCAGCGCCCGGCCCCAAAACTCCCCTCAGGAACCGGCGCCTCACAACTTGAGCCGTCTCGAGGAAATACCCTCCATGCCTTTTCATTCCGCACGGAGTGGTTACCTGTACGGGCTGCTCCTGCACGCTCTCCACTTTGCCATCTTCGTCTGCCATCCGGACACGCCTTGGCGTGGCGTCTTGCTGACCGACGGAGGCAGAGGTCCCCAATGGAGGGCTCTCTACGCGGGAGTCCTCCCTTGTTCCATCGGGGACTTGGCCTGGAGGGTGTTGCACGGAGCGGTCCCGTGCAATATTTTTTTAAGTAGATTCACGGACTCCTAGGCCGCCTGCATTTTATGCGGCCTGGAGGAGTCCATGTTTCACGTTTACGTCGAGTGTGAGAGGTTGCAACCCCTCTTTCACTACTTGAAGGGGCTGCTCCTCGATTTTTGGTTGCACTTCAGTCCCACGCTCTTGATCTATGGTCACCCGGTGCGGCGGGGAGCGGGCAAGTTGGAGGACCTCCTTGTGGGCCTGCTCCTGGGCCTGGCTAAAAGAGCCATCAATTGGTCCAGGCAGCGGGCGGTCGAGGTGGTCGTCCGGCCGGATTGCCTGCCTCTCTTCCCCGGCCATGTTCGCGCCTGGGTAGCCCTGGAGATGGAGCACGCGGTGTCCGCCGGCACACTTGAGTATTTCCCTGACCGGTGGGCGCCGCGGGGACTGAAGTGCATCATCAACCCGGAAAACCAAATTTTAATTTGATTTGTTAAGTTTTAGTTGAACTTTTGTTAATTTACAGCCCAATTTGTTTTGGGTTTTTTTTTGGGTCCAAACAAAAGAGTACCCTCTGTTCAGTAAAATACCTGTTAAACTGTTCTCCCAAAGTCCGTGTATTATTGAAGCGCGGACTTTACAAGATGCAGATGCTGAGGAAAAATGTCTCATTCTCTGACAGGCACCTTGATGAGCATAATTATATATGCTATAATTTAGATTCAAAACAATAAGGATAGCAGGTGAATTTTATGCTAATGAGAAATTGTTCAAAGAATCTGGACTAGCTTTAGAAAAATAAAACTGCATTTGATAACCTCAGCAAATTCATTTCCTTAAATAGCATGTGGGCCATAATCATTTTTGCAACGGTCACTAAATTATACCCCACTGTGTTTCAGCTTTGCTATGTCAGTGTTATTTTCCATACAATTCAAAACTTCCCACTGCGGTCCTTGAAGTAGTGCACTGTGCTAATATGCTGCAAAATTCCCAGAACTCATCATTTGCTTCTCTTTAACTTTAAAACTCCTGAGCACAGACTTTTTCTTGTAATAACTTTGACTTTAAAGCTGTTTATAATGATTTTTTTTTCATCTGACATTTTATTTCAAGTCAGAGCCAAATTGTGCTGCAGCTTTGTCTCAAATTGACTCAGCCAGTGGGAACACTGCAACACAGGTGGACTCGATCCATTGCATTTTTAACTTGTTTTTATCTGTCTTCCTGTAAGCTGGTTCAAACAATGAAATACACAGATTGGGCTTCTGCTTTCATTTCTTTAAAAAAAAATTTTTTCATTTGCGAATAGATAACTAAACGATATATCACACAGGCATCTCACAGATAGGAAACTGCTACGTTGTACATGATAAATTAGCGGCATATTCTCAGCACAAAATTATATTTAATACCACAATGTAGGAATTGTCGTATTCCTAACTAATAACGGAGGTCGAACTCAGGAGATCAATCAAACAGGTCTTTAATGTAGGATTAGATGAATTCCAGAAAACAACAAAGATCGATGCAGGAGAGCCATGGAGCAGGTCTTTCCCCAACGGGGATGCCACGAGGACTGACTAGGCAGTCCGGTCATTTGCATCGTGACGTCATCGCATTTACGTTGCGACGTCATCGCGTTTGCCCACGTTTTCCCACGCTTGATTGGTCACGTGATATGCGACGTGACGTCATCGCGTTTGCCCGCGCTCTTGGGCAGTCACGTGGTTGGCGACGTGACGTCATCACGTTTACCCGCGTTTGGGCAGTCACGTGGTTTGTGACATAACGTCATCGCGTTTACCCGCGCTCTTGGGCAGTCACGTGGTTGGCGACGTGACGTCATCGCGTTTACCCGCGTTTGGGCAGTCACGTGGTTGGCGACGTGACATCATCGCGTTTACCCGCGCTCTTAAAGGGGCAACCCCCATAAATGCAAGCTCCACATAAACTTCGTTAAAGGGAATTATGTACAGTAAGTAAGAGACATTCGGTGGTACCGCTACATACGCCCCCCCAGAATTCGCTTTAACGGACAAAGTCAAACGATGAGGTGGTCTGACGAGCCTGTCCGAACGACTCCTGTAGTCTCGAAGTGGAAGCTGCTGGGCGGCTGGCGGTCCGGCGGGCGGTCGGAGTTGGTCTGCCATAACGACAATGGGTGTCCGACCCTGTCTCGGCGGCTGTGCTGTCTCGACGTGGCGGGCGAGGTCTAAATGAGCTGCTCGTGAGCGGATCCTTACGTGCGTCGTGGCAAATAAAACGTATTCAGCCTTGCAAAAGACCGTGGAAACATGTGACCTCTGCGGCCCGTGGCGCGAAGTGGGCACCGGTGCGAAACATCTGGCCGGTTGGCAGTCTGGTGGGCGGTCGCACCTGGTGTGCCGTAATGACGATGTGTGGCCAAAAGGCGGTGCTGTCTGGTGGGCGGTCGAGGTCCATGGCTCTGTCGATGATCTGCGGGGAATGCCGAAACGGGCGATCTTGTCGGTCGGGAAACTCGCCGAGCAGGCGAGTGCACTCTTCAGAAGTCGGGAATGCACAGGAGACGGTGCACGACGTAGTGTTACAGTGGTAACACAGAAGAGAGCGACCAGTTGCTGCGTTGATCTGTGATCAGGGGTGGACAGCAATTGTCCCGCGTGGCCGTTTGCGGCCGCGGGATGCCCGTAGACCCGTACCTCAGTGGTTGCAGTGTCGGTTGTTGTTTCATTCTTGGGGGAAACTGCCGGGAGGGCGGCAACGCTTCGATTTCGTGCCGAACTGCGTGCGGCAAAAAACACAATCCAGCAGGCTGACGAGCTGGGGCGGCGTCTGTGGGGTATGGGTCCTCGAGGTTTGCGAGGGATGAATCCCTGTGGTTTGCGAGGGGTGAGTCCCCGTGGTTTGCGAGGGGTGAATCCTCATGGGTTGTGAGGCGTGAGTCCTCGTAGGCTGCGAGGGGTGAGTCCTCGTAGGTTGCGAGGGGTGAGTCCTCGTAGTCTGCGAGGGGTGAGCCCTCGTGGGTTGCGAGGGGTGAGCCCTCGTGGGTTGCGAGGGGTAAGCCCTCGTGGGTTGCGAGGGGTGGGTCCTCGTGGGTTGCGAGGGGTGAGTCCTCGTGGGTTGCGAGGGGTGAGCCCTCGTGGGTTGCGAGGGGTGAGCCCTCGTAGTTTACGAGGGGTGAGCCCTCGTGGGTTGCGAGGGGTGAGCCCTCGTGGGTTGCGAGGGGTGAGTCCTCGTGGGTTGTGAGGGGTGAGCCCTCATGGGTTGCGGGGGGTGAGCCCTCGTGGGTTGTGAGGGGTGAGCCCCCGTGGGTTGCGAGGGGTGAGCCCTCGTGGCATCTCCGCGGGGGCGCGCTCCGATCTTGTGGGTCCGAAAACCTGCAGTACCCGCGCTTTGAGGGATTCATATTGTTGTGTCTGTGTGTTGATAGAGACACTGAAGACAGGAGTTGGTTTGATAGGTGTTTACTAAACAAAGTCTGGAGGGGAACTAACGGATACAACACAATACTTAGGCTTATATAGCCCGAGTGGCCATTACCGGCATTACAGTACACATGGGGCTCTTAAAGGCACATACACTACAATTCCTCCCCTTTTAGCTAACCAGTACATAATATTTTAAGTAATTATTAATTACATGTTACAAGAAAAATAATCTATACATTGCTGCAGTTAATTAAGTATAAGTCAGTCTCTCTGGAGGCTTCCTGACTCGGTCCGGATAACGCCTCGGTGGTGTAGTAGTTTCTGGTGGTGTAGTAGGTTCTTTTGGCAAGGCTGATTTGGCTTGAATGCCAGTGTCGGGTTCATCGGGTTCCAGTATCACCGGATCGGAGGTAGATATAGGTATCTCTACTTCATCGTTAGGCATATAGAGTTGTGGTGTAGGTTGTCCCTTTTCGGATGACTCTATGATTTGGTCAGCATGGCGCCTTATTATGCTTTCTCCGATGTCCACGGTATACAACAGCGGTCCTAGTCGTGTGCAGATAGTTCCAGGCTGCCATTTCTTGGTACGGTAGTCCCGGGCCAAAACTTGTTGACCTATCTCGAAGGTTCTAGTTGGCCTTTCATTCATGCCTTGAAATTGCCGGTTCTCCACGTCCCTTCTGATGTTGGGCTTGATCAAATCCAGCCGGCATCTTAGGCTTCTATTGAAGAACATCATGGCGGGAGTTTGGTTTGTAACCATATGTGTTGCATTCCTGTATGCGAACAAGAAGTTATCCACCTTGTGCTGAAGTTTTATGTCTTCATTGCCCATGGCCTTTATGGCTTTCTTGAAGGTCTGGACAAACCTTTCAGCCAATCCATTGGTGGCGGGATGGTATGGGGTGGACGTGTAGTGCTTAACCCCATTGTTTTTTAAGAACGTCCTGAATTCTTCGGACACAAGTTGCGGTCCATTATCAGAACAGATCTGTTCCGGCAGCCCATTCCTGGCAAATATGGTCCTTAATACTGTGATGGTTTTTTCCGTGGTGGTGGAGGACATCTTGATTACCTCCAGCCACTTGGAGTGTGCATCAACCGCGATTAAGAACATTGAGTCCATAAATGGACCAGCAAAGTCGATGTGTACCCTTTGCCAGGGAGATGAGGGCCACTCCCATTGATGTAGAGGGGCTTGGGGTGGAGCGTTTTGGAGCTTCTGGCATCCTAGGCAGCTCTTGGTCCTTTCTTCGATGTCTCCATCGATACCTGGCCACCATACAAACGCTCTGGCTTGGTTCTTCATTTTCACTCCACCCAGATGTCCCTCGTGAAGCTCCTTTAGCACTTTATCCTGGAGTTTGGGTGGAATCACCACTCTGGATCCACACATCAAGGTTCCTCGGCACACTGACAGCTGTTCTCTTCTTTGCGAGAATGCTGGCAACAGTGGTTCGCCATGTGCTGGCCATCCCTTCACTGTTGAATCGTAGACCCGTGAGGGAGTCGGGTCATTTCTCGTCTCCCTTTCAATGGCAGAATTTGTTACTAGTAGACATTCCACTATGGTAGAGTGGAACATCTCCACTGGGTCTACTGTAGGTGCCTCTTCTACCGTTGGCAACGGTAGGCGTGATAAACTGTCAGCATTCCCATGCTGTTTTGATCCTTTGTATTCTATGTTGTATTGGTGTGCCCCTAGAAAAAGGGACCACCTCTGTAGCCTTTGCGCTGTCATAATGGGAACACCCTTTTTAGGGTTGAATATGGAGATGAGGGGTTGATGGTCAGTCAACAAGGTAAATTTTTGTCCGTGTAGGTAATGGTTGAATTTCTTCACTCCCCATACCAGGCTGAGTGCTTCCCTGTCGATTTGGGCATAGTTACGCTCAGCTGAGTTCAATGAGTGTGATGCAAAAGCTATCGGCCGTTCCGAGCCATCAGGGAATTTATGCGATAATACTGCTCCTATGCCATAAGGGGATGCATCGCATGCCAGTCTGATTGGCAGTGATGGGTTGTAATGAGCCAAAACTTCTTTGGACGTGATTAAGTCTTTGCATTTATGGAAGGCACGTTTACAGTCTTCGCTCCATTTCCAAATTACTCCTGTTTGTAGCAGTTCATTAAGAGGGTGTAGAAGAGTTGATAAGTTCGGTAAAAATTTATGATAGTAATTGATTAATCCCAGGGACGACCTTAATTGTGAAACATTTTCAGGTGCTGGGGCTTTTATGACCGCTTCAATTTTTTCAGGTGACTTATGCAACCCTTCCTTATTAATTATGTGGCCACAATATGATATTTGATTTTGGAAAAATTCGCACTTGGGGCGATTTGCTCGTAGGCCCCGTTCTCTCAGCCTAGTGAGCACCTGCTCCAAATTGGCAAGGTGCTCGTTGTCGTTTTCTCCTGTTACAAGGATGTCGTCTAGGTAGCATTGAGTCCCCGGAATCCCTTCGAGGACTTGCTCCATAGCTCTTTGCCAGATAGCTGGAGCGGATGCTACTCCGAAAACCAGTCGATTGTACTGGTACAGCCCTTTGTGTGTATTTATCGTGAGATATTTTTTAGAAGCCTCTTCAACCTCCATCTGTAGATATGCCTGTGCCAAGCCAATTTTGGTGAAACATTTCCCTCCGGATAGTGAGGCGAAAATATCTTCTATCCTCGGAAGAGGATACTGTACCGTGTGAAGGACCGGGTTTACAGTCACCTTGAAGTCTCCACAGATGCGAATTTTTCTCTGTTCTTCAGGTTTATCATTCTTCAATGCTTTCTTCATGACTGGGACGATGGGTGTTGCCCACTCGCTCCAATCTATTTTAGATAATATGCCTGCCTTTTTCAAATTCTCCAGCTCTGCCTCGACTGCTGGACGAATTGCGTATGGCACCGGTCTTACCTTAAAAAAACTTGGGAATTGCTGCATCTTCCACTTTTATTGAGGCGGTGGTACCTTTCAAGGTTCCTAGTTTCTCTTGAAACACTTCCTTGGCGTTGACCAAGATGTCTTTTAATCGTTCATGTATGACGTCATCATCATTTTTTTCCTTACTGGTCACCGTCAGTGCCTGAATGGAGTGCCAGTCTAAACGCATTTTCCTGATCCATTCACATCCCAACAGTGGTGGACCACCATCTTATAGAACGTATAAATACAACTTCTGTATTTCCTTGCCGTTGTATACAACAGGCACCCTTATTTTTCCTTTGGGGTATACTTTCTGCCCCGTATATGTCTTCAAGATAATGGATGTGTATTTTAAAAGTATATGCGGAAATAGCCACTCGTAATCCCGTCGATTTATGACGGTCAGAGCTGATCCTGTATCTAGCTCCATTTTAACTGGGGACCCTGCTATTGTGAGGGTAACCCAAATGGTCTGGTAATCTTCTTTGGCCATTATATTATGTAATTTGAGAGAGCTTAGTCTCTTGTTCCCGGAGTCGCTATCGCTCTTCTGGTCTTCGGAGCTACTGTCCGTCATCATTTGTACCTTTCTGTGCTTTTCCTTATTGATTTTTTTCCTGTTAGTGGATTTTTTGTTTCCAGATCGGCATACACGTTTAATGTGTCCCATCTTTCTGCATTGCCTGCATGCTTTGTCCTTGAACCAGCAGTCCCTCTGGTCATGGGTGGATCTGCCACAGTGATAAATCTCTCGAAACCCCGTGTCATTTCATGGGTGCCGAAGTCCTGTGGCTTTTGTTGTATCTCTGCAGCTCCTCTTGCACTGAAAGCCTTGTCCAGTGTTAAATCTTTCTCAGAAAATAGCCTTTTTTGTGTTCCTACACTTTGGAGACCGCAGACGAATTTGTCTCATAGAGAATCTGCCAGTCCTGCCTCGAATTGGCAGTGTAGGGTATCAACAACCTCCTTAAAATTCTTGTCCATCGGTTTGGCTGGAGTGATTAAGTTTCGTAACAGCTTGTATGTCTTTGCGCCCATTAGATTTAGAAGTACTGAAGCTTTTTTTTCTTCTTCTATTCCATTTGCGGTGCAATATACCTCCACTCTTTCCACATATGTGGTCCAATCCTCTATCTCGTTATCAAAAGCATCAATATTGCCAGAATTAGGCATCTTAGAAAAGATATGGCGCTTCCCGTGCTTTTCTTTCTTTTCTGCAGAACAGATATGGCGTTTCCCGTGCTTTCCCGCCGCTGCTGCCGATGACAACGCTGTTTCCCGCGGTTTCCGTTCTTTTTTATTTATTTATTTATTTACAGTTGGAGACTCGTTCCCACCGGACTCTCTCTCTAGGTCTGAACGCCGACCTGCTTGCAGCGCCGGCCGTCTCCCGAGTGCTCCCTCCCCGTCTGTTACTGCTTGCCTCTGCTTTCGCTGCTTGGCCCAGCTGTAGAGCCAGCCACTGGAGCCCCAGCCTGATGCCCAGGAAGGATTACCGCAGTACCTGCCACCAGCTTGGCCAGCTGGTGAAACAACAGCTTCTTTCACTTCTTGATTCTTCTGGACGCCAGAGGAATCGATGTCCTTGAGGTGCTGCCGAATTGTAGGTAAGTCCGTTTCCACTTCGTCGCCACTGTTGTGTCTGTGTGTTGATAGAGACACTGAAGACAGGAGTTTGTTTGATAGGTGTTTACTAAACAAAGTCTGGAGGGGAACTAACGGATACAACACAATACTCAGGCTTATATAGCCCGAGTGGCCATTACCGGCATTACAGTACACATGGGGCTCTTAAAGGCACATACACTACACATATCTGCTGTTCCGTTGGGGGTTGTCGAGAAGGCGGACGATCTGAGAGGCAGTAGAGCTGTCGAGTACGGAGACCGTATACAGGTACGTGGTCTGCGCCGCATCGATGTTGCACTGGGCGAACAGGGCTTCTACCAGAATAAAGCACGAGGGCGGTTGCTGCTCCCTGAATTGCGGTAGCTTCAGCGAAACGGCTTTTGCTTCCATGGTGTGCTTCTTTTGTGAAAAACGTTCACAAAAATCGGCGTCCGGCTGCGCTGCTTTCATGAAAAACGTTCATGAAAAACGGGGTCACCAATGTAGGAATTGTCGTATTCCTAACTAATAATGGAGGTCGAACTCAGGAGATCAATCAAACAGGTCTTTAATGTAGGATTAGATGAATTCCAGAAAACAACAAAGATCGATGCAGGAGAGCCATGGAGCAGGTCTTTCCCCAATGGGGATGCCACGAGGACTGACTAGGCAGTCCCGTCATTTGCGTCGTGATGTCATCGCGTTTGCCCGCGTTTTCCCGCGCTTGGGTGGTCACGTGATCTGCGACGTGATGTCATCGGGTTTGCCCGCGCTCTTGGGCAGTCACGTGGTTGGCGACGTGACGTCATCGCATTTACCCGTGTTTGGGCAGTCACGTGGTTGGCGACGTGATGTCATCGCATTTGCCCGCGCTCTTAAAGGGGCAACGCCCCATACATGCAAACTCCACATAAACTTCGTTAAAGGGAATTATGTACAGTAAGAGACATTCGGTGGTACCGCTACAACAACATGTTACTTTGTCACTGTCATAGGATCAAGAAAACACAAATGTGCAAAGCATACGAGTGGTTTGTGGATATCTAGCTCCGACCAGTGCATTGCATTATTTATATCGCAAGTCGATCTGGCCACATAACTCAGTGACAAAATTAAATTATTGTTGTAAGCTGTCATTGAGAATTGCATGTGCTATCAACATCAGCTGAACTTTTCAAATACTAATGCGTGCTTGCTTTGAAGGGTAAGTTATATAAAATAAAAAAGGCCATTCTTGTGTGGCAGGCACTGTAACAACATAATAAGGCATGGGAAGGGAAAATGCTTTTGGATCCAGAATATCCCCTTTTACACACCGGGGGTAATTTTTACTTTTAGCAAGTGTAAAGCGAGCAATGTCGTATTGGCTGCCTGTTTTAGACCTCTCCCGATTTTCTGTTCCATTTACTACGATGAAAAAGAAAGTATAATGGTCAGCCAACCCAAAATTGGCTCATTTTACACTGTCGCCAAAAGCTAAAATTACTCTCAATTCTGAATAATCTATCATATCGTGGATTCTACCATTTAGTAATCTGAGAGAAAATTCTGTGTAAATAGCTCCTTGAACCCCAAAGGTATTCAAGCGAAATTCCAAAACATTCAGCAATCCTCACATCTCCACTATTCAACCCAAGCTGTTATCCTCAAAATATTTCTTCCTTGCTCCACAGCACAGTAAATACTGGACCTCATATTCCACCCTGGGCCTGGCCACAGAAGTGGGGTGGAAAATGCAACAGAACCTAGTTCTGCCGAGATTCCATCATCTGGAAAGGAAGCTGAGAAATTCTGGTTGGGTTGAGAGAGGTGGATATTCTGCCTGCCCTCCACCATCCCACACACGCAGCCACCCCCACCCCCACCTCCTCCTTCACTCCTACATCAAGGTTGGTGTCTGGGGTATTTCCTGGTCTTTGTTAGGAAATTCCACCCAATGGGGCCTTTGCCTGCTGAGGTTGAATTATAGGCCTAATGAAGGCCCCAAAATGCCTTTTCAGGGAAAAGGGTAATCGGTCTCCTTTGCAAGCTGCAAGTATTAGTTTCTCACACAGTAGAATATGGACTGGATTATGGCCAGAGGCGAGTTCCGTGCTGGGGGGGTGGGGGAGGGGGCTATTATGAGGTCGGTAAACCCAAAAGGACACGTTTCCCAAATGTCCTGCAGTTTTTAACTGCAGGGCTCCTTTAAAATTTTTTTTGTCAGGTTCCTGCCCACAGGCGGAAGGCCTACAAGAACAGACAGGTAGGAGTCGTGGGGGAGTGAGAGAGATTGTGGGGGAGGTCCCGATCGCGGGGGGGTTCCAGATTGTGGGACAGGGATAGCGGTCAGGTGGGGGGGGGGCAGGTGGTGGTCGGGGGGAGCAGATGGTTGTCGGGGTTTGATGGTGGGGGGGGCAGCAGGCAGATTGCAGGGGGGCATTGACTGGGTAGATTGTTGGGCCTGGAGAGCATAAGAGCATAAGAACATAAGAACATATTGGGAATGATTGCAGAGTGGTAATGCTACTGGGCTAGTAACCCAGACACCTGGACTAATGATCCCACCACGGCAGCTGGGGAATTTAAATTCAGCTAATTAAATAAATCTGGAATAAAAACCCATCTGGTTCACTAATGTCCTTTAGGGAAGGAAATCTGCTGTCCTTACCTGGTCTGACCTATATGCGACCCACTGGGCTCGATTTTAATAGCCCTGAGGAGACGGGTCAGCAGCGGAAATTGGAAAGAATGGTTTCAGACTGCCAAACGGCCTCCATCCCGCCCCCACATGATTTTCGTGAGTGTCGGTTCAGCCGCTCCCAAACTATCCCACCTGGAACCCGTGGGACAGGTAGTTAATCCTATTTTGAAAGTGGTTTCCCATTTTCGTGCTTCTGGCTCCTGTTTCCCGTCTTGTCAGAAACAGGCCAGCTGCAAGGAGACGAGTTGCTGGAGGAGCTGATTTGTAGTAATTGCTGCAGCACTTTAAAAGTGCTCCTGTAACATTGCTGACATTCAAATGCAACAATCGAGGTTTGGGATAAGATTTTGCAAATCTACTGACCTAGACTGTTCAAGCTGACAGTGTGACCTGATTGGAATAATTTCAGGCCACTTCAACTGTGCGCTTGCAAGCTTCTTGGCTCAACTGAAATCTATAGCTATGGGATGGGAAACATTTATATCCTCTCATCCTGGTCATCAGATTCAGAGGAAGAGCAGCCGCAGCAGCACCACAACCAGCCACAACAACAGCACCAGCACCAGGAGCGCCAACCTCCTCCTCACCCAACTGATGCTGCACAGGGCGGAGGGCCTCAGCGCAGCCTGCACCTCGCCGCAGGAGATACCCTCAACATGGGGTTTACAGGCAGAGGATCAGCTTCCTCAGCATGAGTGCCAAAGGAGGCTGGGACTTTCGAAAGATGTAGTCGCTGACATCTGCGCAATGCTGCACCAACACCTGGAGCCCAGAGGAGCATGTGGATACTTCTTGCCAGTTGCTGTCAAAGTCACCACCGCACTCAACTTCTTTGCTTCGGGATCCTTCCAGGGATCAGCTGCAGACATCAGCGGCATCGCCCAGTCGGCCGCACACACCTGCATCACGCAGGTCACCAGTGCCCTCTTTGCAAAGGCACACAATTATACGCACTTCTCCATGGATAGCCCAAGTGTGACCGCTCGTGCAGTTGGCTTGCCAATGGTGCAGGGCATCATTGACTGCACACATGTAGCCATTAGGGCCCCCTATCACAACCCAGCTGTATTTGTCAACCGCAAGGGACTCCACTCCCTGAACGTCTAGCTGGTGTGTTACCACAGGAAGATCATAATGCATGTTTACGTTAAGTACCCTGGCTGTTGCCATGACTCCTTCAATCTGCACCAGTCTACTGTGCCTCAGCTCTTCCATGCGCCAAACCAACTTTCCAGATGGCTTCTTGGTGACAAGGGGTATCCCATGAAAAAGTGGCTTATGACACTGATGAGGAGGCCAACAAACGATGCTGAGGAGCGGTACAATTTGAGCCACATATCCACCAGAAGCATCATCGAGCAAACCATCGGCTTGCTCAAAATGCGCTTCCGATGCCTAGACAGATCTGGAGGAGCCTTGCGGTAGGTACCAGCCAGGGGGTCCAGAATCATCATGGTCTGCTGTGTCCTGCACAACATCGCACAGCAGTGCGGCTTAGTGCTGCCGGATGAACAAGTGGTTCAGCACACAGCATCATCGGAGGAAGAGGAAGAGGACGAGGAAGAAGATGAGGAAGAGGATGAGGAGGAGGATGGGAAGCGACACCTTGGGGGGCTGGAAATGGCCAACCCAGCAGCAGGCGATCACATTGCTGACTGTCAGGCAAGGGCTGCAGCCATCCATACAAGATTTGCATAAGCTTACGCTTCAACCACAGGTGGCTGGCACATATAGATGAATATATGTCCCACATTCTCAAAACCCCAGGCATCATCTGTCTACTAAACGGTGGTTTGCGCTCAGTGTCACCACCAACATTGTGTTTCTGGAATAATATGACCATCAATTTCATTCAATTATTTGTGTTCACACCAGCCGCTGTCAACTCCCCATTCTAGAGAAACAGAACCAAGCCATTCCAGTTACATTTTTTGCAAAGGGGACATGGCCCCTTTAAATTTTTACTCCAAAAACACGTCATCGTACGTGAGAAACTGACATGCTCCAACCAATTGCCTGGAGGGACTGCAGGCCGGCGGCATTCGGGAGCGGATCTGAAAGCTGCCGAGCAGAGGGCCCGCCCCCATCCCGCCTGCAGATTTTAATTCACATTCGCTATATCCAGACCCACTGCCCGCAGTTGACTCTTAACTGCCTGCTGAAATGGCTGAGCAAGTCACTCAGTTGTAACAAACAGCTACGAAACACAATAATAAGAATTTTAAAAACGGACGGACCACCCGGCATCGACCTTGGCACCGGCTACGGACACGGCAACGGCACAGTGGTATACATAGAAACATAGAAGATAGGAGCAGGAGTAGGCCATTCGGCCCCTCGAGCCCGCGCCGCCATTTAATGAGATCATGGCTGATCATCCAAATTCAGTACCCTGTCCCTGCTTTCTCCCCATATCCCTGGATCCCTTTAGCCTCAAGAAATATATTTAACTCCTTCTTGAATATATTTAATGAATTGGCCTCAACTGCCTTCTGTGGTAGAGAATTCCACAGGTTCACCACTCTCTGGGTGAAGAAATTCCTCCTCATCTCTGTCCTAAATGGCTTACCCCTTATCCTTAGACTGTGACCCCTGGTTTTGGACTCCCCGGCCATCGGGAAAATCCTTCCTGCATCTAGTCTGTCTAGTCCTGTTAGAATTTTATAAGTTTCAATGAGATCCCCTCTCATTCTTCTAAACTCTAGCGAATATAAGCCTAATCGACCCAATCTCTCCTCATACGTCATTCCTACCATCCCACGTATCAGTCTGGTGAATCTTTGCTGCACACTCTCCATGGCAACAACATCCCATCTCAGACAAGGTGACCAAAACTGCACACAATACACAAGGTGTGGTCTCACCAAGGCCCTGTACAACTGCAGCAAGACATCCTTGCTCCTGTACTCGAATCCTCTCACTATGAAGGCCAACATACCATTTGCCTTCTTAACCGCCTGCTGCACCTGCATGCTTACCTTCAGCGACTGGTGCACAAGGACACCCAGGTCTCGTTGCACTTCCCCTTCTCCCAATCTATTGCCATTCAGATAATAATCTGTCTTCCTGTTTTTACCGCCGAAGTGGATAACCTCACTTTTATCCACATTATACTGCATTTGCCATGCATCTGCCCAATCACCCAACCTGTCCAAATCGTACTGGAGTTTCTCTGCATCCTCCTCACAGCACACACGCCCACCCAGCTTTGTGTCGTCTGCAAACTTGGATATATTATATCTAGTTCCCTTGTCTAGATCATTTATATATATTGTGAATAGCTGGGGTCCTAGCACCGATCCCTGCGGTACCCCACTAGTCACTGCCTGCACTCAGAAAAAGACTCATTTATTCCAACTCTTTGCTTCCTGTCTGCCAACCAGTTCTCTATCCAAGATAGTACCTTAGCCCCAATCCCATGTGCTTTAACTTTACACGCTAATCTCTCATGCAAGACCTTATCGAAAGCCTTCTGAAAGTCCAAATACACCACACCCATTGGTTCTGTCTTATCTAGTCTACCAGTTACATCCTCAAAAAATTCCAGTAGATTAGTCAAGCATGATTTACCTTTTGTAAATGCATGTTGACTTTGTCCGATCCTGTCACTGTTTTCCAAGTGCTCTGCTATTACATCTTTTATAATGGACTCTCATTTTCCCCACTACCGATGTCAGGCTTACCGGTCTATAATTCCCTGTTTTTTCCCTACCACCCTTTTTAAATAGTGGGGTTACATTAGCTATCCTCCAATTCATGGGAACTGTTCCAGAGTCTATAGAATTTTGGAAAATGACCAGCAATGCATCTACTATTTCTAGGGCCACTTCCTTACGTACCCTAGGATATAGATTATCAGGCCCTGGGGATTTATCGGCCTTCAATCCCATCAATTTCCCTAACACCATTTCTCTACAAATACTGATTTCTTTCAGTTCCTCGCTTTCATCAGACCCTATGTTCCCTGACATCTCTGGGAGGTTATTTGTGTCCTCCTTTGTGAAGACAGAACCAAAGTATGTATTTAATTGGTCAGCCATTTCTTTGTTCCCCATTATAAATTCCCCCGATTCTGACTGCAATGGATTTGCACTTGACTTCACCAATCTTTTTCTCTTCACATATCTACAGTCAGTTTTTATGTTCCATGCAAGCTTACTCTCATAATCTATTTTCCCCCTCTTAATTAATTCCTTTGTCCTCCTTTGCTGAATCCGAAAGTGCTCCCAATCCTCAGGTTTGCTGCTTTTTCTGACCAAATTATATGTTCTCTCCTTGGATCTTATGCTATCCCTAATTTCCCTTGTTAGCCACGGTTGAGTCACCTTTTTTGTTTTATTTTTATGCCAAACAGGGATGAACAAATTCTGTAGTTCATCCATGCGATCTTTAAATGTTTGCCATTGCCTATCCACCGTCAACCCTTTAAGTAACTTTCCCCAATCCAGCCTAGCCAAATCGTGCCTCATACCATCGTAGATTCCTTTAGTTAAATTCAGGACCCTCATCTCTGAGTCAACTACTTCACTCTCCATTTTAATGAAGAATTCGATCATATTATGATCGCTCCTCCCCAAGGGGCCTCACACAACAAGATTGCTAATTAATCCTTTCTCATTACATAATACCCAGTCTAGGATGGCCTGATCTCTAGTTGGTTCCTTGACATATTGGTCCAGGAAACCATCCCGTATATACTAGGAATTCCTCCTCCACAGTATTGTTACTAATTTGGTTCGCCCAATCTATATGTAGATTAAAGTCACCCATGATAACTGCTGTGCCCTTATTGCACGCATCTCTAATTTCCCGTTTAATGCCATCCCCAACCTCAGCATTATTCTTTGGGTGTCTGTATACAACTCCCACTAACGTTTTCTGCCCCATGATATTTCTCAGCTCTGCCCATACAGATTCCACATCATCAGACCTAATATCCTTCCTTACTATTGTGTTAATCTCCTCTTTAACTAGCAATGCTACCCCACATCCTTTTCATTTTTTCCTGTCCTTCCTGAATATTGAATACCCCTGGATGTTAAATTCCCAGTCTTGGTCACTCTGGAGCCATGTCTCCGTAATCCCAATTATATCATATCCGTTTACATCTATTTGCGCAGCTAATTCATCCACCATATTACGAATGCTCCTCGCATTAAGACACAAAGCCTTCAGGCTTGATTTTTTAACACTCTTATTCCATTTAGAATTCTTAGTTACTGTGGCCCTGTTTGATTTACACCCTTGATTTCTCTGCCTTCCATTTTTGCTTTTCTCCTTCCTGTCCTTTGTTTCTATCCTTGCCTCCCTTTCCTCTGTCTCCTTGCACAGGCTCCCAGCCCCCTGCCATTTTAGTTGAAACCCTCCCCAACGGCACTAGCAAACACTCCCCCTAGGACATCGGTTCCGGTCTCGCCCAGGTGCAATCCATCCAGTTTGTACTGGTCCCACCTCCCCCAGATCCGGTTCCAATGTCCCAGGAATTTGAATCCCTCCCCCTTGCACCATTCCTCTAGCCACCTATTCATCTGAAATATCCTTCTATTTCTACTCTGACAAGCACGTGGCTCTGGTAGCAATCCTGAGATTACTACCTTTTGAGGTCCTATTTTTTAATTTACCTCCTAACTCCCTATATTCAGATTTTAGGACCTCATCCTGTTTCTTACCTATATCATTGGTACCTATATGCACCACGACAACTGGCTGTTCACCCTCCCCCTCCAGAATGCTCTGCAGCCACCCCGAGACATTCTTGACCCTTGCACCAGGGAGGCAACATACCATCCTGGAGTCTCGTTTGTGGCCGCAGAAACACCTATCTATTCCCCTTACAATAGAATCCCCTATCACTATAGCTCTCCCCCTCTTTTTCCTCCCGTCCTGTGCAGCAGGACCACCCATGGTGCCAGGAAGTTGGCTGCTGCTGCCTTCCTCTGATAAGCCATCTCCCTCAACATTATCCGAAGTGGTATATCTGTTTGAAAGGGGGATGGCCACAGGGGACCCTTGCACTACCTGTCTGCGCCTACTACTCTACCTGGTGGTCACCCATTCCCTTCCTGCCTTTGCAGCCTTTACCTGCGGCGTGACCAACTCCCTAAACTGTGCTATCCACGATATCCTCAGTCGGGAGGGAGTGGCCCAGGGAGTCCTCAACATTTACTCCGGACCCCATGAAGTCTCATGGCTTCAGGTCAAGCATGGGCAAGGAAACCTCCTGCTGATCACCACTTATCGCCTTCCCTCAGCTGATCAATCAGTACTCCTCCATGTAGAACACCACTTGGAAGAAGCACTGAGAGTAGCAAGGGCACAGAATGTACTCTGGGGGACTTCAATGTCCATCACCAAGAGTGGCTCGGTAGCACCACTACTGACTAAACTGGCTGAGTCCTGAAAGATATAGCTGCCAGTCTGGGCCTGCGACAGGTGGTGAGAGAAACAACAGAAGGGAAAAACCTACTTGACCTCGTCCTCACCAATCTACCTGTCGCAGATGCATCTGTCCATGACAGTATTGGTAGCAGTGATCACCGCACAGTCATTGTGGAGGCGAAGTTCCGTCTTCACACTGAGGACACCCTCCATCGTGTTATGTGGCACTACCACCGTGTTAAATGGAATAAATTCTGAACAAATCTTGCAGCTCCAAACTGGGCATCCAAGAGGAGCTGTGGGCCAACAGCAGCAGAATTATATTGCACCACAACCTCATGGCCTGGCATATCCCTCACTCGACCATTACCATCAAGCCAGGGGACCAACCCTGACTCAATAAGGAGTGTAGAAGAGCATACCAGGAGCAGCACCAGGCGTACCTAAAAATGAGGTGCCAACCTAGGGATGCTGCAACACTGGACTACATGCATGCTAAAAAGCAGAAGCAGCATGCTATAGACAGGGCTAAGCAATCCCACAATTAACGGATCAGATCAAAGCTCTGCAGTCCTGCTACATCCAGTCGTGAATGGTGGTGGACAATTAAACAACTAACAGGAGGAGAAGGCTCCATGAATATCCCCATCCTCAATGGTGGTGGAGCCTAGCACGTGAGTGCAAAAGACAAGGCTGAAGCGTTTGCAACCATCTTCAACCAGAAGTGCCGAGTGGATGATCCATATCGGTTCCCTCCTGAGGTCCCCACCATCACAGAAGCCAGTCTTCAGCCAATTTGATTCACTCCACGTGATATCAAAAATGACTGAGCGCATTGGATACAGCAAAGGCTATGGGCCCCGACAAAATCCTGGCTGTCGTGCTGAAGACTTGTGCTCCAGAACTAGCCGCGCCTCTAGCCAAGCTGTTCCAGTACAGCTACAACACTGGCCTCTATCCAACAATGTGGAAAACTGCCCAGCTATGTCCTGCCCACAAAAAACAGGACAAATCCAACCCGGCCAATAACGCCCCATCAGTCTACTCTCAATCATCAGCAAAGTGATGGAAGGTGTCATTGACAGTGCTATCAAGCGGCACTTACTCCCCAATAACCTGCTCACTGATGCCCAGTTTGGGTTCCGCCAAGACCACTCAGCTCCTGACCTCATTACAACCTTGGTCCAAACATGGACAGAGGAACTGAATTCCAGAGGTGAGGTGAGAGTGACTGCCCTTGACATCAAGGCAGCATTTGACTGAGTGTGGCATCAAGGAGCCCTAGTAAAACAAGTCAATGGGAATCGGGGGCAAAACTCTCCACTGGCTGTAGTCATACCTAGCACAAAGGAAGATGGTTGTGGTGGTTGAAGCTCATTCATCACAGCCCCAGGACATCGCTGCAGGAGTTCCTCAGGGCTGTGTCCTAGGCCCAGCCATCTTCAGCTGCTTCATCAATGACCTTCGCTCCAACATAAGGTCAAAAATGGGGATGTTTGCTGATGACTGCACAGTGTTCAGTGCCATTCACAATTCCTCAGATAATGAAGCAGTCCAAGCCCACATTCAACAAGACCTGGACGACATTCAGGCTTGGGCTGATAAGTGGCAGGTAACATTCATGCCACAGAAGTGCCAGGCAATAACTATCTCCAACAAGCGAGAGTCTAACCACCGCCACTTGACATTCAATGGCATTACCATCGCTGAATCCCCCACCATCAACATCCTGGGGGGTCACCATTGACCAGAAACTTAACTGGACTAGCCACATAAATACTTTGGCAACAAGAGCAGGTCAGAGGCTGGCTCTGCAGCGAGTGTCTCACCTCCTGACTCCCCAAAGCCTTTCCACCATCTACAAGGCACAAGTAAGGAATGTGATGGAATATTCTCCACTTGCCTGGATGAGTACAACTCCAACAACACTCAAGAAGCTCGACACCATGCAGGACAAAGCAGCCCGTCTGATTGGCACCCCATCCATCACCTTGAGGATAAGGGGTAGGACATTTAGGACTGAGATGAGGAAAAATGTGTTCACTCAGAGGGTGATGAACCTGTGGAATTCTCTACCACAAAAGGCTGTGGAGGCCAAGTCACTGAATATATTTAAGTAAGAGAGATTTCTAGGTGCAAAAGGCGTCAAGGGATATGGGGAGAGAGTGGGAATATGGTATTGAGATAGAGGATCAGCCATGATCATATTGAATGGTGGAGCAGGCTTGAAGGGCCGAATGGCCTACTCCTGCTCCTATTTTTCTCTGTTTTCTATGTTAAACATTCACTCCCTCCACCATCGGCACACCATGGCTGCAGTGTGTACCATCTACAAGTTGCACTGCAGCAACTTGTCAGGACTTCTTCGACAGTACCTCCCAAACACGTGACCTCTACCACCTAGAAGGACAAATGCAGTAGGTGCATGGGAACACCAGCACGTGCAAGTTCCCCTCCAAGTCACACACCATCCTGACCTGGAAATATATCACCGTTCTTTCATCGTCGCTGGGTCAAAATCATGGAACTCCCTACCTGACAGCACTGTGGGAGTAGCTTCACCACACGGACTGCAGCGGTTCAACAAGACAGCTCCTTCTCCATCACCTTCTCAAGGGCAATTAGGGATGGGCAATAAATGCTGGCCTTGCCAGCAATGCCCACATCCCATAAATGAATAAAAAATACCCATGATAACATAAGAAATAGGAGCAGGAGTAGGCCATACGGCCCCTCGAGTCTGCTCCGCCATTCAATAAGATCATGGCTGATCTTTGACCTCAACTCCACTTTCCCGCCCAATCCCCAAATCGCTTGATTCCCCTAGAGTCCAAAAATCTATCTATCTCAGCCTTGAATATACTCAATGATTCAGCATCCACAGCCCTTTCGGGTAGAGAATTCCAAAGATTCACAACCCTCTGAGTGAAAAAATTCCTCCTCATCTCAGTCGTAAATGGCCGACCCCTTATCTTGAGACTATCCCTCCTAGTTCTAGACTCTCCAACCAGGGAAAACAACCTCTCAGCATCTACCCTGTCAATCCCCCTTAGAATCTTATGTTTCAATGAGATCACCTCTCAATCTTCTAAACTTCAGAGGGTGTAGGCCCACTCTACTCAATCTCTCCTCATAGGAGAACCCTTTCATCCCAGGAATCAATCTAGTGAAGCCTCGTTGAATCGCCTCTAAGGCAAGTATATCTTTCCTCAGATAAGGAGACCAAAACTGTGCACAGTACTCCAGGTGTGGTCTCACCAAAGCCCTGTACAATTGTAGCAAGACTTCCTTACTCTTGTACTCCAACCCCCTTGCAATAAAGGCCAACATGCCATTTGCCTTCCTATTTGCTTGCTGTACCTGCATGCTAATTCTCTGTGTTTCCTATATAAGGACACCTAAGTCTCTGTGAAAAAAGGAAAGAAAGACTTGCATTTATATAACGCCTTTCATGACCACCAGACATCTCAAAGCGCTTTACGGCCAATGAAATACTTCTTTGGAGTGTAGTCACTGTTGTAATGTTGGAAACGCGGCAGCCAATTTTGCGCACAACAAGCTCCCATAAACAGCAATGTAATAATGACCAGATAATCTGTTTTTGTTATGTTGATAAATATTGGCCAGGACACCGGGGATAACTCCCCTGCTCTCCTTCGAATTAGTGCCATGGGATCTTTTACGTCCACCTGAGAGAACATCAATATTTAATAGTTTCTCACCATTTAAAAAATATTGGCCCAGAAATTTGGGTCAGGGGCTTTCCGCGGGTGCAAGACCCTGACCTGCACTTACCTTGCGCGCCAGCCATTGAGCTGTGGACCCCCATGGAATTCCGATCTGGGGCCTGCTCCAGCTGCCGGCGCGCAGTGCTTGCGTATCCCAGGGGCGCAGTTAGTTCGATGCGTCCCCTGGGATCACGTGGGCCATGGGGAGCCAATCGGAGCAGGGAATGCTCCATTCATAAGTTTGACAGGAAGAGCTGTCAAAACTTATAAATACTACAGGCCCCAAAACATCACTAAATCTTCAAATAATTTTTTTTTTAATCACATTTTTTAAATAAACGATAAATTACATGAAATAACTACTTTAAACAATAATTTAAATTTTTGAAAAAAATAATTTTATTTTCTAACAGGGCTAAAAATAAACTTACCTTGCTTTAAAGTATTTAAAAATAATAAACCCGTGGAAAAAATGTTTTAATTTGAATTAATTCACCACTTACCTTGTAAAAAGCAGGCCTTACGCCAGCTTTTTAAATGTATAAATTCTGGAGGCTTACCCTCCCGGGAAAACCTGCAAAAAAAAGCGCAAGTTCGATGCGTACGCGCAGCTTCTCCCGTGCACGCGTACGACCTCTTAACCCCTGCTTTCAGGGGAACGGAAGTGTCGGTTTCCTGCGCATGCACAGTGCATGCAAGAAACCGACACTTCCATTGGGCTTACGGGTGAGTACCCCATGCGTACTCACCCGTGGAGACCCGAATTTCTGGGCCATTGTGTTTTTCTATTCTTCCTACTAAAGTGAATGACCTCACAATTCCCCACATTATACTCCATCTGCCGCCTTACTGCCCACTCACTTAACCTGTCTATATCCCTTTGCAGGCTCTTTGTGTCCTCCGCACAGTTTACTTTCCCACCTAGCTTTGTATTGTCAGCAAACTTGGATACATTACACTCAGTCCCTTCATCTAAGTCATTAATATAGGTTGTAAATAGCTGAGGCCCAAGCACTGATCCTTGCAGAACCCCACTAGTTACAGCCTGCCAACCTGCCAAGCAGAACCCCACTAGTTACAGCATGGTGGCATAGTGGTTAGCACTGTTGCCTCACAGCGCCAGGGACCTGGGTTCCAATCCGGCCTCGGGTGACTATCTGTGTGGAGTTTGCACATTCTCCCCGTGTTTGCATGGGTTTTCTCCGGGTGCTCCGGTTTCCTCCCACAGTCCAAAGATGTGCGGGTTAGGTTGATTGGCTATGATAAATTGACCCTTAGTTTTAGGGGGATTAAATACATGGGGTTACGGGGATCGGGTGGGATATGTGTTGGTGTAGGGGTTACGGGGATCGGGTGGGATATGTGTCGGTGCAGGCTCGATGGGCCGAAATGGCCTCTATCTGCACTGTGGGATTTCTGTGAAAATGACCCGTTTATCCTTACTCTATGTTTTCTGTCCATTAACAAATCCTCTATCCATGCTAATATATTACCCCCAACCCCATGAGCCCTTATCTTGCATATCAACCTTATGTGGCACCTTATTGAATGCCTTTTGGAAATCCAAATATACTACATCCACTGGTTCTCCTTTATCTACCCTGCTAGTTACATCCTCAAAAAACTCTAATAAATTTGTTAACCATGATTGCCCTTTCATAAAACCATGTTGACTCTGCCTAATCATATTATGATTTTCTAAATGTCCTGTTACCACTTCTTTAATAATGGATTGCAGCATTTTTCCAATGAATGATGTCCGGCTAACTGGCCTGTATTTCCCTGATTTCCCTCTTCCATCTTTCTTGAATAGCAGTGTTTAATTTGTTACCTTCCAATCCGCTGGGACCGTTTTATTCTAGGGAATTTTGGAAGTTCACAACCAACGCATCCACTATCTTTGCAACCACCCCTTTAAGAATCCTAGGATGTAGGCCATCAGCTCCAGGAGACTTGTCGGCTTTTAGTCCCATTAGTTTCTCAAGTACTTTTTCTTTACTGATATTAATTACTTTACGTTTCTCACTCTCATTATTTTGGTATGATGTTTGTGTCTTCCACTGTGAAAACAGATTGGCGGGTAGCTAATGTTACCCCACTGTTCAAAAAGGGTGGTAGAGAGAAAACGGGGAATTACAGACCGGTAAGCCTGACATCAGTAGTGGGGAAAATGCTAGAGTCCATTATAAAGGATGTAATAGCAGAGCACTTGGAAAAAAGTGACCAGATCGGACAAAGTCAACATGGCTTTACAAAAGGTAAATCGTGCTTGACTAATCTACTGGAATTTTTTGAGGATGTAACTGGTAAAATAGATAAGGGAAAACCTGTGGATGTGGTGTATTTGGATTTTCAAAAGGCTTTCAATATGGTCCCGCATAAGAGATTAGTGTGTAAAATTAAGGCACATGGGATTGGGGGCAAGGTATTGACTTGGATAGAGAACTGGTTGGCAGACAGAAAGCAAAGAGTTGGAATAAACGGCTCTTTTTCCGAGTACCAGGCAGTGATTAGTTGGGTACCGCAGGGATCGGTCCTTGGACCCCAGCTATTCACAATGTATATTAATGATCTGGACGAGGGAACTAGATGTAATATCTCCAAGTTTGCAGACGGCACAAAGCTGGGTGGGCATGTGTGCTGTGAGGAGGATGCCGAGAAACTCCAGTATGATTTGGACAGGTTGGGTGATTGGGCAGAAGCATGGCAGATGCAATATAACGTGGATAAATGCAAGGTTATCCACTTTGGTGTCAAAAACAGGAAGGCAGATTATTATCTGAATGGCAATAGATTGGGAGAAGGGGAAGTGCAACGAGACCTGGGCGTCCTTGTGCACCAGTCGCTGGAAGTAAGCATGCAGGTGCAGCAGGCGGTTAAGCAGGCAAATGGTATGTTGGCCTTCGTAGCGAGAGGGTTTGAGTACAGGAATAAGGATGTCTTGCTGCAGTTGTATAGGGCCTTGGTGAGACCACATCTTGAGTATTGTGTGCAGTTTTGTTCGCCTTATCTGAGGAAGGATGGTCTTGCCATGGAAGGAGTGCAGCGAAGATTCACCAGGCTGATACCTGGGATGGCAGGAATGACATATGAGGAGAGATTCGGTTGATTGGGCTTATACTCGCTGGAGTTTAGAAGAATGAGAGGGGATCTCATCGAAACTTATAAAATTCTAACAGGACTAGACAGACTAGATGCAGGAAGGATGTTCCTGATGGTCGGGGAGTCCAGAACCAGGGGTCACAGTCTAAGGATAAGGTGTAAGCCATTTAGGACAGAGATGAGGAGGAATTTCTTCACCCAGAGAGTGGTGAACCTGTGGAATTCTCTGCCAAAGAAGGCAGTAGAGGCCAATTCATTAAATATATTCAAGAAGGAGTTGGATATATTTCTTAAGGCTAAAGGGATCAAGGGATATGGAGAGAAGGCAGGAACAGGGTACTGAATTTAGATGATCAGCCATAATCTCATTGAATGGCGGAGCAGGCTCGAGGGGCCGAATGGCCCACTCCTGCTCCTATCTTCTATGTTTCTATACAAAGGCCTGAATTTTCTTTACCTTGGTGGGTCCGGTGCGACCGGTGTCCGTGGCAGCTCCCGACCCCGCTGCTGGCTCCATCCCACTGTACAGAATGAACTTAACTTTATGGGGCCTATTAAGCCCGCCCTGCGTGTTACCCGGCCCAATGAGATGGAGCAGGTCTGGTGATGTCACTCATGATGCGTTTCAAGCCGGGATCCTTAACGGGATCCTGGCCACATTAAATTTTAAGTTCAATCTAACATAGTGGGTGTTGAATCATTTCTGTGCGATAATATATTATAAGTTATATATGAGTGACAAAGAAATATTCCAATAAAATTATCATTAAGTAATATGACTCCATCTACAAATATGATCAAGAACATAATTTAAGAAGTACATTAATTGGGAAGTTATTGGTGCTTTAGTCACAAATCTATAGGCTTTTGTATCAGTAACTGGTACAAATAAAAGATGTGTGTATAATTAATACATAAAATTAAGCAGATTTTAAATGTAATTGTAAAGGGGTGGATTTACAATCATATGCAAGTTCAGCGGAAGAGCTGTGGAATCCCTGACAAACAGTGTAAGTACTGCTTACAATGTGTTTCTGGGATTTCTGCAGCTCTTCCGTTGAAGTTAACAATGGACAAGTGAGAGAACCTCCACCAAAATTCACCCTAAAGTCTCAGACTGAAAAATTAAATGAATCATATTCAGGAACTGAAAGCAAATTGAACTAGTGGAATAAGTGATGAGAATGAAATTGTTACGGTTGATGACTTGATTTAACGTGTAACTGGACAATCACTGTATACTGTGAGAAAAACCTGACCAGAAATAACACAAAAATTTAATTAAATGCTGCATTGTGGCGGAGCCTCTAAGGGACTCCGATCAAATGTATATAATTCCCTTTAACAATATGTTAACTACAGCCTGAGTCTGTATCTTTGTATCTATTGTTTGCATGTACAGAGCACGGTCCCTTTAAGAGCGCGGGCAAACGCGATGATGTCACGCCGTTCATCACGTGATCCCGCATCAGCGGGAAAAACGTGATGACGTCATGACGCCAGCCACGGGACCGCCCAAGCAGCCCTCGTGGAGCTTCCGAACTGACTAGACCTGTATTCGTAGTTCTCGTGCATTTATTTGTTAAACTCAGTTTGTTTTATATTAAACATCGATTGTTTGATCGCCTGAGTCGACCTCATTCTCTTGATAGGAACTAGCCATTCCTACATTGGTGACCCCGACTTTTGCGAACGGTTTTCGCAGAAGGAACGAAGCATGGAAACAAACGCCATTGCATTGAAGCTACCGCAATTCTGGGAGCAACAAGTGACCTCGTGGTTCCTCCAGGTCGAAGCCCAGTTTGCACTACGGAACATCGTTGCGGATCAGACCCATTACTTTTACATAGTCTCTGCACTTGACAGCTCCACCGCCTCGCGGATCGTCAGCCTGCTTGAGAACCCCCCGGACGACCGCAAGTATGAAACAATCAAGGCGCGGTTGTTACAGGTCTTCGGGCTCACGAAGTCAGAGCGCGCCCGCCGACTGCTCGCTATGCCCGGCCTCGGGGACTCCAAGCCGTCTGAGCTCATGAGCCAAATGCTCATGCTGCTTGGCTCCGAACCGGAATGCTTCCTCTTTAGGGAGCTCTTCCTCAGTCAGTTACCGGAGCAAGTACAAGCTGCCCTGGCCAGGTCCGAAGTCACAGACTGCGCAGCGCTTGCTGCCGAAGCGGACAAGATCTTCGCGGTGACGCAGCAGTACTGCGCTGCCACGAGGCGCTCATCCCCCACAGACGCCGCCCCAGCTCCTCAACCTGTGGGGTTGTGCTTCTACCACGCCCGTTTTGACGCGAAAGCAAGATGTTGCCGCCCTCCCTGCAGCTTCTCGCCCCCAAAAAAACATCAACTCTGGCAAAAGAGGACCGGCTCTAATGGGCGCCCCCCGGCTGCGATGGCAATCGGAAATTCTGGAAAGCTTCTGTTTATCACCGACTACCTCTCGTGTCGACATTTCCTATGCGACACCAGGGCGCAGTGTAGCATCGTACCCGTGTCAAATCTTGATATACAGGCTGGGAGGCACGGCCTCTCCCTCGAAGCGGCTAATGGCAGGGCTATTCGGACCTTCGGCAGACGGCGGGTGCAGGTGTGTTTCGGTGGCCAGCAGTTTTACTGGGAATTCATCACGGCCAAGGTCTCGCAAGCCATCCTCGGTGCGGATTTCTTGTGCACCAACAGCCTCCTGGTTGATGTAAGGCACCGACGTTTAATCAATGCGGCCACGTTCCACTCCTTCCCTTGCCACCGAAGTAACGCCATGTCACACACCGTCTCCTGTGCGTTCCCGCCTCCGGATGAGTTCGCTCGCCTGCTAGGAGATTTCCCAGACCTCACCAGACCCACCTTCTCCTCCATGGCCACGAAACATGGTGTCGAACATCACATCGCCACTACTGGCTCCCCGGTCTACGCTCGGGCCCGGCGCCTCGAACCTGGCAAGCTCGCGGCTACGAAAGCAGAGTTCGCCACAATGGAACGGCTAGGGATTATTCGCCGGTCGGATAGTCCCTGGTCTTCGCCTCTCCACATTGTCCCGAAACCTGGCGGCAGATGGCGGCCATGCGGCGACTACCAATGCCGAAACGACGCCGCTACTCCTGATCGGTACCCGATCCCTCATATCCAAGATTTCTCTGCCCATTTGGCAGGAAATGCCATTTTTTCCAAAGTCGACCTTGTCCGGGGCTACTACCAGGTCCCCGTGCACCCGCAAGACGTCCCGAAAACTGCAGTCATCACCCCATTCGGCCTTTTCGAATTTCTGCGGATGCCGTTTGGACTGAAGAACGCTGCACAGGCTTTCCAGCGCCTGATGGACTCCGTACTTCGGGACCTCAAGTTTATATTCGTCTACCTTGACGACATCCTCATCGCCAGTTCCAACAAAGAGGAGCACATCTGCTGTTATATCTGTGTATCTTAATGTTGTGTCCTTCAATAATCAGACAAAAGACTGCAGGGAACGATCAACAGGTGTTTACTGAATGAGGGTTCAAACTGCAACTGACTGTACAGATCACTACTCAGGGTTTATATACAGGTGTGGTCACTGCCGGTACTACAGGATACAGGAGCTGTAAAAAGTAGTTCTCCCCCTTAAAGGTACATACATTACAATTCCTCCCCTTTTAGATTAACAGTACCATAACACTCATTTAACAATTAAATATCAAACTAATTACAATTAACACTTTTAACATGCAACATTAACTGAAAATAGTCTATTTATAAATTCAGTCTTTGGGGAGGCTTCCTGATTCTTTCTGGATAACGCCTTTCCCGAGCGTCTCGCTCTTGGTGCGGAGGCGATTCTAACACCCTATCGTCAGTTGATTCATCAGCTTCCAATGCTATTGTTTCTGAGGTAGATGCGACCTGTACGTCGGGTTACTCACCAGGTACGTATGGCCGAGACATGGGGTTGACTCGTTCCTGTGACTCTAGGATCTGGTCAGCATGGCGTCTCACAATGTTCTCCCCAACATCCACTGTGTACATTAGTGGCCCCTGCCGTGTGCATATCGTTCCTGGTTGCCATTTCTCTGTTCGGTAGTCGCGGGCCAAGACTGGTTGCCCTACATTGAAGCTCCTTGTCAGCTTCTCATTGATGTGCTGGAATTGCTTACTCTCAACATCTCTTTGTACATTTGGTCTGAGCAAATCCAGACGAGATCTCAACCTTCGGTTAAAGAACATCATGGCCGGGGCCTAGTTGGTGACTGCATGTGTCGCATTTCTGTAGGCTAACTGGAAATTGTCCGCCTTATGCTGCAGTGGAATGTCGTCATCGCACATGGCCTTTACTGCTATTTTAAAGGTTTGTACGAACCTCTCAGCCAATCCATTTGTGGCTGGATGATACGGGGCGGATGTGTAATGCCTTACCCCATTCCTTTTCATAAATCTTCGAAACTCTTCGGACACAAACTGTGGTCCGTTATCAGAGCAAATCTGCTCTGGCAAGCCGTTCCTGGCAAAAATGGTCAGTAGGACTGCAATAGTTTTCTCCGTGGTGGTGGAGGACATTTTGGTCACCTCAGGCCATTTCGAGTGCGCATCCACGGCTATTAAAAACATTGAGTCCATGAATGGAGCAGCAAAATCAATATGCACCCATTGCCATGGAGAGGAGGGCCACTCCCATGGGTGTAGAGGGGTATGTGGTGGTGCATTTTGGACTTTCTGGCATCCTGAGCAGTGTAATGATATCAGCAAATAGTGATGTTATTTGCCTGTTTGATTATCATGCCTTACCAGCATAGTTGCCTGATTGATTGCTTGTGCCTGACCAGCAGAGGTCATGTGACCAAGACAAGCAGGGCAGTTTAGTTAGTTTAGTTTCGGTTTCGTTCCAGATGCATCACAGCACCGTGTCTCCTGTAAAAGCTGTACAAAAGAGTTGAACAGACTTTAGATTAAAACTCATTCTCTTTCATAAATGTCTCATCATTGAACCCACAAAGAAATCAATACATGGTGTCAGAAGTGGCTGAAAGAGATGAAGAGAAAAATTCTGAAGTTAAATCAGCTCTCCACAGATTAGCAAGCCAAAAGAGAACATCGTTGCTTACCATTAGAGAATAGCTAACGAAGTGAAAAATGGAAGGTTTACTCCCACCGGCAACGCTTCAGTTTACAGGTAATGTGGCTGAAAATTGGAGGAGATTCAAACAACGTGTGGGGTTGTATTTATCAGCAATCGGAGCTGATGAGAAAAGTAATAAAAGGAAATCGTCACTGTTCTTACATGTCGTGGGTGATGAAGCGCTGGAGGTGTATAATAACTTCACATTCGTTGCTAATGGAGACAAAATGAAACTAGATAAAATAATGGAACAGTTTGAGGCCTACTGTATACCTAAACGTAACGTGACGTTTGAGAGGCAGAGATTTTTCACATGTGTACAGAAAACGGGTGAGACTATTGATCAGTATGTGACTGAACTGAGAAACAGAAGCAAATCGTGTGAATTTGGGGGATTGGCAGACTTGCTGATAAAAGACAGACTGGTGTGTGGTATTCCAGATAATGGTCTAAGGGAAAGACTGCTAAGAGAGCAAGATCTAGACCTGGGAAAAGCCATAGCACTGTGTAGGGCTACAGAGACTGTGAAGTTGCAGGCAAAGGAGCTGTTCAGTGACAGTAGCTGCAACGTGGATGCAGTGAGTAAGAACGGACACAAACCGTTTAACAAAAAGAGCGCCAATGTGAAAAAAGAGGTGTGGCCAGCGAACGAAAATGAAAGGGACAATCGAAAGTCATGTAGTCGATGCGGTACACAGCATACACCAAAAAAGTGTCCAGCATATGGTAAAAAATGCAATAGTTGCAACAAAAACAACCATTATGCCTATTGCTGCAAGAACCAAGTGCAACAAAGCAAGGTCCATGCAGTAGATGAAAGCGACATAGAGGAGTTCAATGTAGATGTTGTGTCTGAAAACAAAAAAGAAGAAAGAGACTGGATGTTGACACTAAAAGTGAATGACATACACATTCCATTTAAATTGGATACTGGAGCACAAGTTAATGTGATATCAGAGACTGATTTTAAGAAAATTAGACCCAGACCAAAGATACATGGAATAAAAGTGAAAGTGACAGGATACTCAGGTACTGAAATACCAGTGAAAGGAAGATGCATTGTCAAAGTGACACACAAGGACAGAGAGCACATGCTAGCATTAATTGTGGTGCCAAAGGATGTGCAAGCCATACTAGGTTTAAAAGCCTGTGAGAGACTGAACCTGGTAAAGAGAGTCCTCATTGTGGAAAGCGAAGGAGAGACAGTCTACGATGAACTGAATGTTGCGTACACACCGGGTAAGCTGATGTATACAGCAGACACGTTGTCCAGAGCTGTTGACCCAGGAGAGCCCGCAAACACAGTGAAAAGACTGAAGTACAAGGCAAAAGACAGTGGAACTGACTTCTACCAAACCATGCTTGTATACCACACAACGCCGCTCGAGTGTGGTATGTCACCAGCCCAACTCCTGATGGGACGTCGGCTAAGGTCAAACCTACCCATCCCGGAGAACCTCCTGAAAACAAAAGAGGGGGAGAAAGTGAGGAAGTTCAAAGAACAACAGAAAGAAAAGCAAAAGTATTACTATGACAGAGGAACACAAAACCTACCTGAACTCCACACTGGTGACCAAGTAAGGTTGAAAGACAAAACAAACACATGGACTCAGAAGGGAACTGTCCTGAGTGAAGTTCAACCAAGATCATACAACATTCAGACAGATGAGGGTGCTGTTCTGAGAAGAAATCGTCGAGATCTCATGGGACCAGCCACAGCAGGTCAAGAGACTGATACTGTTGAACAACCTGATCACACAGCTGAGAACCAATCATCTGAGGCAACAACTCAGATTCAAGGACAATCAATCAGAAAATCCTCAAGACACGTGAAGCCTCCTGAGAGACTCATTGAGCAAATTTAAGGACTATTGTTAAAGAAGGAAGTAATGTTATCTTATTCTTTCTTCAAGTTCTAGTGTATTGACATATTTCATGTGAACACACAAAGCAAGGTTAAAAAACCTTGATTATGATAATGATAATGTAAGTTCATTAAGTGTTACAGTTAAAATGCAGATTAATACAAAGAAAACATGTTGTTAGTTAAAAGTAAAACACTTTTGTTTTAAGAAAAGGAGATGTAATGATATCAGCAAATAGTGATGTTATTTGCCTGTTTGATTATCATGCCTTACCAGCATAGTTGCCTGATTGATTGCTTGTGCCTGACCAGCAGAGGTCATGTGACCGAGACAAGCAAGGCAGTTTAGTTAGTTTAGTTTCGGTTTCGTTCTAGATGCATCACAGCACCGTGTCTCCTGTAAAAGCTGTACAAAAGAGTTGAACAGACTTTAGATTAAAACTCATTCTCTTTCATAAATGTCTCATCATTGAACCCACAAATAAATTAATACAAGCAGCTCTTTGTCAGGTCCTCGATTTGCTGATTGATCCCTGGCCACCACACATAAGCCCTAGCAAGGCTTTTCATTTTCACCCTTCCAGCCATATAAATACTGTGGCTACAAGAGCAGGCCAGCGGCTGGGAATTCTGCGGCGAGTGTCTCACCTCCTGACTCCCCAAAGCCTTTCCACCATCTACAAGGCACAAGTCAGGAGTGTGATGGAATACTCTCCACTTGCCTGGATGAGTGCAGCTCCAACAACACTCAAGAAGCTCGACACCATTCAGGATAAAGCAGCCCGCTTGATTGGCACTCCATCCACCACCTTCAACATTGACTCCCTCCACCACTGGCGCACTGTGGCTGCAGTGTGTACCATCTACAAGATGCACTGCAGCAACTCGGCAAAGCTCCTTCAACAGCACCTTCCAAACCTGCGACCTCTACCACTTAGAAGGACAAGGGCAGCAGAAACATAACATAGAAACATAGAAGATAGGAGCAGGAGTAGGCCATTCGGCCCTTCGAGCCTGCTCCGCCATTCAACGAGATCATGACTGATCATCCAAACCTTAGCACCCGATCCCTACACCGACAACCATCCCACCCAAGCCCTATCCCCGTAACCCCACGTATTTAATCCCCCCTAACACTAAGGGCCAATTTTTATCATGGCCAATCAACCTAACCCGCACATCTTTGGACTGTGGGAGGAAACCGGAGCACCCGGAGGAAACCCACGCAAACACGGGGAAAATGTGCAAACTCCACACAGAAAGTCACCCGAGGCCGGATTTAAACCCGGGTCCCTGGCGCTGTGAGGCAACAGTGCTGACCACTATGCCACCGTGCATGGGAACATCACCACCTACAAGTTCCCCTCCAAGCCACACACCATCCTGCCTTGGACCTGTATCGCCGATCCTTCACTGTCGCTGGGCCAAAACCCTGGAACTCCCTTCCTAACAGCATTGTGGGTGTACCTACACCATATGGACTGCAGCGGTTCAAGAAGGCGGCTCACCACCATCTTCTCAAGGGCAATTAGGGATGGGCACTAAATGCAGGCCTAGCCAGTGACACCCACATCCCATCAATGAATAATTTTTTTTTTTTTAAAAGATGACCTTCGTGAAGCTCATTGAGCACTCTCTCCCTTAACTTGGGTGGAATTACCACTTGGGATCCACACATCAAGGTCCCCTGGCATACTGACAGCTGTTCTCTTCTGGATGAGAATGCTGGCAACAGTGAGTCGCCATGTGCTGGCCATCCCTTCACTGTCAACTCATATACCCGAGACAGTGTCGGGTCATTTCGGGTCTCCTTCTCTATACCAGCGTTAGTTACTGGCAAGCAGTCAATTATAGTCGAATGAAATATTTCGACAGGATCCACTGCTGGTGCTTCCTCCGCAGTAGGCAGTGGCAGGCGTGATAGCCCATCAGCGTTTCCATGCTGTTTCGTGCCATTATACTCGATTTCATGTTGGTGCGCCCCTAGAAAAAGGGACCATCTTTGTAGCCGTTGCGCAGTCATCACCGGAACGCCCTTCTTTGGATTAAAGATGGAGACAAGTGGTTGGTGGTCAGTCAGCAAGGTGAACTTCTGCCCGTGCAGATAGTGATTGAACTTTTTCACTCCCCACACTAGGCTGAGGGCCTCCCTGTCAATCTGGGCGTAGTTACGCTCGGCTGAGGTTAGTGACCGAGACGCAAAGGCCACTGGCCTCTCCGAGTCGCCCGGGAATTTGTGCGACAGCACCGCTCCAATGCCATAGGGTGATGCATCACACGTCAACCGAATTGCTAGTGCTGGGTTGAAATGAGCCAACACCTCGTTTGATGTGATCAATGCTTTGCTCTTCTGGAAAGCTCGTTTACATTCGTCACTCCACTTCCATGGTACCCCTGTTTGCAGTAGGGTGTTCAGTGGGTGTAGTATGGTAGACAAATTCGGCAAGAACTTATGGTAGTAGTTCACCAGCCCAAGGAACAACCTCAGTTGTGACAGATTTTCCGGTGCTGGAGCCTTGACTACTGCCTCAACCTTTTCAGCGGACTGATGGAACCCCTCTTTATCAATAACGTGGCCACAATACGAGATCTGCTTCTGGAAAAACTCGCATTTGTGGCGATTAGCTCGGAGCCCATATTCCTTCAATCTAGTGAGTACCTGCTCCAGGTTGGCGAGGTGATCACTGTCATTTTCGCCCATGACCAGGATGTCATCCAAATAACACTGGGTCCCTGGAATCCCTTGCATGACTTGTTCCATTGCCCTTTGCCAAATAGCCGGAGCTAATGCTACCCCGAACATCAGCCGGTTGTATTGGTAGAGTACTTTATGAGTGTTGATCGTGAGGTACTGTTTCCAGGCTTCTTCTACCTCCATTTGCAGGTACGCCTGGGCCAGATCAATCTTAGTGAAGCGTTTCCCTCCAGATAGCGAGGCAAAAATATCTTCAATCCACGGAAGTGGATATTGTACAGTGTGAAGGATTGGGTTCACTGTCACCTTAAAGTCCCCACAGATGCGAACCTTCTTTGGTTCCCCAGGCGTATTACTCAACGACCTCTTCATTACAGGAATGATGGGTGTAGCCCACTCGCTCCAGTCCACTTTGGACAGTACTCCTGAATGTTCCAAACCTTCCAGCTCTGCTTCGACGGCTGAGCGAATCGCATAAGGTACCGGTCTGGCCTTAAAAAACTTTGGGCTTGCATTTTCCTCTATTTTGATCATTGCTGTTATGCCTTTTAGTGTTCCGAGTCCCTGCTGGAACACTTCTTGTGCGTCAGTTAGCATTTTTGACAGTCGTCCAGGTGTGATGTCGTCATCCTTTTTGGCATCTACAGTCAGTGCTTGTATGGAATGCCAATCTAGCTGTATCTTCCGGATACATTCACGTCCTAGTAGTGGTGGTCCTCCACCTGGCAATACATATAGGTCCATTTTTGGTGTTTCCTTGCCGTTATATATAACGTTCACCCTTATTTTTCCTTTGGGGTAGACTTTTTGCCCCGTGTACGTCTTCAAGACAATCTTTGTATCTCTCAAGGGTATATGTGAGAATAGCCGCTTGTAGTCCCTTCGGTTTATAACTGTTAGGGCTGATCCTGTGTCCAATTCCATTTTCACTTGGACTCCTGCTATCTTGAGCGTGACCCAGATAGTTTGGTGATCCTCCATTTTGATCACATTATGTAGTTTCAGACAACCCAGCTCCTTGCTTCCGGAGTCTGTATCACTCTTCTGTTTGTCTGAACTACTCTCCGTCACCTTATGTACCTTCTTGTACTTCTCCTATGGAGATTTCTTGCTGCTGGTTTTCTTTCCCGACCTGCAGACTCTTGCTATGTGTCCTACTTTTCCACACTGTCTGCACACTTTGTCCTTGAACCAGCAATCATTATGGTCGTGTGTTGTTCTGCCGCAGCGATAGCACTTCACTGTTCTGTATGACATTTCATTTGTGCCATATTCTTGCGGTCTCCGTTGTATCTCTGCAGCGCCCCGTGCTGCTGCTTCATGTGATACTGCAATGCTGAAAGCCTTGTCCAGCGTAAGATCCTTTTCTGATAGAAGCCGTTTCTGGGTTCCTTCACTTTGAAGCCCACACACAAACTTGTCACTTAAAGTATCTGCTAGACCCGTTCCAAACTGGTAGTGTTTCGATAACTTGCGCAGTTCCATTAAATACTCAGCATTACTTTCATCTTTATGCTGGTTCCTTTCGTGGAACTTAAATCTTTCTGCTATCAGCAGCGGTGTGGGGTTTAAGTGGTCCTGTAGGATTGACACTATGTTTTCAAAATCCTTTTCTACTGGCTTCTCTGGGGTTACTAGGTTTCGTAGTAAGCCATACATTTTTGCACCCATTGAATTCAACAATACCAGCGCTTTCTTGTCATCTGGCACTTCATTCACCTTGCAGTATACTTCTATGCGTTCGACATATGTCGTCCAATCTTCGACTTCATTGTCGAACGCTGTGATACTGGCACTCTTCATCATTTTTGGGTGTGGTTAGACTGGCTTAAAATGGTGTCTCCCGCGCTTTCCTTTCTTCCCCGCTGCAGCTTAAAATGGCGTCTCCCGCGCTTTCCTTCCTTCCCCGCTGCGGCTTAAAATGGCGTCTCCCGCGCTGCTGCCAACGCCGCTCTCGGCAGTCCTCGTGGCAAATGGCAACGCCCTGTGGGTTTCGTGCGCTGCTCCTGCGCTGCTGCCAATGCCGCTCTCTGCGGTCCTCATGGCAATGGCAGCGCCTCGCGTTTTCCTGCGCGCCTCTCTCCCCCATTGACGCTGCTCGGCCCTTGAACACCAGCTGCGCTCTGCTCTCTCTCGTCTCTCTCTCCATTGACGCCGCTCGGTCCTGAACACCGGCTGCGCCCTGTGCGCTCTGCCCTCTCTCTTTCCCCCGTCGACACTGCTCGGCCTTTTTCTGTGCCGCTCGGTCAGCTCTAGCCGCCGCTGTCCGGGAAGGGTCTGCGCAGTACCTGTTGCCAGCCCGTTTTGCTGGACCACCATGACTGGAAAGCCAAGCCTGGCTCTCGACAGCCTCCCCTGCGATGCTCAAATCTCCGCTGGATGACTGGGCGGTTGCCCGTGGTCGACGCCCGTGCTTCTGGACTCGACCTCCTTCCACTGTTCTCCAGGAGCGAATCCCTGGGAGGTGATGCAGAGTTGCAGGTAGGTTCGAATCTGCGTCATCGCCAATGTTATATCCGTGTATCTTAATGTTGTGTCCTTCAATAATCAGACAAAAGACTGCAGGGAACGATCATCAGGTGTTTACTGAATGAGGGTTCAAACTGCAACTGACTGTACAGATCACTACTCAGGGTTTATATACAGGTGTGGTCACTGCCGGTACTACAGGATACAGGAGCTGTAATAAGTAGTTCTCCCCCTTAAAGGTACATACATTACATCTGCCATTTACACACCCTCTTTAGACGCCTCAGCCAACACGGCCTGATCATCAACCTGGCCAAGAGACAGTTCGGCCTGCAACATATTGATTTCTTGGGCCATCGCATCACATCGGACGGCGCAATTCCTTTGCAAACGAAGGTGGAGGCAGTAACATCTTTTCCACGTCCACAGACCATCAAGGCCCTGCAGGAGTTCCTCGGGATGGTAAATTTGTACCACCGCTTCGTGCCTAAGGCAGCTCTGCTCATGCAGCCCCTGTGCAAGGCCCTCAAGGGCAAGTCTGGCAAGGATCCGGTAAGCTGGACAGTCGACATGGACTGGGCGTTCGTTGACACAAAAAGCACCCTCGCCAACGTGACCATGCTGGCGCATCCGCTGCCAGGTGCCACCATCGCCCTCACCACCGACGCGTCAGACTACGCCATCGGCGCAGTGCAGGAACAGTGGGTAAATGGAACGTGGCAACCGCTGGCGTTCTTCAGCCGTCAACTACGGCGAAACGAACGGAAGTACAGTACCTTCGACCGGGAGTTGCTGGCTCTTTTCTGGCAATCCGCCATTTCCGGTTCTTGCTGGAAGGACGTCCTTTCACTGCTTTTGTAGACCATAAGCCACTAACGTTCGCTATGGCCAAGACTGCCAAACCGTGGTCAGCCCGACAACAACGTCAGTTAATGTTTATCTCTGAATTCACTACTCATATTCAGCACGTGGCCGGTAAAGACAATCTGGTGGTGGATTGCCTCTCCCGCGCGACCGTTCAGGCAGTCCAGCTCGGCATCGACTATGTCCTCATAGCTGCGGATCAAGCCTCGGATCCAGAGGTGCGAGCTTACCGAACCAGCCCCTCTAGCCTCCAAGCGGCCGACGTCAAATTCCACGCCGCAGGCACCACGCTACTTTGTGATGTCTCCGTAGGAGATCCTCGCCCTATCGTGCTGGTCGCCTGGCGCCAAAAAGTGTTTGGCGCCATACACGGGCTGTCACATCCTGGCATGAAGGCCTTGCAAAGGCTGATGTCGTCCAAGTTCGTTTGGGGCATGCATATGGATGTCCGTGACTGGGCCAACACCTGCGTGGTCTGCCAAAAGGCCAAGGTGTAGCGTCACGTCAAAGCTCCATTGGCCACCTTCGCTGTTTCGGAGCGATGGTTCGATCACGTGAATGTGGACCTGGTGGGACCACTTCCACCTTCTCATGGGTTTACACACATCCTTACGATGGTAGACCACACCACTAGATGGCCAGAGGCAGTTCCCTTGTCATCCACCACTTCGGCAGACATAGCCAGGGCATTCATCTCCTCTTGGGTCGCCCGTTTCGGGGTACCGGCGGACATCTCTTCTGATCGTGGACCACAATTTTCCTCTGAGCTCTGGAATGCAGTGGCTCAGGGGCTCGGCCTCAAGCTCCATCACACCACAGCCTACCATCCACAGGTGAATGACCTGTGCGAACGATTTCACAGGTCGCTCAAAGCCGCATTGAGGCCAGCCTCCAAGGCGCTGGATGGGTGGACAGGCTACCTTGGGTCCTGTTGGGTCTTCGCACGGCACCCAAGGAAGATCTTCGCTCGTCCTCGGCAGAGCTCGTCTATGGCCAGCCGCTACACGTACCAGGGGATTTCCTCCCAACTCCAACAGAGCCATGGTCCGCATCCAATCAACTCATCAGCCACCAGGAGGCAGCCAGGTGTTTTGCACCAGTATCAACGTCGCATCACGGCTTTCAGAGTTCCCACATCCCAGCAGAGCTGAAGAACACCGAATATGTGTTCATCCGCCACGACGCTCATCGGGATCCGCTCAAGGCCCGTTACACTGGTCCTTTCCGCATGTTAGAGCCGGGAGACAAAACTTTCTTGGTGGATATCGGAGGTAAACCAGACCACATTTCGGTTGACCGGTTGAAGCCGGCACACTTGGAACTTGACCGCCCGGTTGAGACCGCACAGCCGCCAAAACGTGGCCGACCACCCACAGCTGTCGTGACAGATCAAGCGCAACCGCCCGCCAGCCCGCCCGCCGTCCAGCAGCTTCCACTCCAACTGTACAGAAGTCGCTCTGACAGGCTTGTCAGGCCTCCTCGCCGTTTCACTTTTTCTGTTAAAGACAATTCTGGGGGGGCGCATGTGGTGGAGCCTCTAAGGGACTCCGATCAAATGTATATAATTCCCTTTAACAATATGCTAACTACAGCCTGAGTCTGTATCTTTGTATATATTGTTTGCATGTACAGAGCGCGGTCCCTTTAAGAGCGCGGGCAAACGTGATGACATCACGCCATTCATCACGTGATCCCGCATCGGCGGGAAAAACGTGATGACGTCATGACGCCAGCCACGGGACCGCCCAAGCAGTCCTCGTGGAGCCTCCGAACTGACTAGACCTGTATTCGTAGTTCTCGTGCATTTATTTGTTAAACTCAGTTTGTTTTATATTAAGCATCGTTTGTTTGATCGCCTGAGTCGACCTCAGTCTCTTGATAGGAACTAGCCATTCCTACAGCATGTCATTTTTTATAGTGCAGATCAATTCATTGTAATTGCTGTTGAGTTGGAAGGCAACAGTCGAGAATGGCCAGTGAAAAATTAACATTTACCAGTAGCTTTTCAAGTAGAACAGAATCTCCATCAATCTGTTAGCTGATGTAATTAACATGTTTTTATTTTGGTTTGTTTTTCATGCTGTCAAGTAATCACCTGAAGCAATGGCCACGGAACTCACGCCTCAGGTTGGCATACATGGTTCCCGAGCTGTGTGAACCCCGTGGCCATGCAGGGAAATTTAAAAAGTAGGGTGATAAAGGCTCTTAAGTGCCTGTAAAGTACCTCATAATGATTTCAATTGGGAACCCACTACTGCAGGTCGGGTCGGCTCCACGCTGTCAGATGCACCTGTGGAAAAGGCGCGTGGGAGCGAGTTGACAGTGGGTTCTTGACCGACCCACCACTGATCAAGCCCGCTACACCCACAGAAAATTCAGCCCAAAATATTTGTTTAAAATCTCTGCCATTTCCTTATTCCCCAGTATAATTTCTCCTGTCTCAGCCTTTAAGGGAGCAATGCTTATTTTGCTACTCTCTTGTAGAAGCTCTTACAATCTATTTTTATATTTCTTGCTAGGTTACCCTCATATTCTATTTTCTCCCTTTTTATCAAATTTTTGGTCATCCTTTGCTGGTTTCTAAAGCTCTCCCAATCCTCAGGCTTACTACCATTCTTCGCAACATTATAAGCCCCTTCTTTTAATTTAATACTATCCTTAACTTCTGGCCCACAAGCAGCTGAAATGAATTAAAAATAGAAACACTGTTAAAATGACGGCAGGCAGCCTCATTATAATATTTAAATGATCAACTTGCTACCCGTCCCTCAACCCGCCTCTGTTAAAACCAGAAGTGGGTGGTCTTAAGGAACGTTGGTTTCCTGTTTCAGATTGTTTGCATTTTAACCTCTGACATGACCCCAACCCACCTGTTTTTGGGGGTTAAGATTCAGCCCATAGCATCATAGGCCTTCAAATTTATGAAATAGGAGTGGGCCAAAGTTTGATTTCTGCTTTTGGATGGGGGAAGAATTTGGGGGGGGAAACTTGGTTATACTGATATTCTGTCGCTTTACATTCCAGTAAGGCGCGACGTGGGTGGATCTTTCACCTACCCTTACCCCTCACATCAAGGAAGTGTTTCTGGAGGAGTTTCTGGGCTACCTTGGGGAATGCCTCCATATAGGCCTTAGCAGAAAATTCTGAGAGACCGGAGGCCCCAAATATTTAGTAAGAAACAGTAACTGAACCCAGAGGGAATTGATTACCTTCCCCAAGTGGCCCACTTACTCCATTGGGAGCAGAAGATAGGAATATAATGCTTTTGTTTGGTTTGCACCAGGCCTCTGCTTGGCCATTGGAGCACCACGTCTCTGTACCAACGTTTCAGCTGGTGCATTGGGGTGGTCACTGTTGCAGACCCAGTGCACCTATCTCAATCGTACAAATAACCTCCGCCCCAGGATTTGGCATGGTGTCCCCACCTTGGGGCTATAGGAGGTGCGGTACCACTCGGCTACACTTACACCAGTGGAGCAGACCCACAGGAATTTTGGAGCCTTGGGACTCGATTTTGTCATGGGGCGGGCTGGGGTCGTGTCATCCACTTTTCGTGTTATCCACCCGATTCCAAATCGATGTGGGAGAATTATGTGATTTTCACCTAATTGGGCAATTGAGTTCCAGCGTGTGGGAACCCATGGCCAAATGAAAGGATTCCAACCCAAGGGGAAAGTCCATGAGGTCAAACCTGGGGGCCAGAATAAGAAAGAGTGGCACCAGGAGGGGAACCGTCCCTCCCAGACTAAGTTAAACTGTTACGGGTGCGGGAAGGATGGCCACTGGGGCAAGGATTGTAAGAATCCCTGGAAGGAGAATAAGGGGCAGAATTCATCAGCCCCAGCCCAAAAGGCAGAGCCAGGTATCCCTCCCGCTGCAATCGAGCCACTCTTGGAGTCGATACGATCTCTCTTCCTGACCAGCCAGGGGAGCATAGCAGCCACCGCCGGTGTGGTGGTTCCATCGGCCCCCTCTGACGCCCCACAATGACTAGAGCCAGTGCAGCCTTTTGACCTGGGTCCCCCAGAAAGACACGCACAGGAAGAGACCTCCTGTAAAATGGAGGAAGACCTGTGGTGCCAGGTTGCGGAGGTTAAGTTAGTTGAGCAGGCTTTAAGGGAGGAGAACGCTAGGTTAACAGCGAGGGCTGGCAGTTTAGAGGGTCAGCTAAGGGTTTTTAAAATGGTTCATGACCAGTGTGAGCTGTTTAAGCAGGCAGCTGGGATCCAACCCGAGGTTAGAAATCCTCAGCCCGCAGCGGGTACGCACACGCAGGCTGCACACGCAGGCGCAGTCGCGTGCGTCAAGGGAGAACTTCCCCAGCACTTTGTCCAGACCACTCCCCCTCTCTTATGGGATTCCGAGGTGGAGGAGCCCGAACCAGATGGCCCCGCCCCCAAACCAGGTTTTGAACCTGGAGGGGTAGACCCTCAGCCACCGGCAGCTGGTGGCGAGGGATTGCTCGTCCCCAGTTCAGGTTTGGGAGGGGAGGGACCCGAGGGAGAAGGCCCCCAGCCAGCGAGGACTGTGACCCGAGCCAAGGGTCCGCACGCCAGGGTAGCCCCACCAGTAGCACTCCCTAGGAGGTCTCCTCGGCCACCCCAGCCCAGAAAAGTATGGTCACCGACTCTTCAGTTCAAAAGGGTGGTCTCCCGAGTCAGGGAGAAGCCGAAAGACAGAGGTCCCCAGCCAGCAGCCATAAGCTGCGAGGGACCAGAAGTGGAGATCAGTCCAGCTTCGCCGCAGGTAGTAGCCTGCAACAGTCCTAACAGAGATTAGGCTGGCTGCTCGGAGACGGGTGGCAGATGTACATAGCTTTGTTTAAGTTTAGTAATGTGTATAAGGTTAAGTTAGGGTGTTTTAATTTAATTCTATGTAAGGAACCGGTAGTCTATAATTTTTAAGTATGGAACCATTCCAGAGTGCTGTCTACGTGAGCCAAGGTCGCGGGACCCAATCACACTTCCCCCGAGCCAGGGAGCCTCCAGGGAACCTGGCTAGATGCTTTTATGTCTTTTTCAGAATTTTGGAATGTGCGGAGGCATAATCCTGCTCGCCCTGTTCGGGCTGAGCCTCGCGAGAAGGGGCGATGTCGAGGACCATCATATCTTTGGATGCTCGGGGAAGAGGGCGCCCCTAGCACACGGCAGAAGTGGCCTACGGGAGGCGGATGAAATTACCTCGTATGTCCACGAGGGGAGCTGGCCAGGATGGCTGGGATCCAATTCAACCCAGTATTCTAGTGAGACCGGCTTCACGTATGGGGAGGCCTCCCTCCAGTGCCCGAGGATACGAATCATCACCCCTAGGATTAGCGTCACCGTGGGCAAAAGAATATGTTTGACATGTAAAGGGGACGTTCCCCTGGATAGGTGGTGGTGGCTCAGAAAGTTAAGCAAAGACATGGGGAACCCCAGGGTAGAGTGGGAAAGGTTAGGGAATGACACTCACAGGACCATTACAGGGACCCAGGGAGGGTTAAGTGTGTGCTGGGACAAATGGTGGGAACCGGATCAGGGGATCTACGTCTGTATGTGGGGATCAGAGAAAGTCTGCCCCACAGGTGTTTCCATCATTTTCCGCAGTCAGTGGCAAAATTACGGGAGGGGGATGGTCTGGGAGTCCCGCCTGGACGCATGCGCGATCCCGTACTCCCCAATCTCGGTTAATGCCACTGAACTAGTGACTGCCCCCGACGGCCTCTGCCCATGACCCCGATGTCACAGACAGTAGCAGAGGGATGCCCCGCCACCACCAAGGGACCAGGGAACAGCTTGGTGCTAGTACCCACAGACCAGGTGCTGTACCAAGGGGTGCATTACGCGGTGGCCTCGGTGATTTTAACCTCACTGAGGTACACTTACCTGCGTAGTGCCCCGCAGAGACTGCCAAATTGTATCAAGCCCTATTAACAGACATGTTTCAAAAATTCCGTGAATTTGACTTTTCGGAGGTCAATAAGACCGCATTGTATACTCACCACGAGATTTGGGACGGGGTTGGGAGGCAAAGAAGGGGTGTTTTTAATGACGTTGGAACTGGTTTTAACACGGGGTCCTCGGTCATCAACAGATTAGATGACATCGAACTGCAAACCCAGATTAATGGTCTAAAAACACAATTAAAGGGTATTTTAACTGATGAGAATAAGGTGGTAGGTTCCGAGTTGCATGAAGACCAGGCCATGACTCTCCATTTGAAGTAGATCATCGCGGATTTGGAAAAACATGCAAAGACAGTAAATGCTCTCATCAGGGAGGGCAGAAATGCTTCTGACCAGGCTGCACAAAACGAGGTGTGCGTGCTGTATGTGGCATGGTTGCTGGGCGAGGGCCACAACAATCTGGAGGATTTAAAGCAAGGTTTAGTCCCCTCCTGGATCAGCAACAAACTCTTCGCAGCCCTCCACCCTTATGAGAACGCATTAAGCCCGTGCCAGTTCCAGTTAGCTTCTGAGGACTACCCAGTCCCAGTGGACTGTGGGCGGTCCAACCACACCGTCATGGGGATAGTTGTAAGAATGCCGGTCATGGGCGGGACGGCCCGACCTGCACCGGTATACAGGGTCGAGAACATTGGAATCATTCAAGGGGGTGTACACATTCGTTTTGCAGCGGTCCCGCCCTATGTCATAAAGTGGGAGCATGCTATGACGGGTACTGACCTCTCGGGGTGCCATAGCCGGGGAGCACACATCATCCTGTGTCCCCAGCACTTGAATGCCTATTCGAAACCACAATGCGGATTCAGAGCTGCTGACGTGATACCTATAAATTGTACCATGGAAGCCATGGCACAAGGCCATGTTCCTCCACAGGTAGCATATATAGAAGGTGGGACATATTGCGTCACCACAGGAGCGTCTCACTACCAGCACGGACAGCACAGCTGGTGCGCGGTGAGTGACAGCAGCTTCTGTTTCAAACTCGAGGCAGAAGTTCAAGTGGCACAGATACGAATTGTCCCCATTCCTGAACCATCCGCTGTTCACCTCACTGTGGAGGAGAATTTTACCCACCTCCAGAAATATGTCACCCACTTCGGTTACCCGATTCCCCCTCTCCCAGAGCACCTTACCAAATTATTAAAAGCCGTTCTAGTATCACAAAAGCACTTCTACACTTTGGAACAGAAGACTGTACAGTTCGGGGCCGACATTTTAGACATTACGACCCCGCCCTGGTGGGACGTTTTTGTAAGTATAGAAGTCCCCTCCTGGATTCGAATGGCGTCCCACATCTTAGTAGTCTGTCAGCTAGGGATCGTCCTCTACCTGGTTTGTGTCCAGTGTAGGAGAAAGGGTCTCGGGGTAGAATTTAAAGCAAAAGGGTTGTGGAAGGACCAGTATGCCTGGGTGGAAGAAGAAACACCTGTGTGAGCTTTGTGTCATATCACTGTCGAGTAATGGCAGATCCGTTTGTTATTTTTAATAAAGCTCATTCCTTCCGTTCGTTATTTTTAATAACTATGGTTTCGGCCTGATGTTGATTTTTATTAAAGGTTGTGTGTTGCAATAAAGTTTTATGATGTCCCAAGTAGTGCAGGGGTGTTGGACCCCTCCGTGCTTGGACTATTGTAACAGATAGTAATTGTTTCTATCGATAGATGCCTGTCGTGCACTGTGGTTTTCTCTAAGTAAGGGGAATGTATGTGTCGAGGGATCGTGGATAGATAAATATAGGGGAAGGTTGTTTGTGGGGGGTCAGAAATGTTGCTCACCTTGATTGGACACTTCAAGCAAGTTTCAGTATCCTAGGGGGACTGAAAGGATTCGCAAATTTCATGTCTCCCCTGAAGATTTACTTTTGGTTTAGTACAGAAACCCTGGTTGGACTGAGTTTAAAATCCAGGGCTCAACAAGATGGCTGCGGTCAGCCTCATGGCCAAGGCCTGTAAGTTTCAGTTTGGACTCACAAACTTGGATTCCCATGACTGTGAGAAGGAACTTTCCAGAAATTAGAATGCAGACAGACCTTCTGCATTTATGCATGAGAAGCAAACCCAGTGGCATTCGGGCCTCTGATTAAAACCCATCAAGGTTGTTTGCACAGACAATCAAGAGCAGGCAAGGCCTATTCAATATGTAATAGCTGCATTCAGACCTTCGTTACAGGACATCAACACTGTTTGCAAATGATCAATGGGGCATTCAAACTGGAATGGCCCCATCACGAAACTAGTTGGACAAAGGGGAACACTGATGAGACGTTTAAAACCGATTAACCGGCCATTCAGGTCGATGGACCCAGATCGGTACCCTTTGTATGAGCTTCAACACGTCCAGGTCAGACAAAAAAAATGAGCTGATCTGGCAGGAGATAAGGGCTACCGGGAAGGGTATAACTAGTCCCTCAGGAGGCCATCTCTCTCTCTCTCTCGCCTCGCCTCCAGTGCCCTGCTGTATCATCAACCCAGCGAGAGGATCGTCAACGAAGAGCCCATCCAGGGAAGTAGGACACCCGCAGTTACGTTTGAATTACTGGGGTATCTCTGCTCTGGGGTGGTGAAAACCTAAAAACATCAACAGGCAACAGGGCACGGAGCAGGCGTTTCAACATCCTAGACTGGTGAGCATCAATTTTCTGGCCCATCACAAGACAACCTAGATAGGTGTAAAAGAGTGGGAGTTAAGGGGAATTGCTAAAGTGTCATTTTAGTCATTTTCCCTCAATGTGTCCGTTTCTCCTCCCCCGTTAATTGTAATTGTGTTGCATCCATAGTGATTTTCTCTGTATAGTAATTGTTTCTCTATTTTAATAAACATTGGTTTTCTTTGCACCGAACCACTGGTCTCGTTCGTCTATATCGCTACTTGTAAATAAGTCTGGTGGTCAGAACCAAAGGGGAAGTGATTTGAACCGCATGGGGCTGGAGCAGCTCAGATACGTCTGACTGGCCAGACACAAAATCCCAAACCAAAACCCCCTACACAATTAGTTTTTTCAGTCTGAAACTCGCCTCCGACGACATCATCATTGCTGCTGCATTTAAGGTCTGCAAGAAGCCTTGCTTCTTCTGCAGACTGCCAACCTTTTGGCCTTTGCTGTGGGAGGGACCTGGAGGCAATATGAGCAGCGGGAGACCTAAGTCTGCTCCCAGATTTGATGACGTCACCCTGAAAGCTTTGGTGGTGGGAGCAAGAGCTAATAAGGAGGTGCTCTTCCCTTCTTCAGGGAGGAAGAGTCTCCCCAGCAGATGAAGGCTGTGTGGGTCCAGGTGGCCCAGGAGGTCAACTCATTGTCGCTGATCCGCAGAACCTGGCTTCAGTGCAGGAAGAGGTTTCATGACCTTCTGCGTACTGGAGAAGTGAGTATGACTTTCCTATCACCCTCAATCTGATCCCCATCGCCTCTCCTCACCAGCACTCAGCTTTAGCAACCTCTTCTTCCACATCCCACTTGACAGTGATATCCCTGCACCCTTACCCATTCCCTCTCTCTCTATGGTCACATTCACCTAACTATTCGACTATGCAGCTCTCACACTCCCTATCTCTGTGATGCTATGAAAACAACTTACAAAACACAGGGAGGGGCTTGGTCTTGCCACCTCACTCCATCTTTGTCTCCTTCTAAGCATCTATGCTATGGATTCTCTACACTCACTCCTTCATTCTCACTCATACTCCACTTGTCTGCCTCATTGCAGGAAAAGAGAGCTCACAATAAGAGGGAAAGAGCGAGGACAGGAGGAGGGCCACCCTCAGTAGCCCACCTCACCCCTTGGGAGGAGGCGGTCCTGGAGATCGTGGGACTCGAGGACGATGCACAAGTAGGGGATGGACAGACGGCTGCATCAGAGAAAACTGGTGACAGAATAGAAGCATAGAAGCATAGAAGATAGGAGCAGGAGTAGGCCATTCAGCCCTTCGAGCCTGCTCCACCATTCAATGAGATCATGGCTGATCTTCCAAATTCAGTACCCTGTCCCTGCCTTCTCCCCATATCCCTTGATCCCTTTAGCCTTAAGAAATATATCCAACTCTTTTTTGAATATATTTAATGAACTGGCCTCCACCGCCCTCTGTGGCAGAGAATTCCACAGGTTCACCACTCTCTGGGTGAAGAAATTCCTCCTCATTTCAGTCCTAAATGGCTTACCCCTTATCCTTAGACTAAATCCCCTGGTTCTGGACTCCCCGGCCATCATAAACATCCTTCCTGCATCTAGTCTGTCCAGGCCTGACAGAATTTTATAGGTTTCGATGAGATCCCCTCTCAATCTTCTAAACTCCAGTGAGTATAATCCCAATCGACACAATCTCTCCTCATACGTCATTCCTGCCATCCCAGGTATCAGCCTGGTGAATCTTCGCTGCACTCCTTCCATGGCAAGAACGTCCTTCCTCAGGTAAGGCGACCAAAACTGCACACAATACTCAAGGTGTGGTCTCACCAAGGCCCTGTACAACTGTAGCAAGACATCCTTGTTCCTGTACTCGAACTCTCTTGCTACGAAGGCCAACATACGATTTGCCTTCTTAACCGTCTGCTGCACCTGCATGCTTACCTTCAGCAACTGGTGCACAAGAACACCCAGGTCTCTTTGCACTTCCCCTTCTCCCAATCTATTGCCATTCAAATAATAATCTGCCTTCCTGTTTTTGCCACCAAAGTGGATAACCTCACATTTATCCACATTATAGTGCATTTGCCATGTTTCTGCCCAATCACCCAATCTGTCCAAATCGTACTGGAGTTTCACGACATCCTCCTCACAGCTTACCCTCCCACCCAGCTTTGTGTCATCTGCAAATTTGGAGTTTTTCATCTCTCTCACTGACATTGCATAAGTCACTGATAATGATTCTGAAGCTCTAACAGATGGACTTATGATCATATGCAATGTGCATGTAACCTTGGCCTCACATCTCTGACTCTACCCTTTACTCCCAAACAGGACCATCGCAAGCACCTGTCCCCACTATCCAGAAGGAAGAGCCTGAGCCTCCAGACTCCTCAGAGGAAGCTGCAACCTCTGAGGGCGCAGCGTCAGCAGAATTCAGCCAACCCAGCACCAGCGCAGACACTCACACCTCAGTGGGACCACCGCGAGATAGAGTAGTGTTATCACCTGGTGTATCACAGCTCACAAGTGAGCATCAGCAGATTGTGCAGACAGGGACAGCAATGGAGAGTCCTAGTCGGAGGGCACAGGACTCTCCCAGCTTGGCTCAGCTGCATGTCGACCCTCTGCCTCTGGGTCCATCCTGAAGAACAGCGGTGCTGGAACTCCAGGAACAGGTGCAGGAGTCTCTGGCAAGTTTTGTCTCCAGGGTCGCTGCGAGTGTGGAGCGAATGGTGGAGTCCTTCGCGAACATGAGCAGAGCCTTTGTGGAGTCATTGTTGCATGAACGCATCACCACGGAAAGGATGGCAACCTCCGTGGAAAGGATGGCTACAGTAGATGAGAGGATGGCTACGGCCATGGAGGAGCTAAGTCGCCAGAGTGTAGAAAACATGGTGAGTGTTCAGAATAGACTGACATCTCTGGAGGAGCGATGGTCAGCTATTGAACAGAGAAACCAGACCTTCATGGAAGTCCTTCTGAGTAGAACTGCCAGTGCAGATACGGGTCCCCATGGCCCCCCTGATGTGCAGAAAGGTGCTCTCAAGCCACTTGCAAGCGCTGAGGCGGACCTGACCCATGAGAGGTATGTTGGTGGCAGAGAACAAGGAAGTGGGGGCTCCTCTCCAAGCGCTCACACTTCCATGCCACTGCCAAGTCCTCGGTCAGAGCCCCAGCAGAGTCCCCACCCAACTGAGATCGGTATCTCAGCCCCTGCACAGCTGCAGGAGCAGCAGACTGTTGCCGAGCTCTCACAGGTTCGCAACCCCAGAGGACGCTCGCCAAAGGTGTTGAGACACGAGCAACAAGAAAGTGAGCATGGGGCCTCCACATCTGCTGATGCCACCACGTAGGAGCATGCGTAAGAGAAAGATACTGCACAAATCGGCACAAGGGTATTCACTTGGGTGAAATGTGATGTTTAATGTTGAAAAGCCATCAGTTGGTTATTGTAAATAAAAATTCTGATCGCAACTGTTGCAGTTGTGGCGTGTGTCATTTCGCTAATGGGACTTCCACATTGAGGGCTTAGGATTACTTGCAATTGTCAGTATGGTGGTCAGAGTGCTAGGAATCCGCAGGTTCTTGGCCATTGTCGATGGTCTGATAAGAAGGTGCGAGACAAAATTGTTTGAATGTGCAGGCTAAGCAAATCTGGCCAAGATGAGTGCGTCCCTTGCATCCCGGGCAGCAATGTAGTTGCGCGCTGGTGCCTTCTGGCCTGTGCAGCTTCAGGTGGGTGAGCAGCAGCTTGGTGCTCCTGTTGTTGCTGCTGCTGTTGGTGGTGCTGTTGTTCATGGTTCTGCTGCTGCCGCGGCTGGTCTTCGTCTGAATCTGATGTCCAGGAGGAAAGGAAATAAATGGTTCCCATGCTTCTGGTATATGCCTCAGTTGAGGAAGCGCTCAGTCAAGGTGGTGAGAGGGGTTTCCCAGGAGGTCACAGTGGAGATGGGTGTCAGGCTCCAAACTTCCACAGCTATGGTTATGCCTGCTAAAAGTTCCCCCAGACCTGAGACAACAAAGTCCTGCCACCTGCAAATGATGACTGATCAAATCTCCTATTTAATGGTGGAGCTGCAGCTGCTAGTCAGCAATCCAATTGTGCTCCCATCAGGTTTCACCGTTGTGTTTCAGAGGAGGCGTGCATCATGTTGGAAGAGTGTTAAAATCAGAAAGGCCTCTCAAAATGGGATTATAGAAGCAATTCAATGGTTGTTAAGGGCTTTAAGGGCCTATCCTACCTATTGGAGGCGGGACGGAGACGGGATCTGAAACCACACATTTGGGAAAATAGCTTGGAGGCGGGATGGAGGCAGGGTTGTGGGCCCGCCCGCCATTTTTTGCAATTTTAACACCCCACACGCCTCCATTCCTGCCTCCTTGGGCCCGGCAAAATCAAGCCCATAGAATATTACAGCACTGGAACAGCTCATCAAGTCTTTGCCGGTGCTTTTGAAACACGTAGTAGCCAATTTCCAGTAGTGTTATACAATTGTGTAATATATATATCTACTGTTGGTGCTGACACTTTATAATATTCATTCTTTTAATTTCAACTTGTGTTTTGCTGATATGTATCTTTACGAGATCAAGAGTGATTGTATCTTGTTTTGTCAATTGATGAGGCAGGGTTTAATTTTTCAAAACAAGGCAGTTCTTGTGAGTTTCTGTGTCTGCATGATTCTTTTATTGATGCTTGTTTCAGAGAAACAAATACTTCAAAGTAAAATGGGAAAACTGCTGTTTTAACCTGTGGCAGGAATCACTCTCTTTTGTAATGCTATTACATTTGCAACTTAAATGCCACTAATACATTAACTTCTATTTCAGTGTAATAATTTTTTTGATTCCTGCTTTGGTGGTTTTTCTGCAGGGAAATTTGTTGCACAGGATTCATTTACATAATTAATGGAGAATCAAGCCTGTGGGAATCATTACAGCCGCAGTATCATAGGGACTCAAAGCAATGCCAGCGACATCAAATTAGATCTTCATGCAGCTCTGTACACTGGCCTTTCAAAGCAACAAATGAACAACATGGACTGGCGATCAGATACAAAGCACAAATGATACAGTTCAGGTGTAGGAGGTTGGAACTTGGTAATAATTCAGATGTATCAGCATTACACCCATTCCAAAATGCATGCTAAATTCTAGGAGCTGGCAGGAGATGCACCCCCCATCAAGGTGCAGAAATTCGACGTGTGCCCCTAACAGGCATGAAGTCGGTCGAGCAACTGCTCCACATGCCTGTTCGTGCAGGTCTGAGGAAGGAGCCAAATTTGGCTTTGAACCTTGTTTTGGACTTATGGACATTATGGACATTTTACATGCAGATAGCACCCTCTGGTGGTGGTTATTGTGTTAGCAGTGTTTGTATGCAGCAGAGGTCATTTGACCTTTCTACCTTTCTTCCTGTTTGACCCAGGAAGTAGAATTCCAGGAAGAACCTGACTTGAGTAATGGAGAATTCCATGAGGGATTCGCAATCCAGTGTAATCTGATCTCATATGTTAGGCCAGGTGCAATATCTGTGAGTATCTTTGTCTGTTAGCATGATAGCAACTTTGTCAGTGTAGTATTTTGACAATACTATGTTTATAAAAGGTTAATATTTGGTAGTTACAGAAGCTAGTCCAAATGTTAGTTAGTTATACAATTAGTCTATTCTACTGTTATAAATATGTTTATATCTTATGTAATATCGAATGTAAAGTACTCAGTTTATGTACAAAACATACTTTGTCTTTGTTTACAGTTTCACAAATTTGTTCAAGTAAAGCTTCAAATAGTGAAACGGCTTCACGAGGAATTATTTGTATAAGTGTTTAACTTGCTGGATAACTAGATAGGAGCACATCTAGCGAGGCCAGTACAGTGAAACGATAGCATTACGGGTAGCTGTGAAGAGTGGAGCAGCAGGAACTCAGAGTGAGCCTTAACCTCGTAGACCACACCTACCTTACATCAACATGTCAGAAGATAATGACGAAAATGCTTTGCAGCGAGGAGAAGACCTTAAACAAGCAGACGAAACTGTAGAATGTGACAATCGGTCCATAAGCTCCGGTTACTTCATATCGCAAGCTGGTTCACGGTCATCAGGTGGTTCTAGAGTAAGCGTGGACATCGCCAGAGCACGGGCTAAACTAATAGCAGCTCAAGCCAGAGCTGCGCATGCGAACAGTGAAATAGAAATAAAAGTAAGACAGGCCCGTCTTCAAGCTGAACCCCATGCCGAATAGGCCCGACTCCAAGCCGAACAGGCCCGACTTCAAGCCGAACAGGCCCATCACCAAGTGGAACGCCAGGCTGAACAGGCCAGTCTCCAAACCACATTAGACGCTCTGCAGCAACAAAAAGAGATAGATGCTGCATTAGCTGAGGCACAAGTATTTGAGGCAATTTTGGAGGGAGCTGATCCCAAGACAGCTTACAAACCTTTAATTTCCGTTTCGCAGCAGAGTCGACGACAGCGCACCATAGATTACGTGAGCGACCATGCCGACATACAGTTTACAAGAGAAAGGGATGAAGGCCCGCACATCTCTACAGATGCAAGCACTTCATATAACGTGCCCCAAGTTGCCAACCAAGGTCAAAGTAGACAGCGTGCCTCAAGCCACAGAGTCTCCCCCAGCAGGACGGAAGACACGGTGCAGAGGAATAGAACGCTGGACAGAGAAAGTCAGCAGCAAACCCCCTCTCGTTTCCTTGAGACCCCCAACAGAACCCCTATTCAGGGCAACCCTGGCACAGGTCCCAGTACCTACGACCTTGCCAAATACCTTGCACGCACCCAGCTGGTGACTACAGGGTTAACCAAGTTTGATGACAGGCCGGAGAATTATCGGGCTTGGAAGTCCTGCTTCCACGATGCCATATCGGGCTTAGACCTGTCGGCAGGAGAAGAGCTCGGCCTCCTTATCAAATGGCTCGGCCCAGAGTCCGCCGGACAGGCATGCAGGATAAAAGCAGCCAATGTGGGACATCTGCCAGCGGGGTTGAAGACGGCTTGGGCGAGGCTGGAAGAAAGCTACGGCTCACCTGAAGCCATTGAAAGGGCTCTCTTTGACAGGTTGGAGAACTTTCCGAGGTTGACGAGTAAGGAACCCCAGAAGCTCCGCGGCCTTGGAGATCTGCTGTCGGAACTCGAAGCCACAAAGCAGGACGGCTACCTACCCGGTCTATCGTACTTAGACACTTCCAGAGGGGTAAGTCCCATCATTGAGAAGCTTCCAGCTAACCTGCAGGAGAAGTGGATAACGTTTGGATCAAAGTTCAAGCTAAAGCACAACGTTACCTTCCCACCATTCTCTGCGTTTGCCAAATTCATCCGTAAAGAAGCAAAAGCCAGGAACGACCCCAGCTTCAACCTCTTCTCCTCCCACCCAGCACTTGCCAGAAGAGACAAGTTTGACAGACATGGAAAGACACCAATATCTGTCCACAAAATGCAAGTGTCCTCAACTGAGAACACAAAGATTCAGAAGAAACCTGAGGATATGAGCAAACAATGCTCTATCCACAACAAGCCCCATCCTTTAAAGAAGTGCAGAGGGTTCAGGGAGATGTCCCTGGAAGATCGGAAACAATATCTTAAAGAGAACTCTATATGTTTCAAGTGCTGCTCTTCCACGAGCCATCTCGCCAAGAACTGCAAGGTAGATGCAAAATGCACAGAATGTGAAAGTGATCAGCACATTTCAGCACTCTACCCAGGCCCAGCTCCTTGGAAGTCAGAGTCGCCTCCTCCCGCTTCAGAGCACGGCGGGGAGAGAGAGGGAGCTGCCGGTCCGGCGATTACATCCAGGTGCACCGAGGTGTGTGGAGAAGGAGTGAGCGCAAGAGCATGCTCCAAGATATGCCTCGTTAATGTGTACCCTGTAGGACGTCGCCAGGAATCTGAAAAGATGTATGCCATACTAGATGAACAAAGCAATCATTCTCTAGCAAGATCCGAGTTCTTCAACATCTTCAAGATCAAAGGAAGTCCGTCGCCTTACACGCTGAAGACGTGTGCTGGACTTTCAGAGACAGCCGGCAGGAGGGCCTGCGGTTATGTTGTTGAGTCAGCCGATGGGAAGATTAGCCTCCCCCTTCCTACACTCATCGAATGTAATCAAGCCCCCGACAACCGTTCTGAGATTCCCACTCCGAATGCAGCTCGTCCTCACCGTCATCTGAGATGCATTGCAGACGAGCTCCCACCTCTTGATCCAGATGCAGGCATACTTCTGTTGTTGGGAAGAGACATCCTGAGGGTACATAAGATAAGGAAACAGATCAACGGTCCACATGACGCCCCTTTCGCCCAAAGGCTAGACCTCGGCTGGGTCATTGTTGGAGATGTGTGCCTCAAGGGTGCTCACAAGCCATCTCAGGTGAGCACACTCAAGACTTCCATCTTGGAGAATGGTCGTCCAAGCTACCTTACCCCATGCAGTAGTCAGATCTGAGTGACAGAGAAGTTCAGTCATAAGGCTCAGCCTCAGAAAACCCCGGCACTGATCTCCGCAGACAGCACACAGCTGGGGCAGTCGGGAGAGCAGGAGGCCAGTAACTGGTGAGTTTAAAAGCTCACCTTTCGGGGGCTTTTTCTTTCACAGCTGGGGCAGTCGGGAGAGCAGGAGGCCAGTAACTGGTGAGTTTAAAAGCTCACCTTTCGGGGGCTTTTTCTTTCACAGCTGGGGCAGTCGGGAGAGCAGGAGGCCAGTAACTGGTGAGTTTAAAAGCTCACCTTTCGCGGGCTTTTTCTTTCACAGCTGGTGCAGTCGGGAGAGCAGGAGGCCAGTAACTGGTGAGTTTAAAAGCTCACCTTTCGGGGGCTTTTTCTTTCACAGCTGGGGCAGTCGGGAGAGCAGGAGGCCAGTAACTGGTGAGTTTAAAAGCTCACCTTTCGGGGGCTTTTTCTTTCACAGCTGGGGCAGTCGGGAGAGCAGGAGGCCAGTAACTGGTGAGTTTAAAAGCTCACCTTTCAGGGGCTTTTTCTTTCACAGCTGGGGCAGTCGGGAGAGCAGGAGGCCAGTAACTGGTGAGTTTAAAAGCTCACCTTTCGGGGGCTTTTTCTTTCACAGCTGGGGCAGTCGGGAGAGCAGGAGGCCAGTAACTGGTGAGTTTAAAAGCTCACCTTTCGCGGGCTTTTTCTTTCACAGCTGGTGCAGTCGGGAGAGCAGGAGGCCAGTAACTCTTATATAGGTGGAGCTGTTGCTAAACCCGAAACACTACAGTGTAGTGTCTCCCACCCTTCCACCTCCTCTAACCTTTTAGGGGTTAGGGGAAGTTGAAAAGGTAGGTTCAATTTATTTTATTTCAGGAGCCTAACCTAGGTGGAAAAGGTTCCAGGACAGGAGGCGGCAGTGAAAATACAACACCAGAAAACAGGTAGGTGACTGGTTGGTGAGTACTTTCACAAACTTATTCTAAGTAGAATTCAATAATTAAGCTAAATCGTAGTAAATAAAAGGGTATTGTAAGGGTTAAGTCATGGAAGGGCAGCTCGGACCCGTGTCATGCTCCTCCTGTGCCATGTGGGAAATCAGGGACACTGTCCCTGACAACTATGTGTGCAGGAAGTGTGTCCAGCTGCAGCTCCTAGCAGTCCGCATGGCGGTGCTGGAGCTGCGAATGGACTCACTCTGGAGCATACGCGATGCTGAGGATGTTGTGGATAGCACATTCAGTGAGTTGGTCACACCGCAGGTAAAGGCTAGCTCAGACAGTAAATGGGTGACCAAAAGGCAGGGTAAAGGCAGGAAGGTAGTGCAGGAGTCACCTGCAGTCATCTCCCTCCAAAACAGGTTTACCGTTTTGGGTACTGTTGGGGGAGATGACTTATCAGGGGAAGGCACCAGCAGCCAGGTTCAGGGCACCATGACTGGCTCTGCTGCACAGAAGGGCGGGAAAAAGAGGGATAGGGCTATAGTGATAGGGGATTCAATTGTAAGGGGGATAGATAGGAGTTTCTGTGGCCGAGACCGAGACTCCAAGATGGTATGTTGCCTCCCTGGTGCAAGGGTCAAGGATGTCTTGGAGCGGGTGCAGAGCATTCTGAAGGGGGAGGGGGATCAGCCAGTTGTCGTGGTACATGTAGGTACCAACGATGTAGGTAAAAAGAGGGAGGAGGTCCTACAAGCTGAATTTAGGGAGTTAGGAGCTAAATTGAAAAGTAGGACCTCAAAGGTAGTAATCTCTGGATTGCTACCAGTGCCACGAGCTAATAAGTTTAGAGAGAGTAAGATAGATAAGCTAAATACGTGGCTTGAGCAGTGGTGCAAGGGAGAGGGATTTAAATTCTTGAGGCATTGGAACCAGTTCTTGGGGAGGAGTGACCTGTACCAAGGGGACGGTCTACACCTGAACTGTGAGGGAGCCGATGTCCTCGGGGTAATATTTTCTAGGGCGGTTCGGGAGGATTTAAACTAATTTGGCAGGGGGATGGGAACCTAGGTAGTGGAAAAGAGGGAAGTCATATGAAGTCAGAAATAGATGGTAGAAAGGTGAGAAGCAATAAGCAAAGGAGAGAAACACAAAGGGCCAAACTAATTCATAATGAGAGTGTGAAAAAAGCAAGCCTGAAGGCTTTGTATCTTAATGCTAGAAGCATTAGGAACAAGGTGGATGAATTAGTTGTGGAAATAGAGGTAAACAAGTATGATTTGATTGGGATTACAGAAACGTGGCTGCAGGGTGGGCAAGGCTGGGAACTTAACATCCAGGGATATACAATATTTAGGAAGGATCGGCAAAAAGGTAGGGGAGGTGGGGTAGCATTGCTGGTAAAGGAGGGGATTAATGCAATGGAAAGGAAGGATATTAACTCGGATGAAACGGAATCTGTATGGGTAGAAATGAGAAATAGCAAGGGGAGGAAAACGTTAGTGGGTGTGATATATAGGCCTCCAAATAGTAATATGGAGGTGAGGGAAGGCATAAAAAGGGAAATTAGAGAAGCGTGCGATAAGAGCACAGCTGTCATCATGGGTGACTTTAATTTACATATTGATTGGACTACCCAAATTAGTAAAAATTCTGAGGAGGAGGAATTCCTGGAATGTTTTCGGGACGGTTATCTGGACCAATATGTCGAGGAGCCGACTCGAGATCAGGCCATTTTAGACTGGGTATTGTGCAATGAGAAGGGACTTATCAGCAATCTTCTTGTACGAGGCCCCTTGGGTCAGAGCGATCATAATATGATCGAGCTCTCAGTCGAGATGGAGAGTGAGGAAATTGAATCAGAGACTAAGGTCCAGAACTTAAATAAAGGGAATTACGAGGGTATGAGACGGGAATTGGGTAAGATTGATTGGGTGGTGTTTCTGGGGGGATTGACAGTGGATAGACAATGGCAAGCATTCAAAGATAGAATGGAAGAATTCCAGAACATGTTTATACCGGTTTGGCATAAAAATAAACCTAAAAAGGTGACTCAACCGTGGATAACGAGGGAAATTAGGGACAGCATAAAATCAAAAAAAAGGGCATATCAACTGGCAAAAAAAAGCACCAGACCGGAAGATTGGGGGCAGTACAGGATACAGCAAAAGAGGACAAAGGGATTAATCAGGAAGGGGAAAATAGAATACGAAAGTAAACTTGCAGCAAACATAAAGACAGACTGCAAAAGCTTTTATCGGTATATCAGGAGGAAAAGACTGGTAAAATCCCAAGTCGGTCCCTTGCAGTCCGATTCGGGAGAATATATAATGGAGAATAAGGAAATGGCAGACCAATTAAACTCATACTTTGGTTCTGTATTCACAAAGGAGGACACAAATAACCTCCCAGGAATATCGGCAAACATAGGGACTAATGAGAGGGAGGAGCTGACAGAAATTAGTATCTCTAGGGATATGGTGTTGGGTAAGTTGAGGGGACTGAAGGCCGACAAATCCCCGGGGCCTGATAAACTACATCCTAGGGTACTTAAGGAGGTGGCCCTGGAGATAGCAGATGCTCTAAGGATCATCTTCCGGAACTCCATTGACTCGGGAACAGTACCCGTGGATTGGAGGGTAGCTAATGTTACCCCAATATTTAAAAAGGGGGGTAGAGAGAAAGCAGGGAATTATAGACCAGTAAGCCTTACATCGGTTGTGGGCAAAATGCTAGAGTCCATTATTAAGGATAAAATAGCGGAGCACTTGACAAATGGGGAAAGGATCGGACAGAGTCAACATGGATTTACAAAGGGTAAATCGTGTTTGACTAATCTGCTGGAATTTTTTGAGGAAGTAACTGGTAAAATAGATGGGGGAGAGCCAGTGGATGTGGTGTACCTTGACTTCCAGAAAGCCTTCGATAAGGTTCCACACAAAAGATTATCATGCAAAATTAAGGCTCATGGGATTGGGGGCAAAGTATTAACGTGGATAGAGAACTGGCTGGCGGATAGAAAACAGAGAGTTGGAATAAACGGCTCGTTTTCGGAGTGGCAGGCAGTGACCAGCGGGGTGCCGCAAGGATCTGTCCTGGGACCCCAGCTGTTCACAATATATATAAATGATCTGGATCAGGGAATTGGATGCAATATTTCCAAATTCGCTGACGACACTAAACTAGGAGGAGGGGTGGGCTCTGATGAGGATGTCAGGAGGCTACAGTGCGATTTGGACAGGTTGGGGGAATGGGCGGATACGTGGCAGATGCACTATAATGTGGATAAATGCGAGGTTATCCACTTTGGGGGTAAAAACAGGAGGGTAGATTATTATCTAAATGGCAATAGATTGGGAGATGGGGAAGTGCAGAGGGACCTGGGTGTTCTTGTGCACCAGTCACTGAAGGAGAGCATGCAGGTGCAACAGGCGATTAAGAAGGCAAATGGTATGTTGGCCTTCATATCAAGGGGGTTCGAGTATAGGAATAGGGATACCTTACTACAGCTGTACAAGGTGCTGGTGAGACCGCATCTGGAGTATTGTGTACAGTTTTGGTCGCCCCATCTGCGGAAGGATGTTCTTGCCATGGAAAGAGTGCAACGGCGATTCACCAGGCTGATACCTGGAATGGCGGGAATGACCTACGAAGAGAGATTAAATAGTTTGGGCTTGTACTCACTGGAGTTTAGAAGATTGAGAGGGGATCTCATCGAAACATATAAAATTATGGCAGGCCTGGACAGGCTGAATTCAGAGAGAATGTTTCCAATGGCCGGGGAGCACAGAACCAGGGGCCACAGTCTAAAAATAGCGGGCAAATCATTTAAAACAGAGATGAGGAAGAATTTCTTCACTCAAAGAGTGGTGAGCCTGTGGAATTCCCTGCCACAGAGGGCTGTGAAGGCTAATTCAATAAATATTTTCAAGAGAGAATTGGATATATTTCTGAAGGCTAAGGGGATTAAGGGTTACGGAGAAAAGGCGGGGACGGGGTACTGAACTGGTAAGATCAGCTATGATCTCAGACGAAGATCAGCCATGATCTCATTGAATGGCGGAGCAGGCTCGAAGGGCCGAATGGCCTACTCCTGTTCCTATCTCTATGATGCTCACTGGAGAGAGCCCGGGTCAGTAAGTCTTCTGTCGCACCGCCAATGACCACAAACTTGCTCCATCGATCGACGCCATGAGGTTCCTCCAGATTATCGACCTCTCTTGTGACAGCTCTAACAGCTGGGTTGCACCCTTACCCTTTCAGAACCCCAGACAACGGCTGCCAAACAACAGGGAGTATGCCTATAATCGTCTTAACTCACTCCGTCGCACACTAGAGAAGAAGCCAAAGATGAAAGCACACTTCCTAGAATTTGTAAAGAAAATGCTTGTCAATGATCATGCAGAGATAGCTCCTCCACTCCAGGAAGGCCAAGAGTGTTGGTACCTCCCTTCCTTCAGAGTCTAACACCCCAAAAAGCCAGAACAGATCCGCGTGGTGTTTGACTCCAGTGCACCATATTAGGGAGTCTCTCTCAACGACGTACTCCTCACAGGGCCCGATCTTAACAACAGCCTCTTGGGAGTACTCATGAGATTCAGGAAAGAGCCCGTCGCCATCACTGCCGATATCCAGCACATGTTTCATTGCTTTGTGGTGAGAGAAGACCACAGAGACTTCCTCCGCTTCCTGTGGTTTCGGGACAATGACCCCAACAGAGACATTGTGGACTACAGAATGCGTGTCCATATCTTCGGGAATAGCCCGTCCCCTGTTGTCGCCATATACGGACTGAGGAGGGCTGCCAAGGAAGAAGATGACGACTTTGGCAGTGATGTGAGAGGGTTCATCGAACGAGAGTTCTATGTCGACAATGCACTGAAGTCATTCCCGACCGAAGCAGAGGCCATCAGTACCCTCGGACGAGCTCAGGAACTACCTGCACTATCCAACCTCAGGCTGCACAAGATAGCCTCTAACAGACCAGCAGTGATGGAGGCATTCCCCCCTGAAGATCGTGCTAAGGACGTCAAGGATCTAGACCTCTTCACTGATGACCTCCCCCTACAGCGTAGCCTAGGAGTGTCTTGGAACATAGCAACAGACACGTTCACGTTCACATTCCAAGCCTTAGATGCCAAGAAACTCTTCACATGTAGAGGAGTGCTCTCTACAGTCAACAACCTATACGACCCTCTCGGCTTCTAAGCCCCTGTCACCATACAAGGCAGGCTGCTCCTCAGGGAACTATCCACACGTGCTGAAGAGTGGGATTCACCTCTCCCTGAAGAGATGGAAGCAGAGTGGGACAGATGGAGAGACTCACTCCAAGACTTACAGGTGATCCGAATACCTCACTGCTATACGTCTTTCTCTCCCTTAAATGCCCAATTCAAAGGGCTTTGTGTCTTTGCAGAAGCATCCACGAAGGCATTTGCAAGTGTGGCTTATCTGAAGGTCACCACTCAAGATGGACAAAGCAAAATCGGCTTTGTCTTTGATAGGGGCAAGTTGGCGCCCCAGCCAGACCTCACCATACCCAGATTGGAACTGTGCGCAGCAGAACGCAACCTACCCCCTCATAGCAGTCTACGGAAGCTGCATCCTATCGTCGACACCGACGGACTGTCTCTGAGGTGGTTCTTTTGTCGCCAGAGGACTCCAGTGACAAGTAGAGTTCGGACTATGTGGAGTCGTTAACGACCCCAGACTTGGAGTGTTCTGGACTTATGGACATTATGGACAATGTACATGCAGATAGCACCCTCTGGTGGTGGTTATTGTATTAGCAGTGTTCGTATGCAGCAGAGGTCATTTGACCTTTCTACCTTTCTTCCTGTTTGACCCAGGAAGTAGAATTCCAGGAAGAACCTGACTTGAGTAATGGAGAATTCCATGAGGGATTCGCAATCCGGTGTAATCTGATCTCATATGTTAGACCAGGCGCAATATCTGTGAGTATCTTTGTCTGTTAGCATGATAGCAACTTTGTCAGTGTAGTATTTTGACAACACTATGTTTATAAAAGGTTAATATTTGGTAGTTACAGAAGCTAGTCCAAATGTTAGTTAGTTATACAATTAGTCTATTCTACTGTTGTAAATATGTTTATATCTTATGTAATATCGAATGTATAGTACTCAGTTTATGTACAAAACATACTTTGTCTTTGTTTACAGTTTCACAAATTTGTTCAAGTAAAGCTTCAAACAGCGAAACGGCTTCACGAGGAATTATTTGAATAAGTGTTTAACTTGCTGGATAACTAGATAAGAGCACATCTAGCGAGGCCAGTACAAACCTCATTTAAATGCTACCGGCAAGCTGCAGGTGCCAGATATGCACCTAGATGGGGAACATAAGAACATAAGAAATAGGAGCAGGAGTAGGCCATACTGCCCCTCAAGCCTGCTCCACCATTCAATAAGATCATGGCTGATCTTCAACCACAACTCCACTTTTTGACCTGATCCCTGTATCCCTTGATTCCCCATGAGTCCAAAAATTTATCGATCTCAGTCTTAAATATACTCAACGATTCAGCATCCACAGCCCTCGGGAGTAGAGAATTCCAAAGATTCACAACCCACTGAATGAAGAAACTTCCCCTCATCTCAGTCGTAAATGGCCGACCCCTTATCCTGAGACTATGCCCCCGAGTTCTAGACTCTCCAACCAGGGGAAACATCCTTTCAGCATCTACCCTGTCAATCCCTCTTGGAATCTTATACATTTCAATGAGATCACCTCTCATTCTTCTAAACTCCAGAGACAATAGGCCCATTCTACTTAATCTCTTCTCATAGGACAGCTCTCTCCTCCCAGGAATCAATCTAGTGAGCCTTCGTTGCACTGCCTCCAAGGCAAGTATATTCTTCCTTAGGATCTCTTGCAGCATTGCACACAGGGAGTCCAGATCAAGTGTAGGCTTCAGGTGAGTTGGGGCGAGAGAGAGAGGGGATAATCGGAACAAGGCAGAGCATTCAAAGCTTCATCCACTTGTACCTGAATTTCACATTTGAGCATGATGGTTTAAAAGGGGCCAAAAGCAATTTAATCCCATTCTCCTGGGTCCTTCTTCCCCACAAGGCTGTTAGATCCAGGTCTTCCCAACACTGCCAGATCGCATCAACACACAATGCTGCCAGACTCTGCTCCCACCCCACCTCCAATGCTCCAAATCTTACCACCAGTCCTCCTGGATATCAGGACCCCCAATCCCCGTATCGCTCCTATTCCCAGATCTCAGCAGCCCCTCCAGTGCTCACACGCCCCTGGACCACTTTCCCAGTTCTCTTTAATCACAGTATCCCTCTCCAAATGATCTCAGATCCCAGGACATGCCCAAGAATTTGCAGAACCACCCTCTGCAGTGTTGCCAGAACCCTGTGACTGCCTTCCCAGTGCTCCAATATCCTGAGACCATGCCTCCAAATGCTTCTGGACTCCATTCCAGTACTGCCAGACCTAGGAACTCCTTCCCAGTACTCTAAGGTCCCAGGGCTATCCCCAGTGCTGATAAGTCAGTATCCCTGGTATTTCAACTTGGTATAACATCCATGCTCTTATAAAATCTCTGACTTACTGTGAGCAAATGCCATGGGAGGTCGAATTCAAACTGCAATATCTCTTCATTCTTCATTTTACACTTGTGTAAAAGGTATTCTGAGAGTATTATTTGAAGATAAACAGTGGAGCGCTGTTTGAATTCACTAGGCACAGTGCAATTTGAAGTTTTCACTTGAAACTTAAAAAAACAGAAGCATTTGAATTCACTTTTCATCCAAATTTAGAGCTCCAAAATTACAAAAGATGGGGGAAAATTGGGTCGCACCCCCTTTGGGTCGCTAACTTTGCTGGGGCGCTACTTTTAGCACCCGAATAAAGTTAGCGCCCCCTCACCGGAAATTGAGTGGTAGCATCCCAAGCAGGAGGCAGGGCGCTATTGGAAGTGCTCCCCCTTCCTCTTGGGGTGCAACCATTCAATATCATGGCGCTATGTGCAACAGCGCCATCGCGTCAGCACGTAGCGCCGTGGTACTGCAGGCCTCCCGCCCCTGATTAAAGGGGAGGGGCCAAGCGCAGCACGCACCGCGGCCCTGCTGGACCACCAGGGAGCAGGGTGCCGGCAAAAGAGCCCAGCACTCTAGAGGAATGCCAGGCTGACCGATCGCGACTGGGATCCTGCATGAGCAAGCAAAAGGGGGCAGGTAGTGGCAGGCAGCCCCCCCAAAAAATGGCCACCCGGAACCTGCCCTTTAATTTGTGCCACCGTGGCTGCAAACACGACACCCTGACCCTGTCGGACATAGCGTCCAGCGGTAGGTCAGGGGGCGCAAGCTAAGTTTGTAGCCAGAGCGCGAGCGTGGCGCTGATCATGGCGATTATGTTATCGCCGGAGGTGCAGCACCATGGGGTGCAACTGGCTACCGCCGCCGCTAACCTCCCACTGAATTCTGTGGGAGGTGTTAGCAGCGCTGCGCCCGGGCGCTAGGTGCTTTGCGCCCCATTAGCACTCCCTCGGCGCAAAGCAACCCAATTTTTCCCCCATGAATAATTTTTTTGAATTTCTAGACAAACACAAGCTGCTTTATGAATTTATAGCAGGACCCAGCAGTAAAGTAGTCGACTTTACACAGTGCTGAGTAAATGCTGCTGTTTCTAAAGTGTGGGCAACTGATGAGAATTGTGTGTGATTAAGATGTGAAGCTAAATTAATCCCAGCAGGTAGTCTGAATAACTTGTAGGAAACCTGTAGGCTTGTGTTAAAATAATTGTTAAACATGCTGGAAAATAGATTGAAACTTAAGTACTTTTAATGATGGTCTGTTAGGAATTTTACACAATGAACAATGAAGTAGAATTACAAAGCATGCAGCATACAGATGAGCCTACTCTCACACAGTGAAAGGTTCACACAGCATGGTCTCAAATATCATTGATCCATATAATTCAATTGAATGCTCCCTCATTATTATTTTATCAGTTAAGAGGAGAGATCAAAATGAATGATCTTATGCTTGCGTACAGATGCTATTCTGTGTCACCCACTTACTGTTCTTTTTATATTTCATATAATCTCACACCTCTGTTTATGTTATTTCAAATATATACCTGACACATCATTGGACCTCCCGGAAACATTTTCTTATTATAAGTATATAATACATCCACTGGCACTTGTACAATAACTACACCCTGAAATAAATATATGTTTCAAGCATATTAAAGAGCAATTGTATTTTTGAACTGATAAACGTCAATGGCTCAGTGGGTAAGTACATTGACAAAGGTGGTCTTGAGTCACACAGACTAGGAAGGCCGCAGGTTTGGCCCTGGTCTGTCCGGAATTAATCAAACAATCAGTAGGAGTGCTACGATTAATTTCAATGTCCCTGGAATAGAGACAGGAAAATCAGTCAAAGATTCTGCTGTTAATCATTGACCTCTTCTTCCAGAGCTGTTGTGGATGACGGGCTCAGCTGTAATAGCCCTTTCACCCTCCCCCTGGAATCAAATAGCCCCATTTCCCTCTTCCCCATATTCAAGTAGCCCCACCAGCTGTTATTGCTCAGGTTCATCCCAAACCCACGACCTCTACCGCCTAGAAGGACAAGGACAGCAGGCGCATGGGAACACCACCACCTCCAAGTTCCCCTCCAAGTCACACACCATCCTGACTTAGAAATATAGTCATAGGGCTAGATTTTCATTGGGCCGTTGAGGCGGGATTGGAGGCGTGTGGGGGGTTAAAATCGCAAAATCGGGGGGCACGAACCCATCCCACCCCCAACCCGCCTCCAGTATCAAAATCCAGCCCATAGAGTTATACAACACAGAAAGAGGTCCTTCGGCCCATCGTGTCCGCGCCGGCCATCAAGCCCTGTCTATTCTAATCCCATTTCCAGCACTTGGCCCATAGCCTTGTAAGTTATGGCATTTCAAGTACTCATCTAAATGCTTCTTGAATGTTGTGAGGGTTCCTACCTCTACCACCCTTTCAGGCAGTGAGTTCCAGATTCCAACCACCCTCTGGGTGAAAAAGTTTTTCCTCAAATCCCCTCTAAACCTCCTGCCCCTTACCTTGAAACTATGCCCCCTGGTTATTGACCCCTCTACTAAGGGGAAAAGTTCCTTTCTATCTACACTATCTATGCTCCTCATAACTTTGTACATCTCAATCAGGTCCCCCCTCAGCCTTCTCTGCTCTAAGGAAAACAACCCCAGCCTGTTCAGTCTCTCTTCATAGCTGAAGCGCTCCAGCCCAGGTAACATCCTGGTGAATCTCCTCTGCACCCTCTCCAATGCAATCACATCCCTCCTATAGTGTGGTGACCAGAACTGCACACAGTATTCCAGCTGTGGCCTAACTAACGTTTTGTACAGCTCCATCATAACCTCCCTGCTCTTATATCCTATGCCTCGGCTAATGAAGGCAAGTATCCCATATGCCTTTTTAACCACCTTATCTACCTGTCCTGCTGCCTTCAGGGATCTATGTACATGCACACCAAGGTCCCTCTGATCTTCTGTCCTTCCTAGGATCCTACCATTCATTGTGTATTCCCTTGCCTTGCTTGTCCTCCCAAAATGCATCACCTCACACTTTTCAGTGTTAAATTCCATTTGTCACTGTTCTGCCCATCTGACCAACCGGTCTATATTGTCCTATAGCCTGAGGCTTCCCTCCTCGCTATTTACCACTCCACCAATTTTCCTGTCATCTGCGAACTTACTGATCATACCTCCTACATTCATATCTAAATCATTAATGTACACTACAAACAGCAAAGGGCCCAGCGCTGATCCCTTCATCGTAGCTGGGTCAAAATATTGGAACTCCCTCCCTAACAACACTGTGGGAGTACCTTCACCACACGGACTGCAGCAGTTCAAGAAGGCGGCTCACCACCACCTCCTCAAGGGCAATTAGGATTTGGCAATAAATGCTGGCTTTGACAGCGATGCCCACATCCTGTGAATGAATTTTTTTTAAATGGGTGAGATACCAGAGATCAGCTGTTGTGCAAGACGTATACTAAAGGTGTGCTACTATAACTGTAGCAGAAAGAAATGTAAATATAAACTCGGAAGAGCTGAGAGTATCAGGCACTCTCATTTAGACAATTGGAAGTATGCCAACATTGAATTCAACAATTTTACATCATAATCTCCGCCCCTATTTATTTGGACAGCAGCTTTATAAACAGTAGCACAATATATGGGTAGACATAGTTGAAAGACACTGATAACTAACTGATCAGGAATAAAATAGGAAAATGGTATTTACCTTTAGATAATATAGAGCAGTATTATATTACAATGGAGAGATCAGCAGAAGATTACAGTATCTAATGATGTATGGAGAGCAGAGGATAAAATAATTCAGAACAAGCTTAATAGCCTTGTATCCTGCATAGCTAATATCAAACAGTTTGTATCATTTAGAATGAGTGAAATGCAAGAGATTATTGTACGTTCCGTTCCAAAACATCTATGTCCAAAAACTCCTCCAACAGTTTAGTGTTCTTGTACAGTGAATTTGTACAGCCATGTAGACCAAAAAGAGCTTGTGACTGAAGGTGGAGTAGGGGAGGAGGAAATGCAAAATAGGGCAAAGTCAGGAGAATGGAGGGTGTGTACTGACTTGTGGGACTACAGGAGGTTGCCATGGAGGGATTTACCTACAAGGACATGGATTTTGAAGTGAGGGATGGGGAGCGAATGGATGTTGGCGAGGGGTGACGTGGTGGGGAGCTGAACTCAGTATGGAATGGAATGTAGACAGTGAACTTTATATACTGTAATGCATGGGCAATAGGCAAGGAGGGCAATGGAGAAGATAAGCCAGAAGAACAGTGTGTAAGGATTCTATGCTTCAACAGGGATGCAATCTTAGATTTGTGTCAGCTATTAAAATCAGACCTGCATCCAATGGACACTCCAGATGCCACATTTATGTAAATGCACAGTAAAAGAGAGAAAGAAATGAACTTTCATTTTACACAAAATGGGTGCACTATAAGGAAATGAAGCCCGATATTGCAGAACAGTTTCTGCTTACAGCAATAAAAACAGAAAATGCTGGAAATACTCAGCAGGTCAGGCAGCATTTGTGGAGAGAGAAACAGAGTTAACGGCCCCGATTTTCTGCCAGCCGTCGGGCGGCTTTTCAGGCGGCTGGGGGGCAAAAATCGCCCAAAAAGCGGGTCGCGACCCCACACGCCTGATTCCCCACCCCGTCTGACTTTCGCACCGCCGCTGGCGGGACTGGCCATCGGAACACCAATGAGCAATTATTAACTTGTTTAAGTCGATTTTCAGGGGCCATTGCAATTTTGGGGCTTTCCCCACATCAATCACGCCTGCAGGGAACCCCGCTGATGAAATCTGGCGTGAAGCTTGCCGGCTTGCTTGCTGTCAGCTGCAGGTCATTCGGAAAAGCTGCGATTTAAAGGGCCAGCACTTGTATGTTGAAGGACCTTGTTGCTGCAGGCTTGGGGCTACTTCTTCAAGGCTTAGGCACAGCTGTGGAAGGTTGGAGCCTCACACACTTCTCCAATGCAATCTCCTGGGAAGCCCCTCTCGCCACTCTCACTCAGCGCTTCGTCAGCGGAGGCATCTACGAGAAGCATGGGACGCCTTTTTTTCCTTCCCTTCTTGCCATTAGAGGATCTCCAGCAGCAGAGGCGGCAGCAGCAGAACCAGGAACAGCAGGATGAGCACCAGGAACACCAGGCTGCTGCTCACTCACCTGAAGCTGCACAGGCCAGAAGGGGCCAGCGCTTGGAAGTGGCTTGAGAGCACCTTGCTGTGCTTTAGGGGGCCATGGGGACCTGTTTCTGCACTGGCAGTCCTACTCAGAAGGACTTCCATGAAGATCTGGTTTCTCTGCTCAACAGATGGCCAACGCTCCTCAAGAGATGTCATTCTCTTATGAGCACTCACCATGTTTTCCTTACCCTGGCGAGTTATCTCCTCCATGGAGGTTGCCAACCTTTCCATGGTGATGCGTTCATGCGCCAATGACTCCACAAAGGCTCTGCTCATGGTCGCTATGGACTCCTCCATTCGCTGCACACTCGCAGCGACCCTGGAGACAAAACCTGCCAGAGACTCCTGCATCTGTGCATGGAGATCCATCACCTCTTCTCTTGTGGATGGACCCAGAGGCAGAGGGTCGACATGCAGCGCAGCTGAGCTGAGCTGGCAGAGTCCTGCGCCCTCCGACGAGGTCTCTCCACAGCTGTCCCTGTCTCCAGAATCTGCTGAGGATCACTTATGAGCTGTGAAACACCAGGTGACAACACTACTCTATGTCCCAAAGGTCCCCCCGAGGTGTGAGTGTCTGCGCTGGTGCTGGGTGCGCTTACTTCTGCTGACGCTGCACCCTCAGAGGTTGGAGCTTCCTCTGAGGAGTCTGGCTGCACAGCCTCTTCCTCTTTCACAGTGAGGACGGGGGCTCTGGATGGTACTGTGGGGGAGTAAAGGAAGGAGTTAGAGATGTAATGCCAAGGTTCCTCTGGTGACTCCCAGCGAGTTGGCATCTGCTGACACCTGCATGCATGCAGCATTAGTCTCAGTGGGAGGCCTCTTCCTCCCTGACCTAGGGAAGAGGACCTCCCTGTGGGCCCTAACCCCATCCAATAATGCCTGCAGTGAAGCCTCGTCGAATTTGGAGGCAGCTCGGGGTCTGGCACTGGCCACAGCTGCTGCAGGCTCCTCTGCCATCCTGTATGGTTCGTTTGGAAGCCTTCAGAGGATGCAGTGCTTGCTATGGACCTTGAAAGCACCACGAATGATGACATCATACTGTGGGGCTTTCTGACTAGAAATGGACAATTAGCAAGGCTGCCTACATGCTGGGAATTAATTGGTTACTTGCGGGAAAATTGCGTGGAGCTGGCTGAAACATGTTTATGTGTGTCAGAAACCCCACATTCGGGGAAACCCGACCATTTCCCACACAATCCACAAAATCGGGCCCAACATTTCAAGTTCAACATTTCAGGGAAAGAACAAAAAGGGAAGGTCTGTGATAGGGTGGAAGGCAGGAGAGATTAAATGACAAAAGGGATGATGGTGCAAGGTGAAAGGAGATGGTAATGGGGCAAGTTAAGAAACAAAAGATGGGTCCAGAGGAGCTATAAATAGGAATAGCAGAATCATTAGCTGTTACCAATGGCTGCTGTCCAAATAAATGGGGGCGGAGATTATGATGTGAAATTGTTGAACCGAGTGTTGAATCTGGAAGGTTGTAAAGTGCCTTATCGACAGATGAGGAGCTGTTCCTTGAGCTCAACAAACCCCTGCCTCTGTACTTGCTTAAAACCTGTTACATCTTTAACGTTTTGCCAATTTTGACAAAAGGTTATCGACTTGAAACATTAAGGCCTAGAAATTCAGTATAGCCACGTTTGGGGCGCTAGAGCCGGGCGTTCACTAAATTTAGCACCCGGCGCGACTTAGCGCCACCTTCGCCGATATTCAGTTGCATTGCCCCAAGAGGTTGCTGCTGTGCTAAAGCAGGTGATGCACGACTATCATAAAGCGCTAAGCCGGAGAGCCGGGGCGCAACCACTGAGGGCGGGCGCAGCGCAGGTGCAGCGAGTTGCTGATTGAAGGCAGACACGCTGGCGCCGGTCAGCTCTTAAAGGGGGAGGGTGGATTTGTTTGGCTGCCACGCCCTGCACACTGCAGCCCTGAAGCAAGGCCTGACCATTGCTGCTTCAACAGTTCAACGCCCACGACTATGGAGAAGGCTAGGGAGCACGCCCAGCGCTTCAGTGAGGGTGCCCTGAAGGTACTGGTTGGCGCAGTGGAGCACAGGCGACCTGTCCTCTTCCCTGATAGTGGCAGGAGGCCGCTGCCCAGCGAGTATCGAAAAGCCTGGAGGGAGGTGGCAAACAGGGTGAGCTCCAACAGCGTGGTTGGCAGGACTCCTGTGCAATGCAGAAAAAAGTTCAACGACCTCACTCGGGTTGTCAGGGTGAGTACCCTTTCCAGTATCCTCCTCATCCCTGCATGTGCACCTCACTTTATGGCCAAAGGGACCTGAAAGCCCTAATGCCCAGCCCTCATCCAGCAGCTATGGGACTCTCATGAAAATCACTTGCACATTCAGCACTTTAGACACTGTCAGGGCTATTCCACCATGGGAGGCAGTGCAGGCAAGATGAGGGCTTCACACTATCAGGGCTATTCCACCATGGGAGGCAGTGCAGGCAAGATCAGGGCTTCACACTGTCAGGGCTATTCCACCATGGGAGGCAGTGCAGGCAAGATGAGGGCTTGACACTGTACTTAGAGGCCGCCCTTTCTCTTGCAGGGCAAGCTGGCCCACAACCGCAGGCAGCAGTGACAGACCGGGGGAGGCCGTCCTGACCTCAAACAGCTCAGCGACCTGGAGCAGCGTGTGGAGCGCATTATGGCAGGCCGGCTGATTGGCCCCGTCACCAATGGAGATGTCGACCCTGTTCTGGGCACCAATGGTAAGGTCATCACCTTTTTGACCTCTCCCTTTCTACTTGCGCCTCACACCAGCATCCTTTGCCACTATCGAACCAATGCAATGCATAGCAGCACTCATGCCTCCCTCGCTGCTGCCCTGTCCTCACTCTAAAGCAACTCTTGTGCCTCCCTGCTTTCAGATGGTGAATTGCCAGGTGAGGAGGCAGGCCCTCAAGCTGGCAATTTGTCTGAATCTGAAATCGAGGAGGAGGAAGAGGAAGCCGGCCCATCAGTGACACCCTCAGCAGAGGCAGCCCATGGCCATGATGGGGACACGTCTTCCCTGGAGGGGAGCAGGGGGGAAGGGTCTGAGGAGAGTGAAACTCCGGGGCCCAGCGGGCTGCAGCAACATGGGAGGGGTGGGGAAGCTCGGCGGCCTTCTCCCCGGAGGGAGAGTCTGGCCTCGAGTCCTGCTACAGTGAGCGCAGAGGAGGTGCGGCTCCTCGCTGAAATGGGCGCCCAGGCTGAGCGCAGGCACACTGAGCTCATGGCTGCAGTGGCAAGGATGCCTGACTCCATAGTTTCACTGGCAAGGAGTGTACAGGAATTCGGGGCAGCACAGGCCAGTAGTCTGCAAGAATTCAGTGCAGCACAGGCCAGGAGTCTGCAGGACTTCGCGGCAGCACAGGCTAGGAGTCAGCAGGACTTCGCTGCACCACAGGCGGCTTCCAGCCAAGTGCTCAGTCGTGCCGTGCATTCACTGACTAGTGTGATGCAGACACAGACCAGGGCCACACGGACACTAACTGCTGTCACCCTCGCTGGATCGGCCAGGCATCGACGGGGCCCTCGCCGCTCCGCAGCAGCCCAGCAGTCTGTGCTTCAGCAGATTGCTGCGCATGCTGCAGTGCTGGCCCGTGCGAGTGCCAGTGTATCAGCCGACCAGGGAGTGCCTGTGCTCTGTCAGGTTGGCAGCATTCCTGCAGCCAACACTGTCACTCCTCCACTGCAGCTACCACCACCCGTAGGACAGACTGCTGCTGCCCAAGCAGAGTTGGAGCAGTCAGCAGCCGGCCCCTCCAGGACCATAGCTGGTCCAGGCCGACCCCCAAGGGCATCTGCCGTCTCACCATCTGACCCTCAGCAGCTTTCCCCCAGTCTTGCTGCAGCCACTGGGGTCCCATTGAGGAGGAGCTGCAGGGCGGGAACGGGCCACTCGCGGAAGCGAGGCGGATCACCCTCGCAAGGGAAAAACTAGAAGGTGTGGCCAAATTTTTTTTTATATATGAGGCCGAGAAGTTTTTTTGATATATGAAGGCCGAGACTGTTGTATTTTTTGATATATGAAGGCCGAGACTGTTGTGCTTTTTGATATATGAAGGTCGAGACTGTTGTGTTTGTTTTTTATAAAGGCCGAGGATCATGGTCATTTTTGTTTAACTGCTTTTTTCATTTTCTGAAGGTTGGGAGAGCCAGTTATGTCTCTAACTGTTTTTTGGGGGGTTTCTCTGAATTCATTTGTCATGCGGGAAGGGCACAGAGTTTGCACAGTAAAAAAGTTTCTTTAATCGCATTGTCCATGTTTGCTTTTGGAAGTATTTGTTGCCTTGACCGGCTGAGGGCTTGCGGAGCGGCTCCATTCATCTTCTTTCATTGGCACAAGCCATTCCCTGAGACGGGGCCTAGAACCGAGTTGCAATAAGCCACCGACGGACGGCCCTTGCACTTTGTGCCTCCCTCCCGTGTTGGTGCTCCTCCTCCTCCTCCTGCTCCTCCTCTGGTGATCTTCCAATGTCTGCTGGCACTGGTTGAGTCCTGAGGATAGCCAGGTTGTGCAGCATGCAGCACACTACCACGAAATGGGAGACTCGCTCAGGCGAGTACTGTAGGGCTCCCCCGGAATGACCCAGACAGCGGAACCGTTGCTTGAGCACGCCGATTGTGTGCTCAATGATGTTCCTGGTTGCTTGATGGCTGTCATTATATTGCTCTTCAGCAGGGGTGCTGGGCTCACCGAGCGGGGTCATCAACCAGGTGCACAAAGGATAGCCTTTGTCCCCGAGAAGCCATCCTCGTGGGTGAGCCTGGGCTTCGAAAATGTCTGCCACAGAAGTCTGGCGCAGGATGAAGTCATTGTGGCTGCTGCCTGGAAAGCGGGCATTGACAGCTAGTATGAGCTGCCTGTGGTCACACACCAACTGCACGTTGAGCGAATGGTAGCCCTTCCGGTTGTGGTAATCCTCGGCATTCTGTAGAGGTGCCCGCAAAGCCACATACGTGCAGTCAATGGCGCCCTGGACCATGGGGAAGCCCGCTAATACTGCAAATCCCATTGCACGCTCTTGCTGCTTGTCCAGGGTCATGGGGAAGGAGATGAACTGACGTCTCCTTCTGAAAAGGGCATTGGTCACCTGGCGGATGCAGCAATGTACCGCGAACTGGGAGATGTTGGCAATGTCCCCAGTAGCGGATTGGAAGGAGCCGGTGGCATAGAAGTTGAGAGCCACCGTCACCTTCACTGCCACTAACAGAGACGTCCTGCTCCTCAGCTGTGGCTGCAGATCTCTGCGAAGCAGGTGGCAGATCTTAGTGACCACCTCCCTTCTGACTCGCAGCCTCCGAACACACTGCTCCTCAGACATGTTCATATATGAAAACTGCTGGCGGTATACCTGTAAGGGGTTTTCCTTGAGAGATGTCCCTGAGGTTTCTCTCTCTAGAGGCCTCTCTCTCTTGCACAGTAAAACCTTGAGTGGTTCGACCCACTCGCCCCTTAGATTCTATACTCTGGAATTTGGGGCAGGAACTACAATGTAGAGAAAACTCTTGTAGACCAAGTTTGATGAAACAAAATGAAATTTTATTGCATAAGGAAAAATATCAAATCAAATGCAAGCAGATAAGAGAGTACATGGGAGGGAAAAACACGAACAAATCATAACGACACCATACTAACTAAGGCAAATACAGGCATCTTATACTCTACAAAAATCATCACGAAATAAGGAAACACATGGAACATCGAGGGACAACAACTCATGTTAATTGTACCCTTAAATCCACCCCCTTATTAAACCTATCTAGATCTGATTGTGAAGGGCCAGAAACATGCTCACCAATCCCACTAGGAAGTGCAAGGTTTTGAAATCAAGTCTGTGTTTTGATCCCTTCAGGCGCTCCGTCTCCTCATGGATCGTGGAACCCCTGCGAGCTGCGCCACACCTCTCTCCTGAGGTGGGGGTTGGGGCGGCTGGACACCGGCGGGCCTGGATGTCGGCGGGGTCGAGGATCATCGGCTCGACCCTGGTCAGAGGAGCCTTGGGCCAGCTCCCATAGATTTCCTTGGTTCGTTACTGTCTCTTTTCGAGCCGAAGTGGCTGGAAGGTTTCTTCTCTTGGGGTTTTATTTTCTTGTTTCTTCTCCCAAGTTGGGTCAATGGCCTCTCGTTTCGGCAACGGCCTGGGGATGGTCGATGATCTCCCGATGTTTTCCCCGGGGCGGGACGCCGGCTTCGAAACGGCCTTCTTGATGTTGGCTTGATTCTTCTTCCTCCTCCGATGGTGGAGAGGAGTTTGCTGATCTTCTCCCGAAGCAACTCCTCTTTACCCACCGCTGTCTCCAACTACAACTCCGGTGTCTCCTTCAGAGTTTCCCGAGTCTGCGTCCGCCTCTCTCCGAGTGTGTTTGTACAACTCCAACTCCTCCAGTTATACTTTTCCCCCAGAAGCTTCCACTTCCCGCCCAAAATCAGGTTAGTCTTTGTTTAACTTTTGGCAGGCTGGGAGCACAGCGGGGTAGTTATTATATTTTAAAATGTTTTCGATGGCCGGTAAAGGCCCATCTCTGGTCTGGAATGACCTTCATTGTTTTTAATGTCCTGCTGATCTCGTTATCTACTCCTTGGTGCTGTTCTCATGAATATGAAATTGTCCCCCTTTGTCTGGGTCAAAATTTTGATGGCCTCTGTCTCCAGGCCGATCTTGACTGGATCTGCATCTAATCCATATGTATATGTGTGGGTCTGGTTTCGTTCTCTCAGAAACGGCTTCCAGAACTTGCTGTGGGTTGAATCCACAAAGCTGTCTGAGGATTCGCAGGAACCATTTTAAAGTGTCCCAATAAGCCGGTCACATGGTATGGCAGCCATTTTGTATGCCCCTTTTTCTGGGCTTCTTTCAAAACAGTCTTTAAAAATCACGGCCTCTTCTGCCATTTGACCCTTATTAATACAAAGTCCAATTTTGTGAATCCTACATACCCTGGGTGGGTAAGGCCTCCTGTGCCGATGCCTGTTGGCCCTTCTCTATCTGGCCATGACTGGCACTCTCTCACGGCGTCTCTGAGCCCTTTGAATGCAATGCAGTAAGCCAACGTTTCCACCCATGGCAGCCCCCATTATATTTGGCGACTCAAGGCTATGGCACTGAAAGTTAAATCCAAGTGCAAAGCTCTGGCCTGAAGCCAGAAGTACCTGTGCGAGCACTGAGTCAAACCAGAAAGCTCTCTCCCTTTGTCTCTCTCCAAATATCCATCTCTCACAAAGAAGGAGTGGAACAAAATGGCTGCCACTTATACTGCAGGAGGATTCCCCTTTAATTAGCGCCCCCCCGCGCCCCACAGCGACTGGGAACCATTCCCCTCTACCAGTTGCTGGGGGCGCCAGGCGCACAGAAGGGCGGCGGCACTGAAGTTCCGGTTTGGGGCGCACTAAGGGCGTTGCACCATGAAATGACGTCAGGATCTGCGCGCGCAGCTGAGCGGGCGCTATGGTTTTGCGCAGCCGCTAAATCTTAAGTGAAGTTCACGAGAGGCGCAGATCGCGCCGCGCCCGGGCGCTAGCCGCTTAGCGCCCCACTTCTCCTCCTCCTAAGGCGCTGGCGCTAACAATTGAATTTCTAGGCCTAACTCTGTTTCTCTCTCCACAGAGGCTGCCTGACCTGCTGAGTATTTCCAGCATTTTCTGTTTATTTTAGAATCCAGCATCGACAGTATTTTTCTCTTCTTGCAGCAGTTGTGTCATATCATATCCGCCTCCTACGTGGTGTGGAATCCACCCCATTTATGTTGAGGAGATAATTCCCAGCACTGCAGCAAAAGGTAAACAAGTTGCTTCAAATGTGCAATTTGCAGGCACTTCAGCCATTCCCCAGTAGCTCAGGGAAACTTGTACAGGCTAGCAAACAGGAAACTGTAGTGTCCGTGTGTTGATAAAGACACTGAAGACAGGAGTTGGTTCATAGGTGTTTACTAAGCAAAGTCTGGGGGGGGGTTCTAACGGATATACACAATATACAGGCTTATATAGCCCGAGTGGCCATTACCGGCATTACAGCACACCTGGGGCACTTAAAGGCACATACACTACAATTCCTCCCCTTTTAGCTAACCAGTACATCATATTTTAAGTAATTATTAATTACATGTTATAAGAAAAATAATATACACATTGCTGTAGTTAATTAATTACAAGTCAGTCTCTCAGGAGGCTTCCTGACTCGGTCCGGATAACGCCTCGGGGGTGTAGTAGTTTCTGGTGGTGTAGTAGGTTCTTTTGGCAAGGCTGATTCGGCTTGAATGCCAGTGTCGGGTTCAGCGGGTTCCAGTATCACCGGATCGGAGGTAGATATGGGTATCTCTACTTCATCGTTAGACGTATAGAGTTGTGGTGTAGGTTGTCCCTTTTCGGATGACTTTATGATTTGGTCAGCATGGCGCCTTATTATGCTTTCTCCGATGCCCACGGTATACATCAGTGGTCCTACTCGTGTGCAGATAGTTCCAGGCTGCCATTTCTCGGTACGGTAGTCCCGGGCCAAAACTTGTTGACCTATCTGGAAGGTTCTAGTTGGCCTTTCATTCATGCCTTGAAACTGCCGGTTCTCCACATCCCTTCTGATGTTGGGCTTGACCAAATCCAGTCGGCATCTTAGGTTTCTATTGAAGAACATCATGGCGGGAGTTTGGTTGGTAACCATATGTGTTGCATTCCTGTATGCGAATAAGAAGTTATCCACCTTGTGCTGAAGTTTTTATGTCTTCATTACCCATGGCCTTTATGGCCTTCTTGAAGGTCTGGACAAACCTTTCAGCCAATCCATTGGTGGCGGGATGGTATGGGGCGGACGTGTAGTGCTTAACCCCATTGTTTTTTAAAAACTTTCTGAATTCTTCGGACACAAATTGCGGTCCATTATCAGAACATATCTGTTCCGGCAGCCCATTCCTGGCAAATATGGTCCTTAATACTGTGATGGTTTTTTCCGTGGTGGTGGAGGACATCTTAATTACCTCCGGCCACTTGGAGTGTGCATCAACCGCGATTAAGAACATTGAGTCCATAAATGGACCAACAAAGTCGATGTGCACCCTTTGCCAGGGAGATGAGGGCCACTCCCATGGATGTAGAGGGGCTTGTGGTGGAGCGTTTTGGACCTTCTGGCATCCTAGGCAGCTCTTGGTCATTTCTTCGATGTCTCCATCGATACCTGGCCACCATACAAACGCCCTAGCTAGGTTCTTCATTTTCACTCCACCCAGATGTCCCTCGTGAAGCTCCTTTAGCACTTTATCCTGGAGTTTGGGTGGAATCACCACTCTGGGTCCACACATCAAGGTTCCTCGGCACACTGACAGCTGCTCTCTTCTTTGCGAGAATGCTGGCAACAGTGGTTCGCCATGTGCTGGCCATCCCTTCACTGTTCAATCGTAGACCCGTGAGAGAGTCAGATCATTTCTCGTCTCCCTTTCAATGGCAGAATTTGTTACTGGTAGACATTCCACTATGGTAGAGTGGAACATTTCTACTGGGTCTACTGTAGGTGCCTCTTCTACCGTTGGCAATGGTAGGCACGATAAACCGTCGGCATTCCCATGCTGTTTTGATCCTTTGTATTCTATGTTGTATTGGTGTGCCCCTAGAAAAAGGGACCACCTCTGTAGCCTTTGCGCTGTCATAATGGGAACACCATTTTTAGGGTTGAATATGGAGATGAGGGGTTGATGGTCAGTCAACAAGGTAAATTTTTGTCCGTGTAGGTAATGGTTGAATTTCTTCACTCCCCATACCAGGCTGAGTGCTTCCCTGTCGATTTGGGCATAGTTACGCTCAGCTGAGTTTAATGAGCGTGACGCAAAAGCTATCGGCCGTTCTGAGCCATCAGGGAATTTATGGGATAATACTGCTCCTATGCCGTAAGGGGATGCATCGCACGCCAGTCTGATTGGCAGTGATGGGTTGTAATGAGCCAAAACTTCTTCGGATGTGATTAAGTCTTTGCATTTATGGAAGGCACGTTTACAGTCTTCGTTCCATTTCCAAATCACTCCTGTTTGTAGAAGTTCATTAAGAGGGAGTAGAAGAGTTGATAAGTTCAGTAAAAATTTATGATAGTAATTTATTAATCCCAGGAACGACCTTAATTGTGAAACATTTTCAGGTGCTGGGGCTTTTATGACCGCTTCAATTTTTTCAGGTGACTTATGCAACCCTTCCTTATTAATTATGTGGCCACAATATGATATCTGATTTTGGGAAAATTTGCACTTGGGGCGATTTGCTCGTAGGCCCCGTTCTTTCAGCCTAGTGAGCACCTGCTCCAAATTGGCAAGGTGCTCATTGTCATTTTCTCCTGTTACAAGGATGTCATCTAGGTAGCATTGAGTCCCCGGAATCTCTTGCAGGACTTGCTCCATAGCTCTTCGCCAGCTAGCTGGAGCTGATGCTACTCCAAAAACCAGTCGATTGTACTGGTACTGGCCTTTGTGTGTGTTTATCGTGAGATACTTTTTAGAGGCCTCCTCAACCTCCATCTGTAGATATGCCTGTGCCAAGTCAATTTTGGTGAAACGTTTCCCTCCGGATAGTGAGGCGAAAATATCTTCTATCCTCGGAAGAGGATACTGTACTGTGTGAAGGACCGGGTTTACAGTCACCTTGAAGTCTCCACAGATGCGAATTTTTCTCTGTTCTTCAGATTTATCATTATTCAATGCTTTTTTCATGACTGGAACGATGGGTGTTGCCCACTCGCTCCAATCTATTTTGGATAATACGCCTGCCTTTTCCAAATTCTCCAGCTCTGCCTCGACTGCTGGACGAATTGCGTATGGCACCGGTCTTGCCTTAAAAAATTTGGGAATTGCTGCATCTTCCACTTTTATTGAGGCGGTGATGCCTTTCAAGGTTCCTAGTTTCTCTTGAAACACTTCTTTGGCGTTGGCCAAGATGTCTTTTAATCGTTCAGGTATGATGTCATCATTGTTTATTTTCTTACTGGTCACCGTCAGTGCCTGAATGGAGTGCCAGTCTAAACGTATCTTTCTGATCCATTCACGTCCCAACAACGGTGGACCCCCATCTTGTAGAATGTATAAATACAACTTTTGTATTTCTTTGCCGTTGTATACAACAGGCACCCTTATTTTTCCTTTGCGGTATGCTTTCTGCCCCGTATATGTTTTTAAGATAATGGATGTGTCTTTTAGAGGTATATGTGAAAATAGCCTCTCGTAATCCCATCGATTTATTACGGTTAGAGCTGATCCTGTATCTAGCTCCATTTTAACAGGGGACCCTGCTATCGTGAGGGTAACCCAAATGGTTTGGTAATCATCTTTGGCAAGTACATTATGTAATTTGAGACAGCTTAGTCTCTTGTTTTCGGAGTCGCTATCGCTCTTCTGGTCTTCGGAGCTACTGTCCGTCATCACTTGTACCTTCCTGTACTTTTCTTTATTGATTATTTTTTTTCTGTCTGTGGATTTATTTTGTCCAGATCGGCATACCCGTGCAATGTGTCCAATCTTTCCGCATTGCCTGCATGCTTTGTCCTTGAACCAGCAGTCCTTCTGGTTATGGGTGGATCTGCCGCAGCGATAACATCTTTTGAAACCCTGTGTCATTTCATGGGTGCCGAAGTCCTGTGCCTTTTGTTGTATCTCTGCAGCTCCTCTTGCTGCTGCTTCATATGATACAGCCATACTGAAAGCTTTGTCCAATGTTAAATCTTTTTCAGAAAGCAGCCTTTTTTGTGTTCCTTCACTTAAGAGACCGCAAACGAATTTGTCTCGAAGATAATCTGCTAGTCCTGCCCCGAATTGGCAGTACTTTGATAGCTTTCTTAATTCGGTTAGGTAATCAGCGTTACTTTCATTCTTGTGTTGATTTCTCTTGAAGAATTTGAATCATTCCGCTATCAGCAGCGGTGTTGGGTTTAAGTGCTCCTGCAGCGTATCAACAATTTCTTTAAAATTCTTGTCCTTTGGTTTGGCTGGAGTGATTACATTTTGTAACAGCCCGTATGCCTTTGCGCCCATTAGGTTCAGCAGTACTGAAGCTTTTTTTTCATCTTCTATTCCATTTGCAGTGCAATATACCTCTACTCTTTCCACGTATGGGGTCCAATCCTCTATTTCGCTATCAAAAGCATCAATATTGCCAGACTTAGGCATTTCAGAAAAGATATGGTGCTTCCCGCATTTTTCTTTCTTTTCAGCCGCAAAGATATGGCGCTTCCCGTGCTTTCCCGCCGCTGCTGCCGATGACAACGCTGTTTCCCGCGGTCTCCGTTCTTTGTTTTTTTTTTTTAGTTTTTATTTGTTTACAGTTGGAGACTTGTTCCCGCCGGACTTTCTCTGCAGGTCTGAACGCTGACCTGCTTGCCGTGCCGGCTGTCTCCCGAGTGCTCCCTCCCAGTCCGTTATTGCTTGCCTCCGATTTCGCTGCCTGTCTCAGCTGTAGAGCCAGCCGCTGGAGCCCCAGCCTGACGCCCAGGAAGGATTAGCGCAGTACCTGGCACCAGCTTGGCCAGCTGGTGAAACCACAGCTTCTTTCACTTTCTTGAGTCTTCTGGACGCCCGAGGAATCGATGTCCTTGAGGTGCTGCCGAATTGCAGGTAAGTCTGTTTCCACTTCGTCGCCACTGTAGTGTCCGTGTGTTGATAAAGACACCGAAGACAGGAGTTGGTTCATAGGTGTTTACTAAGCAAAGTCTGGGGGGGGTTCTAACGGATATACATAATATACAGGCTTATATAGCCCGAGTGGCCATTACCGGCATTACAGCACACCTGGGGCTCTTAAAGGCACATACACTACAGAAACCACATCACTGCCCTGTCTTCGGGAGGGGCTTAAGCACTTAGCCCATCCACAGCCAGAAAAAGACATCAGATCTTCCTTTGGTGGCAGTGGTTAGGTTTGCTAACAAGGACACTGGTACTTTTGGAGAAGTTGCCAAAAGCCACCTCTTGATCTGGGTCTCAATCCCAGCTTGTTTATCTTACCGAAGGTGGAATGCAGACTGTGGCCTTCTGATGGCTGCTATTTACTCAAATCACATTAACTATGGGACCATTTATGCTTCTTTTATACATTTGAAGCACTTCTGTTGGAAGCAGCACTAATTCAGCAGCAGTGAGAAAACTGTATGCACAGATTTGCATTTGGTCTGTTGCCCAGAAGTCATGAAGCTGACTTTTAAATACTGTGCATGTATAACCATAGCGTGTGCATTTGCGATATAGGCAACCTGACTGGCATTTTACACCATATCAGGGAAGGGCTGTAGAGTGAGCAATGGTGAAAGCAAAGGGAAAATACTGTGGATGCTGGAAATCTGAAATATAAACAGACAATGCTGGAAATACTCAGCAGGCCATGTGCATCTCTCCACCAGGGAGAAAGGAATCGAAGGATATGTTGATAGGGTGAGATGAAGTGGGAGGAGGCTTATGTGGAGCATACACATCAGCACAGACCAGTTGAGCCTAATGGCCTGTTTCTCTGATGTAAATTCTACGTAATTCTATGTAATGATAGCTCCAGATTTTCCTGCTGGTAGGGCCCCATTGAAGCATTTGTTCCTTGCCTAGTTGGATCTACTACTGGCACTGATATTGTCAGGTAGACCTCCTAGTGACATTGACATCCTTTATTCCTACTAAATCTTTGTGGTTGAGCACTTTAGGGAGGATTTTCCACCTTCAGGATTCCAGCTGCTCTGCCTTTTTGCATAGAAATAATTTTAAACAGCAAAATATCACTGACTACTATGGGCTCAAATTCCATAGCAATAAATGTGCTTGCTAAGTGCTCATCTAATGGGGCATCAAATGGATTTTCATACTCACTAATTTGATGTCATGACTCTGCCCTATAAGGTAACATAGCAACTCCATTTTAATTGAATCCCCATTACCACTTCTATTTTGCTTCTTTTTGAACTGCAGTATTGAAACAGAACAGGGGAGATTTTCTTCGGTCTGCACAAGGTGCACTGGATCTCCTGGGCACAGTGAATGCCAGAAAATTGAGTGGGTGCGTGGTAGCACACGTCTGTAACGAAGCCCACCCGATTCTCCTCCATTATTCTAAATGGAGGAAAATCGGGTAGATTCCTTTACAGGTGAACTCCCCCACCCAACTCATTTTTGTTGCATCCAGGTGATCCAGTGAGTCCGGGTGCAGAGCCAGAAATATGTCCTTCTATTCAGGAGGGAGTGAAAGTTTTTATCAACTTTTGATGATTCTCCTTCAGATATATATTTTTCTGACAATTTTCCAGTGCTCCTGCTCATAATCCTGCCAATGTAAACACTTTTGCTGAGAGAAATTTCCAGGCTTTAGTGACAGGTCTCTAAGAAGACATGGACAAACTAAATGACGGCATTATAAGTATTGGTTCCAACAGTGCGTAAATGATTAAAATATGCTTAGTGGCCCTCACTTCATTCTTATTAAACAAAAATTCATTGCTGCAAACCTGGCAGCATCTTATCAGCACTGGATTGTTGGAAGTGAACATATAAGGGGTGATGCTACAATACCGGGAGGGAAGCTGCATTCACAGGGAGCAGGAGTCAGAGATAAAACCACAACACTGTAGCCTTGATTCTCTGTCCCCTGATCTGCTCTGTGCTGGAAACATATAATCACCCTGTGATTCTAAGATTTATGTTAGTTCCTTCTTCTGTTGCTAGGTAACACAATATGGGAATAATTTGACTACTTTGCACTGTTGGCAGGGAGCCTCGCCCACCAGGAGAGCATATTGAAAATTAATTTAGATGGCCAGAAAATGATGCACCGTAAGCACCCAAATTTCTGATACATGCTCCTGACAGGTGAGGCTCCCTGCTGCCTCAAGTGTCTCTTACGTGTCCATGGACGACTAAAGAGGTTAGAGACAACATAAAACTAAAAGAAAAAGCAGACAAAAATGCAAAACAAAGCACATATCCTGGCAAATGGAAAAAATTCAAAGAACAGCAAAGGGTGGCAAAACAAATAGTAAGAACTACAAAAAGTGAATATGAGAAGAAACTTGCAAGGGATATCAAAGTCAAAACAGAAAAATTTACATTTACATTAGGAAAAAAAGGTGATCAGGAGCAATGTTGGCCCTTTGAAAACTGGTAACGGTAATATTGTCGATGATAATGGCCTGGATATTCCGATCCCTATGGGTGGGCACGCGCTGTGTACACACCCGTAGGGACACCGGAAATGCCAGTTTCAGGCATGCACAGCGCATGAACTGAAAACCAGCATTTCCAATCTGTCAAGAATGCTCTTGACAGATCGGATGCCTGCCCTGGAGAAGGGCCTCTGCAGGTGGATAGTTCCACTTTCTGGAGCCCCTGCACCCACAGAAACCCTTTAGCATTCTTATGCCTGGTAAAAGCAGGCATAAGGGTTGAAAAAAGTTTTTTAAAAATTCAGTCTTTTATCATTTAAAAATACTTTTAAAAAGGTAAGTTTATTTTTAGCCCCATAAAATGCTTTAATTATTTGTTTTTTTAATTATTTTTTTGTTTAAAATAATTAATTTATTGTAACTTCAACTAATTTAAAAAATGTGATTTAAAAAAAAATATATTTAATGTTTTAAAGTGTTTTTGGGGTGATCTCCATTCATATGTTTGACAGGTCTTCCTGAGGGAGATTCCCTTGTTTGATTGGCTCCCCGTGGCCCACGTGACCCCAAGGACGCTTGCAAACCACATGCGCCCCTGGGATACGTAGGCCCTGCATACTTGGAGTTCGAGAGGCCCAGCATCGGAACTATATGCACCTCGGGAGCCCTCAGGATATGCATAGATTTTTTCCAGATCGGAGGCTTCCGCATGCGGGAAGCATCCGATCGGAAAATACGGCCCAATAAGGAAATGGCAGGCATGTTGAATAATTACTTTACATCAGTATTCACAGTAGAGGAAGAGGCCAGCATGTCAGAAATCCCAAGGAAACTAATATTGAATCAGGGACAGGGACTCACCAAAATTAACATAAGCAAAATAACAGTAATGAAGAAAATAATGGCACTAATGAGTGACAAATCCCCAGAATTCCATCCTAGGGTTTTAAAGGAAGTAGGTGAGAACATTGCAGGTGCCCTAACTATAATCTTCCAAAGTTCTTGCGATTCAGGAACCGTTCCTTTAGATTGGAAAATTGAGCATGTCACTCTGCTATTTCAGAATGGTGAGAGAGGGAAACCAGGGAATTATAGAGCAATTAGCCTAACATCTGTTGTCAGGAAATTGCTACAGTCTATAATTAAGGATGCGATGACTGAACACCTCGAACATTTTCAGTTGATCAGAGACAGCCAGCATGGATTTGTGAAAGATAGGTCAGGCCTGATGAACCCGATTGAATTTTTTGAAGAGGTGACTAAAGCAGTGGATGTTTTATATATATCTATATATATATATAGACTTTCAGAAGGAATTTTATAAAGTCCCTCATAAAAGACTGTTAACTAAAGTTGAAGTCCATAGAATTGCTGGCAAATTATTGACGTGGTTAGGAAATTGGCTGAGTGGCAGGAGACAGAGAGTAGGGATAACGGGCAGATACTCTCATTGGCAGGATGTGACTAGTGGTGTCCCACAGGGATCTGTGTTGGAGCTTCAACTATTCACCATATTTATTAACTTCTTAGATGATGGGATAGAAAGCCACATATCCAAATTTGCCGACGACAGAAAGATAGGTGGCATTGTAAGCAGTGTAGATGGAAGCATAAAATTACAAAGAGATATTGATAGATTAAGCAAATGGGCAAAACTGTGGCAAATGGATTTCATTATAAGCAAATGTGAGGTCATCCGCTTTGGACCTACAAAGGATAAAACAGTACTTTATAAATGGTGAAAAGCTAAAAACAGCAGAGGTCCAAAGAGACTAAGGGGTCCAGGTACATAGATCATTAAAATGTCATGAACAGGTACATAAAATAATCAAAAAGGCTAATAGAATGCTGGCCTTTATATCTGGAGGACTAGAATACCAGGGGGTAGAAGTTATGCTTCAGTTATGCACCACACCTTGGAAAGGATATACTGGCCTTGGCAGGAGTGCAGCGTAGATTTACCAGAATGACACCCGGACTTCAAGGGTTAAATTATGAGGCGAGATTACACAAATTAAGGTTGTATTCCCTGGAATTTAGAAGGTTAAGAGGTGATTTGATCGAAGTTTTCAACGTATTAAGGGGAACAGGTAGGGTAGATAGAGAGAAACTATTTCCGCTGGTTGGGGAGTCTAGGACTATGGGGCATAGTCTAAAAATTAGAGCCAGACCTTTCAGGAGTGAAATTAGGAAACACTTCTACACACAAAGGGTGGTAGAAGTTTGGAACGCTCTTCCACAAACGGCAATTGATGTTAGATCAATTGTTAATTTTAAATCTGAGATTGATAGATTTTTGGTAACCAAAGGTATTCAGGATATGAGGGCAAAGGTGGGTATATGGAGTTAGGTCACAGATCAGCCATGATCTCATTAAATGATGGAACAGGCTCGAGGGGCCAAATGTTCCTATGTCTGTTATCTAAATTTGGTACCTCATTTTGACTTAGCTTTTAACCCACATTTCACAGCAAATGATTCCCAAGTAAGTATAGGGTTTGACCTGGAGCAAGTCATGGACTATTGGTTAGATCACTCTTCAAGGCCAGCCAGGGACCTATAAGAAGGGACATCTTTCGCGAAGTGAAGCTAAAGAAGGATTCGGTTGAAATTATGCTGTGCGATATTGGTAATGGATTATGTTAATGCATTCTCTGAAATTCCTCTTTTCACTATTTTAATGAATGCATTTAACTCTTTAAAATAAACAGCAAATGTCCTTATTAAAATAATGGATACAGTGGTAAGACATTTGTACTAATGTGATTTCCACTCGTGTGATAGTTACTAACCTGTACAGACACCTGTTAAAGGGCAAACTTAATTGATCACATGTTTGCAGATTTATACAGGAAAATAACTTCATTTTGAATATTTCTTTAGAGCAATGAGGGCTTACTTAAAGGACAGCACATTCATTATTTAAATAGAACAAATTGTTGCAATATAAAATCTCACAGACTATTCATTGGATCAAACACTGTAAAAATAGCAAGGGGTTATGACTGCTGATGAATATTGGAGGAAGAAGAAAAACAAGGCTACAATATTCCATTTCTACTGTCCTACTTCAATTATATTATTTCGGGGCATATGTTTGATGGTAACTCTGGAAGTATAGTTTTCAAACACTATCTTGAATGCAAATGAGCCATATTGTAGCTTATTTTAAGATAATTTCACCCCCTAACAATATAATTTCTTTTTTTTAATTAATTCTCGTGATGTGGGCGCCACTGGCAAGTCTGGCATTTATTGACCATCCCTAGGTTTAAATTGAAACCTTTATTAATCTACAGAACTAGAAAATGTAATTCTTTCCACCTTGATATTGATTGCCTGTTACTGCTGAATGGCTTCTGTAAGCGTTCTTGGTGAACTCAGTGTACAACTATAGGCTAGAGTAGGAATTTCTGATTAACTCCTGTATCTTTTCCCACTGTTTCTTGTAGAACCTGATAATGCAGACATTGCTTTGAGTTAACTGTACTCCATATTGCCAGATTGTTTTGACTGTTTTGCCCAGTCCTAACTGCAGCTGCGAGTTTCAGTTTCCAACCATACATTATTTCTTCCAAATTTGTTATCCATTCCTCAACTGCCGCACATTTTTGAGACCGCTCATCAACAAATGGCCCTAAGCCCTCAGCTGAGGTTTAACTGGAACCAACAAATGAATGCTCAGGTAAACTGCTTCTAAATCTCATATCTTCACAATGTAGGTCGTGAGAAGATTTGACTTTTCAAAGTTTTGTGTTCATTGCTGGTGTTATCAGACAGTCATCCCTCACTTCAAACATGTAGCTGGTACAGTATTATTAAATTAACTTTACATCCTGGGGGACCAATTCAAAGTGATTTTCCTTATAACTGGTAATAGATTAAACCTTTGCAGAATCACACTCTGATGAGTCACTTCCTCCCACGTCTGTGCATCATTTGATTCCTTCTGGATGAAGGTTTCATATAGCTCAGTAGATTCATTTACTAAAGAACTATTTTCAAAATTCTCCTATTTACAGTTTGCCTTGCCCATAAATCAGACGGTATCACTTGTATATTTGCAGGACAATCATCAGTTTTACAAATAATTCGCAACCTAGCTAGCATCATTCATCAATACCCCTTTATTGTTAGAAATAGTTCCTGCAATTCCTTCTAATAATTTAATTGTGGTTGCTTGGTTTGTTAATATATACCTGACTAGCTGAAGTGCCCGGCGGTGCCGAGGCTTTTTCGAGGGCATGTAGTTGTTGGAAGAGAGAGAGAGAGAGCGACTGGGGGGAAGAGAGAGAGCGACTGGGGGGAAGAGAGAGAGCGACTGGGGGGAAGAGAGGGAGGGGAGGGGTGGGGGGAAGAGAGGGAGGGGAGGGGAGGGGGAGGGGAAGGGAGGGCGGGGGGGAGGGGAGGGGGAGGGGGAGGGCGGGGAAGGGAGGGAGGGGGAGGGCGGGGAAGGGAGGGCGGGGGGAGGGGAGGGGGGAAGGAAGGGAGGGAGGGGGAAGGGAGGGCAGGGGAGGGGAAGGGAGGGCGGGGAAGGGAGGGCGGGGGGGAGGGGGAGGGAGGAGGGGAGGGAGGGCGGGGGGGAGGAAGGGAGGGAGGGGGGGAGGGAGGGCGGGGGGGAAGGGCGGGGGAGGGGAGGGGGATGGAGGGCGGGGGGGAGGGAGGGGAGGGAGGGCGGCGGGCGCCCCCCCCGAGGGTCGCGGCCCCCGAGGGTCGCGGCCCCACCCCCCGAGGGTCGCGCCCCCCCCCCCGGAGGTGAAGACCGCCGATTGCGCGCGCAGCAGGAGCTGAGACGCGGCGTCTCTCTCGGCCGGCGGGCCCGGTTGCCAGGGCAACCGTGACGCTGACCAAGCCAGCGAGAGAGACGCCGCGTCTCAGCTGCTCCTGCTGCGCGCGCGGCCCCCCCCGAGGGTCGCGGCCGCCCCCCCTCCCCCCGAGGTGAAGACCGCCGATTGCGCCCGTTGCCAGGGTAACGCTGGACGCTCAGCAAGCCCCGGCAGAGAGAGACGTCTCAGCTCCTGCTGCGCGCGCACCCTAGCGGCGCTGGGCTGAGGCTCGGCCCTCCAGCCTTCGAGTGGGGCCGGGAGGTGCCTAGCTCGGGCGTGGGTGCGGAGGAGACGCCGAGGCTTCTAGGCCTACCTGGAAAAACGGGGAAAGGTAGGAAAATTAATGAGATTAGATAAGTTAATTACTTTCTAAATCATTTTTTTTAAAAACAATATGTGTTTTAAAAGCAACGTTTTTTTTTAAGACGCAGAAAGCGAGAAAAAGAAAGGAAAAGTTTGGAATCAAGATGGCGGCGACTCACCTCGGTTCAGAACGATAAAGCCCGGCCACACGCGCACCGATTGGCCCGGCGGCACACGCCAGCAACCCGGCGTACGATTGGTCGAGCTCGAGGTCACTCTGTCGCTAATGAGCGGATAATGAGATGCTAATGAGCGGAATGTTGAAGGTTTTTGGGATTCCGCGGGCGCAATTTTAGCCCGGCCGAAACGTAAATATGCTTAAAACCGTCTCGGAAGCGTAAGCTTTCTTTGGAGGTAACACGCGCGTAGGTACGCCCTGTAACTTTCGAGTGCATACCCGCAACACACACGCGATGACAGACAGATAGACAGATAGACAGAAAGACAGAATGACAGAAGTACCGATTTATATATATAGATATAGAATTTCTTTGTAACCAATTGCAGATTATTTTTGCAAATACCTTTAAATGATCAATCTCATCTTGACAAAATGGTTGGCAAATGATTTTTTCTTTTGTGTACAAAGATTATACAATGATTTAAACCCCTTCAAAATGAATTACTGTGTCAGTTGTGTATGAAGGCAGTATGATGATAATCATATATTGGGGGGTAATTGACAGTTTTGGATTGAAGTCAAAGGAAAGGAACATCAGTGAGTGTATAACGACCATTGCGGAAATAAAAGACGGGAGAGAAGTATAACGGGCCGCATATTCGCTATCACCCATTTTACACTACTGCACAAAGTCAAAATTACCCCCAATATGTTACGTTTTGGGGATTCATTACTCTTTTTATTCTAGATATTTATGGTTTCTGTATTTCAGAATATTCTCTAGATGAGCACTGGCTCCCTATGGCCTCAAGTTTCTTCATTGCGCCTGATAGCTGGGCAAGTTTCATAGCATGCCCAGGATATCAAACACTAAACTCTTTTTTACATTACTGTAGAAATTGGTTCAGTCTCGTGTCTTCATAGGATCCTCCCTGTTTTATAGGCAGCAGAATATTACTAAACTTGGCCTTATTTTAACCTTTAACTGCCAAACAAATTTGTCAATTGAACATGTGAACAGTAGGAACAATATATAGCATATATATAAATACAGCAGCACTTAAGCTTAGCGAGCTCCTTGTTGCGATAGAAAATTAAGAAAAATGCAATTTCCATACTTAGCTAAATTTTAATTAACTTTCAAACTTAGTTCTTTTTTACATTTTCACCAACAACAGAATGGTTTGGCTAATTATCATGCTTCAGAAGTTTTTTGACTGATTTACTTTGAAGATTATAGATAGCTTCTTGCATATTTAAAAGCCCCAGAAAGACTTCACAATTTGAAAAGCTGGCTGATATATCCCTCTGTAATAGTAACCAAAGGCAAGTAGAATTTAAATAACTGTTGAATTTGAAAAACTGCCAATTAGATATATATCTAAGTGAATGGCTTGGTTCCTCTCTCAAGCTCGGTGACAACTGACTAATGGTTGCAACAATGGTTTGGAATTTCCTGGAAAATCTTAGCATAACTGCAGCATAAGGTTCTAAGCTGAGACATCGCTATGTAAGAATTTTCTCGATCGTTTGCACCGCTACTGAGATACAGCCGTCGACAAGCGAGAGTCTAACCACCACCCCTTGACATTCAACGGCATTGCCATCGCCGAATCCCCCACTATCAGCATCCTGGGAGGTCACCATTGACCAGAAACTTAACTGGACCAGCCACATAAATACTGTGGCAACAAGAGCAGGTCAGAGGCTAGGTATTCTGTGGTGAGTGTCTCACCTCCTGACTCCCCAAAGCCTTTCCACCATCTACAAGGCACAAATAAGGAGTGTGATGGAATGCTCTACACTTGCCTGGATGAGTGCAGCTCCAACAACATTCAAGAAGATCGACACCATCCAGGACAAAGCAGCCCGCTTGATTGGCACCCTATCCACCACCTTAAACATTCGCTCCCTCCACCACTGGCGTACCGTGGCTGCAGTGTGTACCATTTACAAGATGCACTGCAGCAATTCGCCAAGGCTCCTTTGGCAGCACCTCCCAAACATGCGACCTCTACCACCTAGAATGACAAGGGCAGCAGACGCATGGGAACACCACCACCTCCAAGTTCTCTTCCAAGTCACATACCATCCTGACTTGGAAGTATATCACCGTTCCTTCATCATCGCTGGGTCAAAATCCTGGAACTTCCTCCCTAACTGCACTGTGGGAGTACCTTCACCGCTCGGACTGCAGCGGTTCAAGAAGGCGGTTCATCACCATCTTCTCAAGGGCAATTAGGGATGGGCAATAAATGCTGGCCTTGGCAGCGACGCCCAGATCCCATAAATGTATAAAAAAAAATAACTCATGCAAAGACCAGCACACGCAAGTTTCTTCATTGACATAAATAATGCCCTGCCGTAGAATTGCACAAAAGAATTTAGACGCAGCACAGCCTGAAGTCACCGATATTTGAGCAACCAAGGTTCTTGGAGTTCAATAACCATTTTCTTCACAATTTAAATAAAAATTATTCTTACTGAGACCGGCCCTATAATTAACCAAGATGCTGTCAGTCTCAGTGCACCCAAAATATTGTAACCCTCCCCCAAACATGTTCAGAAGACCTATGCAGCTGGAATGACCTTCCCAGTAGACATATTCCTGTTCGGTATAATAGTGGAAGAGGAAGAGGAGCAGCAGAGGCAAGAAGCTCTGAGAATGAGGTGCCATGGCAGAAAGCACTGACAAAGTGAAGCAACTAGCACGGCAATGCAGTATCACTCAAAAGTGAGACGATGGCCGTGATTTTGCCGGCGCTCAGACGGCGGGTTTGGAGGCGGGTCAGAGGTTACATTCATTTTGATTGACAGTGGGTTCCAAACCCGCCGTCAATCTGCCAAGTGTTGGCTCTGGGAGCCCTGATCAGACCCGTCACCAAGCGGCAGGAGAGGCACTTAAGGCAGTTAACAGCTTGTTAACTGCCTACATAATACGATTTTAGCAGGCTCTTCCCATTTTAGGACATTTTCAGCATGTTCCACGCCATTCGCAAAACGCGCCAGCTGATTGTGCCGGGTTCAGCAACTACGTGAATTCTTGACAGCTGCACCTGCAGCATAAAAGCGGACCTGTAACATGGCTGACTCTCAGATGACAGAACTTTGTTTTTTGAGGTGTTGGAACACTTTTTGCAGATCTATTGAGCTTGTAAGTGGTTAAGCTGAGATCCATATGCAATGTGGCCTCCTTGGAAAACCCTCTCCCCACATTGACTGAGTGCATATAACATCTATTCCTCAACTGACATATATACCAGCGGAATGGGAACCATTTCTACCCTCTCATCCTGGTCCTCAGAATCGAAGGAAGAGCAGCCACGGCAGCAGCAGAATGAGGCACAGCAGCAGCAGCAACCTCCTCCTCACCCACCTGATGCTGCACAGGGCAGAGGGTGTCAGCGCAGGGCTGCACCTCGCTGCAGGAGATACCCCCAACACAGGGTTTACAGGCAGAGGATAAGTTTCCTCAACATGACTGAGCAGCAGTGCCAAAGGAGGCTGAGACTTTTGCGAGAGTTAGTCGCTGACATCTGCGCAATGCTGCAGCAACACCTGGAGCCCAGAGGAGCGGGTGGACACTCCTTACCAGTGGCCGTCAAAGTTACCATCGCACTCAATTTTTTTGCTTCAGGGTCCTTCCAGGGATCATCAGCAAACATCAGCAGCATCTCCCAGTCGGCCGTACACGCAGGTTACCGATGCCCTCTTTGCAAAGGCGCACAATTACATCCACTTCTCCACGGATGAAGCAAGTGTAACCACGCGTGCGGTTGGCTTTGCAAATATGGCAGGCTTGCCAAGGGTGCAGGGCATCGTAGTCTGCACACATGTGGCCATTAGGGCACCCCTTCACAACCCAGCTGTGTTTGTGAACCACAAGGGCTTCCACTCCCTTAACGTCCAGCTGGTGTGTGTAGGGGGTGGTGTGGTTGGCGCGTGCGCCCAGTCAGTTATGCCCCTGACTGTTTGTGAGTGGTTTGAATCGCTCCCACGCCCCTGGGTTCTAGACACCGGACTTAGGTACAGGCGGCGATACAGAAAAGACTCGAGTAGACAGGTGGTTTGGATGTAAGAAAACCAAGATTTTATTAAAATAGAAATTAACACATTCTTACGAGAAGTTACTAGTATAAAATTACAGGCAAATACAAAATAACTATATACTTATACAGGGAATGGGGAGCAAACGGCACATCGAGGGAAAACAACTATCTTAACAATCCCCTTATCCTTATCCTACCCCCTATACCTAACTAGATTAAGCTATGAGGGGCCAGAATTCATGCTCACCAATCCAAAATCTGCTGAATTCAAACAGCGGTGGGGCTTGGGGTTCGCTCTTTGTGCTCTCTGGGGCCTGCCGTCGTCACGTGGTCTCGGGGCGCTGCAAGGGCGTCGTCCAGGTACAAGTACCCCAAGGTTAAAGTCTTTGCTTGGGTACTTTACTTCGCAGGGATGATGGTTCCTCTTCCTCGGGCGGCAGTTGGAGTTTGCATGAAGATAGTCGCAGGTCAGCTGAATTGATGGCCCGATCATTGGAAGCGTTCTTCAATCCTCTCCCGATTCGTCTCGTCTCACCACCTCGCCTCGTCTCGTCCCGCCTCGCCTGGCCTGGTTTGTCCGTGTCCACCTGGTGCAATGCCGGGTGTTCCTGATGGGATGGGGAAAGGCACGGGCAGTGGCCAGGCGGCAAGCAGGGGAGGGGGAAAGAGCAGCAGTCACGAGGGTGGGGAGCAGGAGGCAAGAGCAAGAGAGCAAGAGAGCGTCGGTTGTCGGTGGGCCTACAATTATACTCCTTCGGATGGCCTTTATCTGCGCGCCAAATCAGGTTAGTTCATTGTCCCAATCTTGGCAGGCTAGTTTAAATAATTGTAGCAATCTAAACTAACTGTTTTTAGATGGCCAGTGATCGCACCTACTGACCTGATGTTTGAGCTGTATTGTTATTAATGCATCTTAATTGGCCTGTCCAGCCTCGATGGCTTCCTTAAGCTGTTTCTGATTATTTATGCAAGTATAGGCCTAACTGGTTTTGGTCTATGATTTGGCTTAATGCATATTCAAAGTCCTGCTGTCTGCTTTTCAAAATACAAAAGTCCTTCTTCACAGAAACTGCATTTTAGGTTTCAATTTCCCCAGAAGCTGCTTGTGCCACAGAGCCCAAGCTTTTAAAATCTTGCAGGCTTTCGGCCACGAGGTGCGGACGCCACCTTTGGGTACCCTTTTGAAAATGTCCACGCAGGGTCCCTTTTATTAATAGTAACCTTTGGGGAACTGTGGAAATTTTGTGAATCTTACATGTGTAACCACAGGAAGAACATTATGCATGTTTGTGCCAAGTTCCCTGGCAGTTGCCATGACGCCGTCATCCTGTGGCAGTCTACTGTGCCTCAGCTCTTCAATCCGCCAACCCAACTTTCCGGATGGCTACTTGGAGACAAGGGCTATCCCCTGAAGACGTGGCTAATAACGTCGTTGAGGAGGCCATCAAATGAAGATGAGGAGCGCTACAATGCGAGCCACATTTCCACCAGAGCCATCATCGAGCATACCATCGGCTTGCTCAAAATGCAATTCAGATGCCTTGACAGATCAGGTGGAGCCCTACAGTACTCACCAGCCAGGGTCTCCTGAATCATCGTGGCCTGCTGTGTACTGCACAACAGTGCACAGCAGTGTGGCTTACTGCTGCCTGAGGAACTAGTGGCTCAGCGCATAGCCTCCTCCTGCACAGAGGAGGAGGAGGAGGAAGACCTTGTGGAGGTGGATGTGCTAGTTTCACAAGCATGTGAGCACATTGTTGGCCTTGATGCAAGGGATGCACTAACCCATGCCATATTCGCTTAAGTTTACGAGGAAAACACATGTGGCTGCCACCTTCTTAACACGCCATACACCATCTGTACAATAAACTGTGGGTTCCTATTACTCTCACCACCACCATTGCAGATGAAAGGCGCCCTGACACCTCACTGTGACACTTCCATTTCTGGGCACACATAGGCCAACTCTTTGAATGTTTGCCATCGTATTTCTTTATTACAATTGAAATGATGATGATAATCTTAAATTTGTATTATATGAAAACACCCAAGTGACTACCCTTGTGACTATTTGTGTGTTAACTTTCTCTTACGCGTGCTTCAACGTGGTGCTTCCACTGTCGCTTCAGCAGATGTGGAGGCACCTTGCTCACTTTCATGCTGCTCCTGCTTCGATACCTTTGGCAGGCATCCTCTGGGTTTGGGAGTCTGGGAGGGCTCGGCAACAGTCTGCTCCTCCTGCGGCTGTGCAGGGGCTGAGACGGCCATCTCAGTTGGGCGAGGAATCTGGGGCTCTGACCGAGGGCTCCGCAGTGGCATGGGAGTGTGAGCACTTGGAGAGGAACCCACACTTCCTTGTTGTTGACCACCAACATCCCTCTCATGGGTCTTCACATTTCACACTTCACTGCTAGCAAGTAGCTGGAGAGCACCTTGCTGCACAACAGTGGGGCCATGAGGACCCGTCTCTGTACTGACAGTCCTCATAACGGGGACGTCCATGTACCTCTGGTGTCTCTCCTCAATAGCTGCCCATCTATCCTCCATAGCAGACCATCTATTTAGAAGAGTCACCATGCTCTGTTGAGTCTGGTGAGTTGTGTCCTCCAAGAAGGCTGCCACCCTCTCCATGGGGGCACGTTCATGCGCCATTGTCTCCAACATGTCATTGCTTATGTTTGAGATGGACTCCTCCATTCTCTGCACATTCACAGTTACCGTGGATGCAAACCCTGTCAGAGACTCCTGCACTTGTTCCTGAAGTTCCAGCACCGCTCTCTTCCTGGATGGCCCCAGAGGCACAGGGTCTACATGCAGCTGAGCAGAGCTAGGAGCGCCCTGCAGCCTCCGGCAAGGACTCTCCACTGCTGTCCCTGTCTCCACCATCTGCTGATGCTCACTTGTGAGCTGTGATACACCAGGTGACAACACCAATCTATCTCGCAAATGACCCACCGAGGGGTGCGTCTCTGCGCTGGTGCTGGGTGTGCTCAATTCTGCTGACACTGCGCCCTCAGAGGTTGCAGCTTCCTCTGAGGAGTCTTCCAGCTCTTCCTCCTGGACAATGGGCAGGGGGGCTCTCGATGGTCCTGTGGGGGAGTAAAGGCATGAGTTAGACATGTGATATTAACGTAGCAGGCACATCGAATTGTGCAGATGATCAGAACTCAATCTGTATGAACATCAGATGCCATATCAGTCACTCATGCAATCTAAATGAGAGGGTTGCAAATCTATTCTGTCACCAGCTTGCTCTACTGCGCCTGTCTGACCGTCCCCCACTTCCAGATCCTCAGCACCTCCGACAATGTCAAGAGCAGCCTCCTCAGCGGTGGTCAAGTGGGCAATCGCAGGTGGCAGTCCTCCTGTCCTGCCCCTCTCCCTCTTATTGTGGGCTCTCTTTTCCTGCAATGAGGGACACAGTGGAGTTTGAGTGAGAATATTGGAGTGAGTGTAGAGAATCCATAGCATAGATGCTTAGAGGGAGACAAAGATGGAGTGAGGTGCCAATACCAAGGGCCCTCCATGTGCCTTGTTAGTTTTTGTCATTGCATAACAGTGATCGCGAGTGTGAGGGCAGCATAGTAGAATAGTGAAGTGATTCTGTACATAGAGAAAGAGGTGCAAGGGATGTAAGGGTGAAGTGGGATGTGCAGGAGTAGGTTGACAATGCAGAGTGCTGGTGATGAGGGGAGATGGGGAGCAGATTGAAGGTAAGTGTGATGTTATATTCACTTTTGTTGAGAGTAGCAGGTCATTGAACCTTTTCCTGCACTGAACCCAGGTGCGTGAGCACAAAGACCTGGCGCTCACTTCCTCAGCAATTTGCAGCCAGGCTGCTTTGGTTTGCTGAGGCGGCTTCCTCCGTCCATTTGAGGGGAACAGTACCTCTTGGCGCCCTCTCACTCCCTCCACAAGAGCATGGCGGGAGTCATCATCAAATCTGGGAGATGCCTTGGGTCTTGAAGCAGTCATTTTCAGAAGTGCCACATCAAGAAGCAGCAAAATAGGATTGATCAAAAACAAGGCTGCATGGGCCCCTTAAATGCAGCTGGCTGAAAGACACCAGCAGAGGCGAGCAACAGACCTGAACCCACTGATTGGGCCGGGTAGCGCACATGACGGGCTTAATCAACCCACTTAAACAAAAATCGTTATTCCAGGGCGGCTGAAACCGGCAGCGGGACCAGAACCCGCCGAACCATCAAAGCTGCCGCCAACCCATCTCCACTCTTAAAAATCACAGCCTACATCTAATTGGGATGTTAACCTCAGAAGGTAATTCTGAATAATTCAGATTTTAACAATGTTAACAATGGCTTTTGACACTAGTGTTGGAAGCTGCCTATATTAACACCACAGTGATGGTGCAGAAATTAATCTTATCACTGAACATAGTAATGGAGCCACTGCCTTTTCAGTTACATGTAGAAATGAGAGGCTAAACCAAAAATATGTTCCTCTCCAGTAGGCCTCATAGTCAAATGTCAGGGATCTCAATTAGACAAGTATGAGTTCAAACCCAGATCTAACTGAAATTCATACTTCTTCCCCCTCATTATGCAAGTTTTGTTGGTTCTTGCCAGACCAATAAATGATGCAGCACTACTGCTGTGAAGCATCAGAGCGCTCCATTTCACACTCCATGCACATTTCCTGATTTTATTTTTTAAAAGTTAACTAAACAGCAATATAAACACACGCAGTAAATCTTTATTTTCCGAGGAGAATACACCATTTTAAATATAGCTTAATAAAGTTATAACACAAATGGGCAACAATTGGCATTCGCACTTATTTTATGGTGATTTTTATTCTGGCATATGCGAATGAGCGCCACTCTTATGGGAAATTTGGGCCTAAGTTCCTATTGGCAACATTGGCGCAGGAACCGGCGTAAGTTTTGGTGTGATTTCTGTGGCAGTGCAATTCAGAAAATTCAGCAGCAATGTTGCAACATGATTTATGTGAGTGAAGGTGTTTTTTGACCCTTATGCACCATGATTGAATTTAGGAATCCAGTAAGAAGTTGAATCGTAGAAAGAAGTGCTTCATTTCTGCCATCCCATAAAAAACTGCAAGGGATTCACAAAGCAGAGCCTCAAAAACTACAGCATCAAAACAAGAAAGATATATTTTAAAATTTAGCTTCTATTGAGCTTAATTTTATTACCAATCTCAGAGAATTTATTTTGTCCAACAGGAAAACCGCAATACATTTCAAATACTTAAGCGGAAAAACCAGCTCCAAATTGAAATTAGTCCATAGCTTTGTTGGCCTTGAATACTCAGGAGTGTAGGATTTACAATCTTAGTGATGGAGACAAAGCTGCCAATGGGTAAAAAATGAAAACAGTAGAAATAACAAATATGCGTACATGGTGAGGGGATGTCCATTTAGAAGATGAAAATGTGAGGTGATTATTAATCATTCACTGAAGTCAATGTGAAGCTATTACCAGCAAAGCTAATCTACTATTTGGATACATCTCAAGACCACAGAGCTAATAGTGCTACCACAGAGTCAAATTGATACTTATAAAACAAAAATAAAAAATCTCAAAACTCAGCACAGAAATTATCTGTAAACTACCACTTGTACAAGACTTTGGTTAGGCCTCAGTTGGAGTACTGCGTCCTAACATGGTGGGTGATATTGAGGCTTTGGAAAGGGAGTAGAGGAGGGCCACTAGATTAATTCCCAGTTTCAAACATCTTAGTTATCAAGATAGGCTCAAAGAGCTGGAACACTACACTTTAGAGAAGCGTAGACTTAGGGGTGATTTTATCCCAGTTTAAAAGATGATTAAGGGAATAGATTGTGTTTGTGTAGACAGCTTGTTTCAATTAAATAGGGTAGGGAGGAGCAGGGGTCACAAGTTATACAAGACCAGAGCTAGATTAGATGTTAGGAGTTGGTTCTTTTCCCAGAGCTGTGGAATAGGCTGCCGGCTCGTGCGAATTGCTTAATTCCTTTGATCTGTTTCTGGTACTGCATGACATTAATCAGAGCCAATGTGGTCTCCTGGGCTTGGTTCTAACGCCTATGGGGGTCGGAGAGGAATTCTCCATATTTTTCTTTCCCCTAACTGGCCTGGGTTTTAATCTGATTTTTCGCCTCTCCCAAAAGATCACAAGGCTTTCGGGTGAGGCGGGGAGTATATATTGTGATGCACAAGGCATCAAAATTCTGTGGGACAGGGTGGATGAACCAATGGATCTTTTCATGTTCATCATTGTTCATATGAATGTTGCTGCTGGGCTCTTTAATTGCTCTTGTGCCTTCTCCAGATCAACAGCAACCAGCAATTGAAAGCCAGTGTTATACAGGTGAGAAGAAACAGTGCAAATGGGGCAGAAATGTCAGAAAACAGGGCACATGATGTAATTTTGCCTCGTTTGTATGGAACAAATTGGGATGTGCTTCCTGCAACCAATGGAAATGATGGGAGGAATGGGACGGGTACAAAAGTGGATAGAGATCAGGCCTCACAGATCTCCGCTCCATTTCCTAATTGGAAAATCTGGGCTCTGGCCTCCAAGTGGATTAAAATCTCCCTTTTGGAGCCCCACTGCAGTTACCGCTAAACATTTTTGATTATGGTTGTTTCTACATTTTGTTGTATGAGGTCATTGTTTCGCTTATAATGTGAAAATATCAAAAATATTAATAATGGCCCTAGATGTACACCTATTTCTCCATTAATATAAAAGCTGGAGGCTTTATACAATAAAAAGTTCAATAAAATACCAGTTTTATTTTTATTTTGTTTATTTGTGACTGTTTAATAAAATGTATCAACATATATTAAAACAAACGCAAATTAGTACAGGTTAATAGTCATATTGCAGACTTAGGACAGTACTAAATTCAGGCAGCCTTTTGATCTTCACTGCTTAATGTATATATAACTCTAAATATAATGGTGAGAGTAACTGTATTGGTGTAAAAGCGCTGTATGCAGCTGATGCACTTGATGTTTTGTTTGAGCACTATGGGGTCAATTTTCTGGCAGCCGTCGGGCAGCTTTTCATGCGGCCGGGGGCCGAAAATCGCTGAAAAGCGGGTCGCGAGCCCCCCTGCCTCATTCCCCGCCCCGTCCGACTTTCGGACCGCCGTTTCTCTCCGACCCGCTTCAGTCCCGCCCGCCGCTGGCGGGACTGGCCGTCGGAACAGTAATGATCAATTATCACCTTGTTTAAGCCGATTTTAGGCTGCCCTTGCGACTTTCAGGGGTTCCCCATGCAAAACACGCCTGCGGGGAACCCCGCTGATGAGACCTGGCGTGAAGCTTGCCGGCTTGCTAGCTGTCAGCTGCAGGTCAATCGGAGAAGCTGCGATTTAAAGGGACAGCACTTGTATGTTGAAGGACCTTGTTGTTGAAGGCTTGGGGCTACTTCTTCAAGGCTTAGGCACAGCTGTGGAAGGTTGGAGCCTCACACACTTCTCCAATGTGATCTCTGGGAAGCCCCTCTCGCCACCCTCACTCAGCGCTTCCTCAGCGGAGGCATCTACGAGAAGCATGGGACGCCTTTTTTTCCTTCCCTTCTTGCCATTAGAGGATCCCCAGCAGCAGAGGCGGCAGCAGCAGAATCAGAAACAGCAGGATGAGCACCAGGAGCACCAGGCTGCTGCTCACTCACCTGAAGCTGCACAGGCCAGAAGGGGCCAGCGCTTGGAAGTGGCTTGAGAGCACCTTGCTGCCCTTTAGGGGGCCATGGGGACCTGTTTCTGCACTGGCAGTCCTACTCAGATGGACTTCCATGAAGATCTGGTTTCTCTGTTCAACAGATGGCCAACGTTCTTCAAGAGATGTCATTCTCTTATGAGCATTCACCATGTTTTCCATACCATGGCGAGTTATCGCCTCCATGGAGGTTGCCAACCTTTCCATGGTGATGCGTTCATGCGCCAATGATGCCACAAAGGCTCTGCTCATGGTCGCTATGGACTCCTCCATTCGCTCCACACTCGCAGTGACCCTGGAGACAAAACCTGCCAGAGACTCCTGCATCTGTGCATGGAGATCCATCACCTCTTCTCTTGCGGATGGACCCAGAGGCAGAGGGCTGACATGCAGCGCAGCTGAGCTGAGCTGGCAGAGTCCTGAGCCCTCCGATGAGGACTTTCCATTGCTGTCCCTGTCTCCAGAATCTGCTGAGGCTCACTTGTAAGCTGTGAAACACCAGGTGACAACACTACTCTATGTCCCGAAGGTCCCCCCGAGGTGTGAGTGTCTGCGCTGGTGCTGGGTGCGCTTACTTCTGCTGACGCTGCGCCCTCAGAGGTTGGAGCTTCCTCTGAGGAGTCTGGCTGCACAGCCTCTTCCTCCTCCACAGTGAGGGCGGGGGCACTGGATGGTACTGTGGGGGAGTAAAGGAAGGAGTTAGAGATGTAATGCCAAGATTCTTCTGGTGACTCCCAGCAAGTTGGCATCTGCTGACACCTGCATCCATGCAGCATTGGTCTCAGTGGGAGGCCTCTTCCTCCCTGACCTAGGGAAGAGGACATCCCTGTGGGCCCTAACCCCATCCAATAATGCCTGCAGTGAAGCCTCGCCGAATTTGAAGGCAGCTCGGCCTCTGCTGCTGGCAGCAGCTGGTGCAGGCTCCTCTGCCATTGTGCAAGAGTGGTTGAGAAGCCTGCAGAGGTGGAGAAGCTTGCTGGACACTTTGAAAGCACCACGAATGATGACATCATACTGTGGGGATTTCTGACTCGAATTGGACAATTAGCAAGGCTTCCCACATGCTGGGCATTAATTGGCCACTTGAGGGAAAATTGCATGGAGCTGGCTGACACTTTTTTATGTGTGTCAGAAACCCCACATTCGGGGAAACCCGACCATTTCCCACACAAGCCAAAAATCGGGGCCTATGTTTTTTCTTTTGCTCTAATGGTTACCTGTTGGCACTTTAAGATTTGTCCGACAACTGTAGCCAGTTCCAACTCCTCCCGTGTTCTTGTGATAGCAACATTAGGACAAATCACAGCATGTGGTTGGTCGTCACATGCTGGCAATTACAAAATAGATTTTTCAACTCTGAAGATGTTTTGTTGCAGGATGCAGGTTGTTTTGACTTTAGTGTTTCTTTTTCTACTATACAGTAAGCGTATTAAAGTAAGGTATCCTAATTCAGATGAGGTGAATTTCAGAAGTAGCTAAATACCACCAGTATTAAAGCCTAAAGACAATTCAGATAGGTCACTATTTTGGGCCACGAACAGTCATATATGCAGTGTGTACCATCTACAAGATGCACTGCAGCAACTCGCCAAGGCTTCTTCAACAGCGCCTCACAAACCCACTACCTCTACCACCTAGAAGGACAAGGGCAGCAAGCACATGGGAACACCACCACCTCCAAGTTCCCCTCCAAGTCACACACCATCCTGATTTGGAAATATATCGGCCGTTCCTTCATCGTCGCTGGATCAAAATCCTGGAACTCCCTCTCTAACAGCACTGTGGGAGAACCTTCACCACACGGACTGCAGCGGTTCAAGAAGGTGGCTCACCACCACCTTTTCAAGGGCAACTAGGGATGGGCAATAAATGCTGGCTTTGCCAGCGACACCCACATCCCAGGAACTAATAAAAAAATGTCCAAGTTAGGATGATATGTGACTTGAATGGGAGGCCTGGGGATGACCATTTAAAGAGCCCAGCAGTTACATTCTGCTGTAGTTTATATGTAATTTCTGAGCTGTTTCTGAGATGCTTTCTGTTCTTGATGTATAAATGTCAGCTTGGCTCACTGGTAGCACTCTCACCTCTGAGTTAGGAGGACACGGGCTCAAGCCGCATGCCACAACTTGAGTACATCATCTAGGCTGACAATTTAGTGCAGTGCTCAGGAAGTGCTGGATTGTCAGAGAAACCGATCTCTCAGATAAGAGGTTAAGCTGAGGTTCTGTCAGCCTTCTCAAAAACAACAACAACAACAACTTGTATTTATATAGCGCCTTTAATGTAGCAAAACGTCCCAAGGCACTTCACAGGAGTGTTATAAGACAAAAAAATTGACACCGAGCTGTAATGATCAATAACATGTCACTCTGGAGTGGTACACTAGATGGAGCCGTAGAGCTGTATAGAGCTGTATATTTAGTTGTATGTGTTTAAGACTACACTACCCATGATGCACTAGGCTACCCAGAAGGCAGTAGTCAAGCTGGCTGCCTGCACACAGGAGCACACATGCTGAACCTCTACAGATGCTGTACCTAGAGAACGTGTACTGAATAAATGTCTAGCTAGAAGCTAGCTGTTCATAATAAGAATGTCTAGTTATTAATGAACATAACATGGTACCAGGAGTTGTGAAAATCTGCTAAACATTGTGAAACGCGACATGGAGTCTTTGAAGCCACCAGGAGGTTTGAACCTCACGGGAAATGTCGACTACAATTGGCGGACTTTCAAACAACAATTCGAACTCTACATTGCTGCCATCGGATTCGGTACGAAGCCAGATGCAAGAAAAATAGCGTTGCTGCTCATGGTTGCAGGCCCACAGGCGATAGAGGTATTTAATACATTTGTATTTAATCCAGAGGAACATAACACGAGCCACATAAGAAATTAGGGCAGGTGACCAAAAGCTTGGTCAAAGAGGTATGTTTTAAGGAGCGTCTTAAAAGAGGAGAGAGAGGTAGAGAGGTGGAGAGGTTTAGGGAGGGAATTCCAGAGCTTACGGCCTAGGCAGCTGAAGGCAGCGTGGAACACGGCCACCAATGGTTGAGCGATTATAATCAGGGATGCTCAAGAGGGCAGAATTTGAGGAGCACAGATATCTCGGGGGGTTGTGGGGCTGAAGGAGATTACAGAGGTAGGGAGGGGCAAGGCCATGGAGGGATTTGAAAAAAAGGATGAGAATTTTGAAATCAAGGCATTGCTTAACCAGGAGCCAATGTAGGTCAGCGAGCACAGGGGTGATGGGCGAACAGGACTTGGTGCGAGTTAGGACTCAGATGGAAGTAAAATGTGTTTGATGAAGAAAAGTGTACAGAATCAAAAGACAATGGCCTAGAAACTCAGTTGGTAGCGCCAGCCGCTAGCGCCTTAAGGGAGCGATAAGTGGGGCGCAAAGGGGCTAGCGCCCGGGCGTGGCGTGGCCTGCGCCTCCCACGAAATTGAGCGGACATTTAGCGGCGGTGCAAAACCGCAATGCCCGCTCATCTGCGTGCGCAAATCCTGACGTCATTCCATGGTGCAACGCCCTTGATGCGCCCCAAACCGGAAATTCACTGGCGCGCTTCTTCTTTGCGCCTGGCACTCCCAGCGACTGGTTGACTGGAACGGTACCCAGTCACTGTGGGGTTGGGGGGGCACTATTTAAAGGGGGCTCTTCCTGGCTTCTTAGTGGTAGCAATTTTTGGACCACTCCTGTGTGAGAGAGAGAGAGAGATTTGCAGAGAGACAGAGGGAAAGAGCTTTCTGCATTGACTCAGCGCTCACACAGGTACTTCTGGCCTCAGGCCAGAACTTTGCAGTTGGATTGATTTTTCAGTGCCACAGCCTTGAGTGGCCACGTATTATGGGGGCTGCAATGGGTTGAAACGTTGCGTTTCTCCAGTGCATTGAGAGGGCTCAGAGACGCCGAGAGAGAGTGTCAATCATGGCCAGATGGAGGAGGGCCAACAGGCGTCGGCACAGGAGACCTTACCCTCCCAGGGTATTCCGCCAGCAGTTCCCATACCTCAACATGACTGAGGAGCAGTGTATTCGGAGGCTTCGATACAGAAGGGAGGTGGCCACTGAGCTCTGCCACCTGCTTCAGAGAGATCTGCAGCCTCAGCTGAGGAGCAGGACATCTCTGTCGGTGGCAGTGAAGGTGACAGTGGCTCTCAACTTCTATGCCACCGGCTCCTTCCAATCCGCTACTGGGGACATTGCCAATATCTCCCAGTTCACGGTGCATTGTTGCATCCGCCAAGTCACGAATGCCCTCTTCAGAAGGAGACGTCAGTACATTTCCTTCCCCATCACCCTGAACAAGCAGCAACAGCGCACAATGGGATTTGCAACAATAGCGGGCTTCCCCATGGTCCAGGGCGCCATTGACTGCACGCATGTGGCTTTGTGGGCACCTCTAGAGAATGCCGAGGATTACCACAACCGGAAGGGGTTCCATTTGTTGAACGTGCAGTTGGTGTGTGACCACAGACAGCTGATACCAGCTGTCAATGCCCGCTTTCGAGGCAGCAGCCACAATGCCTTCATCCTGCGCCAGACTTCTGTGGCAGACCTTTTCGAAGCCCTGGCTCACCCAGGAGGCTGGCTTCTTGGGGACAAGGGCTATCCTCTGTGCACCTGGCTGATGACCCCACTCCATGCGCCCAGCACCCCTGCTGAAGAGCGATACAATGACAGTCATCAAGTGACCAGGAACATCATTGAGCACACAATCGGTGTGCTAAAGCAATGGTTCTGCTATCTGGACCATGCCCTTCATTTCGTGGTAGTGTGCTGCATGCTGCACAACCTGGCTATCCTCAGGGCTCAGCCACTGCCAGCAGACATGATGATCATGATGATGGAGGAGATGATCATGATGATGATGATGGAGGAGGAGGAGGAGGAGGAGGAGGCATGGCCATGGGCTGCCTCAGCTGAGGGTGGCGCTGATGTTCCGGCTTCCTCTTCCTCCTCCTCGCCCCGCCTCCTCACCTGGTGATTCAGCATCTGAAAGCAGGGAGGCACAAGAGTTGCTTTAGCGTGTGGACAGGGTGGCAGCGAGGGAGGCATGAGTGCTGCAATGCACTGCATTGGTTCGATAGGATGCTGCTGTGAGGCACAAGTGGAAAGGGAGAGGTCAAAAAGCTGATGACCTTACCATCGCTGTCCAGAACGGGGTCGGCATCTCCAGTGGCGATGGGGCCACTCAGCCGGCCTGCCATAAGTTCAGGGCAGCCTCCCCCGGTCCGTTGCTGCTGCCTCCTGTTGTGGGCCAGCTTGCCCTGCAAGAAAAAGGACGGGCTCTGAGTACAGTGTGAAGCCCTAATCTTGGCTGCACTGCCTCCCATGGTCCAATAGCCCTTACAGTGTGAAGCCCTGATCTTGGCTGCACTGCCTCCCATGGTCCAATAGCCCTTACAGTGTGAAGCCCTGATCTTGGCTGCACTGCCTCCCATGGTCCAATAGCCCTTACAGTGTGTGAAGTGGGGAATGTGCATGTGAGTTTCATGAGAGGCCCATAGGTGTTGGATGAGGGCTGGCCATTGGGGCTTTCAGGACCCTTTGGCCGTAAAGTGAGATGCACATGCAGGGATGAAGAGGATACTGGAAAGGGTACTCACCCTGACAACCCGAGTGAGGTCGTTGAACTTCTTCCTGCATTGCGTTGGGGTCCTAGGCACCATGCTGCTGGAGGTCACTCTGTGTGCCACCTCCCTCCAAGCTTGTCAGTACTCGTTGGGCAGCAGCCTCCTGCCACTGTCCAGAAAGAGAATCTGGCGTCTGCGCTCCACTGCGCCAACCAAAACCTTCAGCGCCTCCTCACTAAACCGCTGCGCTCGCTCCCTGGCCCTCTCCATGGTTGTTGTCGCCACAATGTCGCAGCAGGTCTGTCCATGCTGAGAATCAGGGCTCCAATGTGCATGGCGTGGCTGCAAGCCAAATCGACCCTCCCCCTTTAAGAGCTGACCGGCGCCAGCGTGTCTGCCTGCAATCGCTAACTGGCCGCATCTGCGCTGCGCCCGCCCTCGGTGGTAGCACCTCGCCTCTCCGGCTTAGCGCCTAAGGATAGTCATGCAGCGCCTGATTTAGCGCAGCAAGAACCTCTTGGGGCAAAGCAAGTCAATTTCGCTGAAGGTGGCGATAATTTGCGCCGGGCGTTAAATTTAGCGCACGCTCGACTATAGCGCCCCAAACATGGCGATCCTGAATTTCTAGGCCAATGTCCCAATGACAGAAACAGTAGGCAAAGCAGTCAACTTCCCAGGGCATGGCATTCAAATGAAATTTAAAAAAATTAAAAACAAAGAGTATAATAGTTCGAAATAACAACAGAAAATGCTGGAAAAACTCAACAGGTCAGGCAACATCCGTGGAGAGAAATTTGAGTTGGTCAAAACGTCAACTCAAATTTCTCTCCACGGATGTTGCCTGACCTGCTGAGTTTTTCCAGCATTTTCTGTTGTTATTTCAGATTTTCAACATCTGCAGTATTTTGCTATCGTACGAGTATAATAGTTCATTCATTTCCCAACCACTATTAATTTTGGATTTAATGCTAAGGAAATATTTTACATGGCTTTCCTGTTTTGATTACATTGATAAATAAACTTAAAAATGTCTAATACAAAACTGGAGCAAGATTTCTAAATTTTCAGTGAAACAGGAAAAACAGATTTTTCCCGATGGCTCATTGAGTAACTAGATGGCCCAATGTGGTATGGAGCCATATCTTCTTCTTCTTAGGCAGTCCCTCGGAACCGAGGATGACTTGCTTCGACATTAAAAATGAGTTCTCAGGTGACTGATTAGTCCAATGCAGGGACCTACAGTGTCTGTCACAGGTGGGGCAGACAGTGGTTGAAGGGGCGGATGGGTGGGGTTGACGTGCACTCCTTGCGCTGCCTGCACTTGGCTTCCGCTTGCTCCCGGCGAAGCGACTCGAGGTGTTCGGCGCCTTCCCAGATGCTTCTCCTTCACTTTGTGCGGTCTTGGGCCAGGGATTCCCAGGTGTCAGTGGGGATGTTACACTTTTTCAAGGAGGCTTTGAGGGTGTCCTTGAAGCGTTTCCTCTGCCCACCTGGGGCTCTCTTGCTGTGCCGGAGCTCCGAGTAGAGCGCTTGTTTTGGGAGTCTCGTATCGGGCATGCGGATAATGTGACCCGTCCATCGGAGCTGATCGAGCGTGGTCAAAGCTTTGATGCTGGGAATGTTGGCCTGAGCAAGAACACTGACGTTGGTGCGCCTATCCTGCCAATGCACTTGCAGGATCTTGCGGAGGCAGCGTTGGTGGTACCTCTCCAGTGCTTTGAGGTGCCTGCTGTATATGGTCCATGTCTCTGAGGCATACAGCAGGGCGGGTATCACAGCTGCTCTTTAGACCATGAGCTTAGTGCCGGGTTTGAGGTCCTGGTCTTCAAACACTTTCTTCCTCAGGCGACCAAAGGCTGCACTGGCACACTGAAGGCGGTGTTGGACTTCGTTGTCGACGTCTGCCCTTGTTGACAGTAGGCTCCTGAGGTTTGGAAAGTGGTCCACATTGTCCAAGGCCTTGTCATGGATTTTGATAATCAGGGGGCAGTACTGTGCGGTGGGGGCAGGTTGGCAGAGGACCTTTGTCTTACGGATGTTTAGTGTAAGGCCCATGCTCTCGTATGCTTCAGTGAAGGTGTTGACGATGGTTTGGAGTTCGACCTCCGAGTGAGCGCAGACGCAAGCTATAGTAATCTCGGATGTAATGCTTAAGTTATCCACTAGATGGAGACAAATGCTAAGGGTTCATTTACCAGTGTTTTAAGGTAATGTTGCATTGTGGGTATGACATCATAGCATCATCCATCTTGGATGCATCGTGCAGTAGAATTACAAGTGCATGCCTGTAGCTTGTAAGAGCTCTGTTCTCTCCTTATTCTGTGTAAATTAAAAGTAAAGTTTGAGTTCCTGAAGTCTCACTTATATCAATTAATTGGACCTTACTACTCGGATATAACACAAGCATATAGAGCAGGAAGGTTATGGGTTCAATTCTTGGTCTGTGCTGAATGAGATTATCTCAGCCAAGTTGAAGGTGGGGTTTTACCACTGATCTTCTGTCCTAGTGACTATCCGGTGACTGTATTGGACAGTAGACGCCTGTGGATGTCAGGTGCACATAGGAGTGTGCAGTGCCCCTGCTGCCACTGTCAAATATTTTCTCAAAACTCATTGTCCAGACTCACAAAAAAAGAACTGTGACTTCTTGGCTGATGTATCAGAATGCATTAAACTTATGAAACATGCTCCTTCATGAGTTACCACATTCGGGAAAGGCAGGCCATAGAATTGGGAAAATATTAACATGCTAATACTGACATAAATGTGCAGTTCCACTCACCAGAGAACTAACTGTAGAATCTCACTAACCATAGAAATAAACGGACTGGAGGAAGTCTTTGGTAAAGGCAAACAGTGCCCTCCAGTGGGTAATTCACTCAAACTTCTTCAGTGTATCAGATCTGCCTCAAGATTTATATCTAAACATTGCACTAATTTATGACTCATTTCTACCATAGCGTAGATGTTCAGAGTCCCTGGCCTACTGCAAGTGTGGATCAGAAAATCACAGGCACGCTGTGGTTTTCCATGCATTGATTTCAATCGGCAGGCACGATTCTTTACCACGGGTGAAGACACAGAAAAGAGATCCTCATAGAGATAGTTATTCAGTTCAGATCAGATATGATGGCCTGAATGACTTCACTCTAGGGCTTCATTGATTCATATCATAGACCAGCTATTATTAAATTGCCAACCTGACCTGTACATTGAGTTCAACAGATGTGAATCTGAGATTGTAGTATAATATGATATTGGTAGCCGGCAAGCCAAATAAACATACGTTCATGTATGGAATTGCATAGTCACTAATCAAAGAATTTTGCAAAAACCATAAGAGTCTTACTTTAAAATATTTAAGATATGGTGGCCTATCAATTCAGCCGCGCAGCTTACTATGCTCCCAATATGGCGGGCAGAAAGCGCACACACAATTCTGGCCAGAGGTGCACTGCCTGCTATACCGGGCCCATACTTGAAACCGGCATTAGGTCCTTTGCATATACTAATAAAGGGCCTAACGCCTGTTTGAGGCCCCCAATGCAAGATTGGTTTGCCCTGAGGCTGCCAGCGCCAACACCATTCCCCAATCTCTTACTGAGCCCCGTCCGAGCAACTATTCCCCAACCCCCAGTTCGCAGTCTGCCTCTCTGCCCTGCCCGAGCTTCCATTCCCCAATCTCTCTCTCTCTCCCCGACCCCCCAACCTCCGACCTCCATTCCCCAGTCTCCTTCTCTAACAAAACCCCATCCCGACCTCTTAACCCCGAATCCCTCTCCCCCAACGCCGAGTCTGCTGTCACTCTCCCCCCACTACTACGAGGCCTAATCCGCCATTCTTACCAGTTCTTGGCCACCCCCTCTTTCCCCCCGCAATTCCTTGACCCCTAGGCCCTGTTCGCATTTTGGCTGCCAGTCCAAACCCGAGTTCCATCACTTCTATCTCTCCCTTTTGCCTCTCCCTTCATTACCCTCCCCCAGCCTTCATGCCACTTTTTCTTTCTCTGCCGTCATGTACTCTACCCTCACTAACCCTTACTCATCATCCTTCCCACTCTCCTGCCACTCAAGACTTGACTCCCTCCTAAATAATTCCACAGCTTCCCTCTGTGCCTCTCTTGGCACCCTCCGAAAGGCCCACTGAGACACTCGTTGCTGCCTCCTAGTGAGCAGCAACTCAAATTGTCCTATCTTACTCTCTCCCCACCCTCCCTGCCCTAAGCGCCTGCTGCGAGCTAATCTCGCCAACCTCCTCCCTGTCCCTCCCTTCTCTGACCCTCTGGACTCCGCTAGTACATCAGGTATCATCATTATTTCCCTTCAAAATGTACGTTCACTTGTAAATAAGGGCCTTATCATCCATGACCTTATTGTGGATGATCAAATTGACATCATGGCATTGACAGAGACATGGTTGAGGGGTGATGACACCTTTCTCCTTAATGAAGCTTCCCCACCTGGCTATAATTTCCACCATATTCCATGCCCAAACCACCATGGTGGTAGTGTAGCCCTTATATCTAAATCACACCTTGGCCTGTCTCCCTACTCCTCTGGCAACTTCTTTTCCTTTGAGCATCTCACCTTGTTCTACCCCTCAGGTATTTCTTATAAAATCCTTATTCTGTACCGCCCACCCAAATACCACACCAATTTTCTCAATGAGATATCTTCTCTGCTTTCGTCCCTCTGCCTCTGCACCGAGAAACTTCTCATCCTCGGTGATTTCAACCTCCATCTCAACTCATCTGGCTCCCTCTCCTCTGAGTTCACTGCCCTCCTTTCCTCCCTTAATCTCTCCCTTCATGTCAACTCCACCACCTATATACACGGCCACCCCATCGATCTGATCATCTCACGTGGCCTCGCTATCCCCTCTGTAACCTCTGACTGTTTCCTTATATCACTCTCTACCCATATTCCCCTTCCCCTTCCCCCTCGTAAACCCACATCTTTTCGTATCCACCAGTGTCGGTGAACAGCCAGTTGTCGTGGTGCATATAGGCACCAACGATATCGGTAAAAAGCGGGATGAGGTCCTAAAAGCGGAATATAGGGAGTTAGGAGGTAAATTAAAAAATAGGACCTCAAAGGTAGTAATCTCAGGATTACTACCAGTGCCAAGTGCTAGTCAGAGTAGAAATAGAAGGATATTTCAGATAAATACGTGACTAGAGGAATGGTGCAAGGGGGAGGGATTCAAGTTCCTGGGACATTGGAACCGGTTCTGGGGGAGGTGGCGTAATGTATATACCTTTAAGGGGGGAACTATCTTTTACAGCTCATTTATACTGCAGTACCGGCAGTGACCACACCTGTATATAGCACTGAGTAGTAATCTGTACAGATCAGTTCCAGTGTGAGCCACGTTGAGTAAACACCTGTTGTACCGTTCTTCTGCAGTCTGTGTCTTATTATACACGGACACAACATTGGCGACAAGGCAAGTTCGAACCTACCTGCAACCCTGCATCACCTCCCGGGGAATCGTTCCTGGAGATCAGTGGATTGGAGGTCAAGGCCAGAGACTCGGGCGTCGACCACGGGCAACCGCCCAGTCATCCAGCAGAGACTCAAGAATTGCGGGGGAGGCTGTCGAGAGCCAGGCTTGGCTTTCCAGTCGAGGTGGTCCAGCGAAACGGGCTGGCAACAGGCAGTGCGCAGACCCTTCCCGGACAGCGGCGGCCTAGAGCCCGACCGAGCGGCACAGCAAAGGGCCGAGCAGCGTCGACGGGGAAGAGTGAGTGAGGGCAGAGCGCACAGGGCGCAGCTGGTGTTCAGGGGCCGAGCAGCGTCGAAGAGAGGGAGAGAGAGACGCGCAGAAACCCGCGAGGCACCGCCATTGCCACGAGGACCGCCGAGAGCGGCATTGGCAGCAGCGCAGGAGAAGCGCGCGAAACCTACAGGGCGCCGCCATTGCCACGAGAACCGCCGGGAGTGGCGTTGGCAGCAGCGGGGGAGGAAGGAAAGCGCGGGAGATGCCATTTTAAGCCATTGGGAGACGCCATTTTAAACCACACCCAAAATGCCGAAGAGTGGCAGTATCACCGCATTTGACAATGAAGTCGAAGATTGGACTACATATGTCGAACGAATAGAGGTATACTGCAAGGCAAATGAGGTGTCAGAAGCTACATCATTACATAAATTTAAAACAGAAATAGACAGTTTCCTAGAAGTAAAGGGAATAAAGGGTTATGGGCAGCGGGCAGGAATTTGGGCATGAGTCTAGGTTCGGATCGGTCATGGCCCTGTGGATAGCAGAGCGGGCCCAGGGGCCGTGTAGCCTGATCCTGCTCCTATTTCGTGTGTCTAATTCTGTTAGATTCAGGAGATGGTTCTGTGATAGTAGATTGGCGGTTAGGATCAGATCAGCCATGATCTTATTGAATGGCGGAGCAGGCTCGAGGGGCCGATTGGCCTACTCCTGCTCCTATTTCTTATGTTCTTATAAGAAAGCGTCGGTATTGTTAAATTTAATGGGTGCAAAGACGTATGGTTTATTACGAAATCTAGTAACCTCAACGAAGCCAATGGAAGAGAGTTTTGAAGACATAGTAATGATACTACAGGAACATTTAAACCCCACACCGCTGCTGATAGCAGAAAGATTCAAGTTTCACAAATGGAACCAGCATAAGGATGAAAGCAATGCTGATTATTTAACAGAACTGCGCAAACTATCGAAACATTGCCAGTTTGGAGCGGGACTGGCAGATACCTTAAGGGACAAGTTTGTGTGTGGGCTTCAAAGTGAAGGAACCCAGAAACGGCTTTTATCTGAAAAGGACCTTACGCTGGAAAACGCTTTCAGCATTGCGGTATCATATGAAGCAGCAGCACGGGGCGCTGCAGAGATACAACAGAGACCGCAAGAATATGGCACAAACGAAATTTCATATGGAACAGAGAAGTGCTATCGCTGCAGCAGAACAACACACGACCAGAATGATTGCTGGTTCAAAGACAAAGGCCCCGATTTTCGGCTTGTGTGGGGAATGGTCGGATTTCCCCGAATGTGGGGTTTCTGACACACATAAAAAAGTGTCAGGCAGCTCCACGCAATTTTCCCTCAAGTGGCCAATTAATTCCCAGCATGTGGGAAGCCTTGCTAATTGTCCAATTCGAGTCAGAAATCCCCACACTATGATGTCATCATTTGTGGTGCTTTCAAAGTGTCCAGCAAGCTTCTCCACCTCTGTAGGCTTCTCAACCACTCTTGCACAATGGCAGAGGAGCCTGCACCAGCTGCTGCCAGTGGCAGAGGCCAAGCTGCCTCCAAATTCGACGAGGCTTCACTGCAGGCATTATTGGATGGGGTTAGGGCCCACAGGGAGGTCCTCTTCCCTAGGTCAGGGAGGAAGAGGCCTCCCACTGAGACCAATGCTGCATGGATGCATGTGTCAGCAGATGCCAACTCGCTGGGAGTCACCAGAAGAACCTTGGCATTACATCTCTATCTCCTTCCTTTACTCCCCCACAGTACCATCCAGAGCCCCCGTCCTCACTATGGAGGAGGAAGAGGCTGTGCAGCCAGACTCCTCAGAGGAAGCTCCAATCTCTGAGGGCGCAGTGTCAGCAGAAGTAAGCACACCCAGCACCAGCGCAGACACTCACACCTCGGGGGGACCTTCGGGACATAGAGTAGTGTTGTCACCTGGTGTTTCACAGCTCACAAGTGAGCCTCAGCAGATTCTGGAGACAGGGACAGCAGTGGAGAGTCCTCGTCGGAGGGCGCAGGACTCTGCCAGCTCAGCTCAGCTGTGCTGCATGACGACCCTCTGCCTCTGGGTCCATCCGCAAGAGAAGAGGTGATGGATCTCCATGCACAGATGCAGGAGCCTCTGGCAGGTTTTGCCTCCAGGGTCACTGCGAGTGCTGAGCAAATGAAGGAGTCCATAGCGACCATGAGCAGAGCCTTTGTGGAGTCATTGGCGCATGAACGCATCACCATGGAAAGGTTGGCAACCTCCATGCAGGAGATAACTCGCCAGGGTACGGAAAACATGGTGATTGCTCATAAGAGAATGACATCTCTTGAGGAGCGTTGGCCATCTGTTGAACAGAGAAACCAGATCTTCATGGAAGTCCTTCTAAGTAGGACTGCCAGTGCAGAAACGGGTCCCACTGGCCCCCTAAAGCGCAGCAAGGTGCTCTCAAGCCACTTCCAAGCGCTGGCCCCTTCTGGCCTGTGCAGCTTCAGGTGAGTGAGCAGCAGCCTGGTGCTCATCCTGCTGTTCCTGGTTCTGCTGCTGCTGCCTCTGCTGTTGGAGATCCTCTAATGCCAGGAAGGGAATGTCCCAAAGGCCTCCCATGCTTCTGGCAGATGCCTCCGTTGAGGGGGTGCTGAGTTAGGGTGTGAGAGGGGCTTCCCAGGAGCTCACACTGGAGAAGTGTGTGAGGCTCCAACTTTCTGCAGTTGCCCCTAAGGCTTCAAAAAGTTCCCCCAAGCCTTGATCAACAAGGTCCTGCAGCCTGCAAATGCTGCCTATTTAAATCTCTTCAGCCCTCAGCGACCTGCTGCTGCAAGCAAGCAAGCCAGCTGTTTCCACGCCAGCTATCAGCAGCGGGGTTCCCCGCAGGCGGGTTTCAGGTGGGGAAAGCCCCAAAGTCGCAACAGCACGGGAAAATCCACTTCAACAAGCAGATAATTGCTTGTTAGTGCTCCAACGACCAGTCCCGCCAGCGGCGGCCGGGAGTGAAGCGGGGCGCGCGGCAACGGCAGTCCGAAAGTTGGACGGGGCAGGGAATCAGGCAGGGGGGTCCTGACCCGCTTTTTCGCTGATTTTCGGCCCCCAGCCGCATGAAAAGCCGCCCGACGGCGGCCAGAAAATCGCGGCCAAAGTGTGCAGACAGTGTGGAAAAGTAGGACAAATAGCACAAGTCTGCAGGTCGGGAAAGAAAACCAGCAATAAGAAACCTACCAAAGAAAAGTACAAGAAGGTACATAAGATGACGGAGAATAGTTCAGATGAACAAAAGAGTGATAACTCCGAAAGCAGGGAACTGAGTTGTCTGAAACTACATAATGGCCCAGTAATTCCGTTCCAAACGCATGAGTACGGACGGGGTACTCACGCGTCTGGCCGGAGGAAATGCCGGTTTTCAGCATGCACAGCGCATGCGGGGAAAACTGGCATTTCCTGTCCTCTGAACGAAGGGGTTCAGAGGCACAGCGCGTGTGACTGCACAGGCAGCGCGTGCGCAGTGAACTTCGTCGATTTCATTCATGGATTCAGTGAGGTTAAGTCCTTACAACTTACACATGAAAAAAGCATGTGTAAAGTTGCTCCAGAGGCTACGGAGGAAGATATATTTTATCGTGGAGCTTCTGAAAGGCAATATTTTTGTTTGGGAAAGGGAGGAAAGTTATTTTAAGAAATGATGAGGTAAGTTTTAAAGTTTAAATTTTTTTTTTTAAACGGGTTTTCAGTACTGTAGGTAGAAGGAACAATTGTGGCTGTGTGAATTGAATTTGCTGTGTTTATTAAATGTGAAAATGACTGTTCTAAAATGAGTAATGTAACACTTCCAACATTTTTAAGAAAGAAACTTTTCATCAGTAATATATTCTTTTAAGTAATTATGTATGTATTTCCGCATATATTCCTTTACATATATGTATATATCCCTTTACTTATGTGTATGAATGTATGTATTTAATTATGATTTTCCAATAAGTTACTTTCTCTGAAAGTCATAATTAAATACATACATTCATACACATAAGTAAAGGAAAATATACAGACATACATACATAATTACTTAAAAGAATATATTACTGATGAAAAGTTTCTTTCTTAAAAATGTTGGAGTCATTTTCACATTTAATAAACACAGCAAATTCAACTCACACAGCCACAATTGCTCCTTCTACCTACAGTACTGAAAACCCGTTTTAAAAAACAAAAATAAACTTTAAAACTCACCTCAGCATTTCTTAAAATAACTTTCCTCCCTTTCCCAAACAAAAATATTGCCTTTCAGAAGCTCCACGATAAAATATATCTTCCTCCGCAGCCTCTGGAGCAACTGTACTCATGCTTTTTTCATGTGTAAGTTGTAAGGACTTAACCTCACTGAAAGCATGAATGAAACCGGCGAATTTTACTGCACACGCGCTGCCTGTGCAGTCGCACACATTCTGCCTCTGAACCCCTTCGTTCAGAGGACAGGAAATGCCCGTTTTCCCCGCATGCGCTGTGCATGCTGAAAACCGGCATTTCCTCCGGCCAGACGCGTGAGTACCCCGACCGTACTCACGCGTTTGGAACGGAATTACTGGGCCAACATTTTACATGTCAATAAAATGAAAAATTTAACAATTGCACGATTTGCCCCCTCACATCTGCGACTGAGGGTCCAAGGAGGTGCATTGCGCAAGAGGTCATCGTCGTACATATCCTCACACTGTTCCCTTTCAGGAACTGTATGAAGTGGTGGAAGGATTTCTGGCCATGTTAACGCTCCTTCCGTGACCATAACCATCTTCATACCAGCCATTAGGGTGGTTAGTCCTATGGCGTGAGGGTTTTACGGGCTCCCACAACCCATCTGAGGGGGGGGGGCCACCCACACCCACGGACGCAAGTATCCCGCTGGATGTCCACCCAGAATTTATAGTTGGAGCTCCGACTCCACTTGCCGGGATTGTCTGGAGCGGGGTTCGAAACCCTACTCCTTCTGGCCCAGCGGCGGGGATGCTTACCGCTACGCAAAAGGCCCACTCCGCGCAAAAGGTGACACCCATACGTTTCCTGCGCCTTTTCCCTCCCCATGACTGGAGCCCTATGCTGCCACTTGAAAGACCAAGCTATCATCTGTCCTTTTTGCGGCGCCTTTGACTTCTCATTACCAATGATGAGCAGGCGCTGCGCCTCCACCTCGTTGAGGAGATTGCTGAGGTCATCATCAGTTCAATTGTGAGTTCTTTTAATGCCGTGAATTGTGCTCATTCCAGCCATTTCACGTTGCTAATCGGAGTGGGCCTTTGGCGTAGCGATAGGATCCCTGCCACTGGGCCAGACAGTCCCGGCAAGTGGAGTCGGAGCTCCGGCTCTAAATTCTGGGTTGACATCCAGTGGGATATTTGCGTCCGTGGGTGTGGGTGGCCCCCCATCCTCGTATAGCTTGTGGGAGCCCGTAAAACCCTCCCGCCATAGGACTAACCACCCTAATGGCTGGTTCAAGGATGGTTACGGTCACAGAATGAGCGTTAATCACGGCCATAATTCCTTCCACCACTTCATACAGTTCCCCAAAGGGAACAGTGTGAAGGCACGTATGACGACGACGTTGCTAAATAAATAAATGGAATAAAAAAATTCTTACAGGGCTTTTAAAAGTCTTTAAATTGCTTTAATTCTGTTTAAAACTACTTCAGATTCTTTAAAATAATGTAAACATTTTTAAAAGTTTATAAAAGTTACCAAAAGCTTCATAAAAATACCAAAAACCTATTTGAAATGCTGCTCTCCATGTAAAAATGCTTTTCAGCTTGTGAGAAACATTGGGGGCGTGTCCTATTAAACTGAGACCTCAAGGGGCGTGTCTCAGTTGCACTGCGCGATCCAGGCTTCGCACTGGCTGCAGTCCTGGGCAGCGTGACGTCAGACGCTGCCCGGGATTCTTCTGTTTCAAAAAGGAATTCCAGGCGTCCCTGGAGGTGAACGGCAGGCGCGTCGGGTAAGTGCAGATCGGGGGCTTCCACGCGCGGCAAGCCCCCGACCCGAATTTTTGCCCCAATGTGATCACAACGGAGGATCACCGAACCATTTGGGTCACTCTCAAGATAGCAGGAGTCCAGGTAAAGATGGAATTGGACACAGGATCAGCCCTAACAGTCATAAACCGACGGGACTACGAGCGGCTATTCTCACACATACCCTTGAGAGACACAAAAATTATTTTGAAGACGTACACGGGGCAAAAAGTCTACCCCAAAGGAAAAATAAGGGTGACCGTTATATATAACGCTAAGGAAACACCAAAACTAGACCTGTATGTATTGCAAGATGGAGGACCACCATTACTGGGATGTGAATGGATCCGGAAAATACAACTGGATTGGCATTCCATACAGGCACTGACTGTGGCTGACAAAAAGGATGATGACGTCACACCTGGGCGACTGTCAAAGATCCTAACTGACGTGAAAGAAGTGTTCCAGCAAGGACTCGGAACACTAAAAGGCATGATAGCGACGATTAAAATTGAAGAAAACGCAAGCCCAAAATTTTTTAAGGCCAGACCGGTACCTTATGCGATCCGCCCAGCCATCAAAGCAGAGCTGGAGAGTCTGGAACGTTCAGGTGTACTGTTCAAGGTAGACTGGAGTGAGTGGGCTACACCCATCGTCCCTATGATGAAAAAGTCATTGAGCAGCACACCTGGGGAACCAAGGAAGGTTCGCATCTGTGGGGACTTTAAGGTAACAGTGAACCCGATCCTCATACCGTACAATATCCACTTCTGCGGATTGAAGATATTTTCGCCTCGCTATCTGGAGGGAAACGCTTCACTAAGATTGATCTGGCCCAGGCGTATCTGCAAATGGAGGTAGAAGAAGCATCAAAAAAGTACCTCACAATCAACACCCTTAAAGGTCTCTACCAATACAACCGGCTGGTATTCGGGGTAGCATCAGCTCCGGCTATTTGGCAGAGGGCAATGGAACAAGTCCTGCAAGGGATCCCAGGGACCCAGTGTTATTTGGACGACATCCTGGTCATGGGCGAAAATGACAGTGATCACCTTGCCAACCTGGAGCAGGTGCTCACCAAATTGCAGGAATATGGGCTCCGAGCTAACCGCCCCAAATGCGAGATTTCTAGAAAACAGGTCTCGTATTGTGGCCACGTTATCGATAAAGAGGGGTTACATATGTCCCCAGAGAAGATTGAGGCAGTAGTCAAGGCTCCAGCACCGGAAAATGTGTCACAACTGAGGTCGTTCCTCGGGCTGGTAAACTACTACCATAAGTTCTTGCCAAATTTGTCTACAATACTACACCCACTGAACACCCTACTGCCAACTGGGGTGCCATGGAAGTGGAATGACGAATGTAGACGAGCTTTCCAGAAGAGCAAAACACTAATCACATCGAAAGAGGTATTGGCTCATTACAACCCAGCATTACCAATTCGGTTGGCATGTGATGCGTCACCCTACGGCATTGGAGCGGTGCTGTCGCACAAATTCTCGGACGGCTCAGAGAGGCCAATAGCCTTTGCGTCACGATCACTAACCTCAGCCGAGCGTAACTATGCCCAGATTGACAGGGAGGCACTCAGCCTAGTGTGGGGAGTGAAAAAGTTCAATCACTATCTGCACGGGCAGAAATTCACCTTGCTGACTGATCACCAGCCTCTTGTCTCCATTTTTAATCCGAAGAAGGGCGTTCCGGTGATGACTGCGCAACGACTACAAAGATGGTCACTTTTTCTAGGGGCACACCACTATGAGATTGAATATAAGGGCACGAAACAGCATGGAAATGCTGATGGGCTATCACGCCTGCCACTGCCTACTGCGGAGGAAGCACCAGCAGTGGATCCTGTCGAAATATTCCATTCGACTATAGTTGAATACCTACCGGTAACTAACGCTTGAATCGAAAAGGAAACCCGAAATGACCCGACACTGTCTCGGGTATATGATTTGACGGTGAAGGGATGGCCAGCACATGGCGACTCACTGTTGCCAGCATTCTCGACAAGGAGAGAACAGCTGTCAGTGTGCCGGGGGACCTTGATGTGTGGATCCCGAGTTTTAATTCCACCCAAGTTAAGGGATAGAGTGCTCAATGAGCTTCATGAGGGTCATCTGGGAGGGGTAAAAATGAAAAGCCTAGCCAGGGCTTATGTGTGGTGGCCGGGAATCGATAAACAAATCGAGGACCTGACCAAGAGCTGCTCAGGATGCCAGAAAGTCCAAAATGCACCACCACAGGCCCCTCTACACCCAAGGGAGTGGCCCTCATCTCCATGGCAACGGGTGCATATTGATTTTGCTGGTCCATTCATGGATTCAATGATTTTAATAGCCGTGGATGCGCACTCGAAATGGCCTGAGGTCATCAAAATGTCCTCCACCACCACGGAGAAAACTATTGCAGTCCTACGGACCATTTTTGCCAGGAATGGCTTGCCAGAACAGATTTGCTCCGACAACGGACCACAGTTTGTGTCCGAAGAGTTCCGGAGGTTCTTGAAAAAGAATGGTTTGAGGCATTACACATCCGCCCCATATCATCCAGCCACAAATGGATTGGCTGAGAGGTTCGTACAAACCTTTAAGAAGGCAATAAAGGCTATGTACAATGACAACATTCCGCTGCAGCACAAGGTGGACAATTTCCTGTTCGCTTACCGGAATGCGACACATGCAGTCACCAACCAGGCTCCAGCCATGGTGTTCTTTAACCGAAGGTTAAGATCTCGCCTGGCTTTGCTCAGACCAAACGTACGAAGAGGTGTTGAGAGTGAGCAATTCCAGCACATCCATGAGAAGCCAACAAGGAGCTTCAATGTAGGGCAACCAGTCTTGGCCCGCGACTACCGAACAGAAAAATGGCAGCCAGGAATGATATGCACACGGCAGGGCCCACTAATGTACACAGTGGACGTTGGGGGAGCATCGTGAGACGCCATGCTGACCAGATCCTAGAGTCACAGGAACAAGTCAACCCCATGCCTCGCCCATACGTACCTGGTGATGAACCCGACGTGCAGGTAGCATCTACCCCAGAAACAGTAGCATCGGAAGCTGATGAACCAACCGACGACAGGGGGCCAGAATCGTCTCCGCACCAAGAGCAAGACACTCGGGAAAGGCGCTGTCCAGAACGGATCAGGAAGCCTCCCCAAAGACTGAATTTATAAATAGACTATTTTCAGCTAATGTTGCATGTTATAAGTGTTAATTGTAATTAGTTTGATATTTAATTGTTAAATGAGTGTTATGGTACTATTAATCTAAAAGGGGAGGAATTGTAATGTATGTACCTTTAAGGGGGGGAACTACTTTTTACAGCTCATGTATACTGTAGTACCGGCAGTGACCACACCTGTATATAACGTTGAGTAGTAATCTGTACAGTTCAGTTGCAGTTTGAGCCATGTTGAGTAAACACCTGTTGTACCGTTCTCCGCAGTCCGTTTCTTATTATACACGGACGTAACAGATAGCCACCCATGTGAACTCTCCGTTGTGGCCGGTTAGAAATCCGGACAATTCCTTGAGGGCCACGGTGGACTATCGGGTGCTCAATAGTAACATCCCAGCCTGTGCACCTACAGTAGCAGCAGTTGCCGACCTGATAGGGAGCATCCCAGCATCCACGACCACTTTCATGGTGCTGGATATTTCCAATGGGTTTTGATCCATCCCAGTAAGGAGGGAGGATCAGTATAAGTTTGCCTTTACGTTTAAAGGGCAACAGTACACGTGGAACTGCTTGCCTCAGGGCTTCCATAATAGCCCCAGCATCTTCCATCAGTGCATGGCAGACAGTTTGAAGGAATTTAGTCAGCCCGGACAGTCGGTACAATATGTGGATGACCTGCTCCTGTTCACTGATTCGAAAGAGGAGCATGGCCCACTATTGGCCGAACTGCTGGAGCTGTTAGAACAGAAGGGTTTCAAAGTGAATCCCAAGAAGGCGCAGATCGGCCAGCAGGAGGTGAAATTCCTCGGTCTGGCCGTGCGCGCTGGAGAAAGGGCCATAGATAGGGCTGGGGAAGGAGAATCCCGGGACCCCTATTGGGCAGGTCCGGAAGCCGCAGTCTGGGACAAGGGAGGCACACGGGGGGTAGTTTTGGCCCCGGACCCAAAGCGGGTTCGGATCCAAGATCCCGTCTGTAAGACCGTCCCGGTGAGAAAAGAGAAAAGACAGCCCCTAGAAGGTCCGCTCGGGGCAGCGGGCGAGCCCTCCATATAGGTTTTAAAGCAGGCCACTGGTTACATCAACCAGTGCAAACAGTTTCAGCCTGAAAGGGGAAAACAGCCAGTTGGGGTAAGGTCTGAGGAGAAAGATCCTCAGCCCGCAGCACGAGCGAGTTCACAGACTGCACAGGCAGGCGCTGTGGCTTACTTGAAGGGTGGGGCCATCCAGCCCATCGATTGGGACACGCCCCCACTCTTCTGGGATCCAGACAAGAGGGAGGGACCTGAGGTCGAAAACCCCGCCCTGGACCCAGCCATGGGACCCGGGGGCGGAGACTCTCAGCTCGCGGCAGCAGGCTGCGAGGAGTTACCTGCCCCCAACCCAGGTTCGGGAGGGGTCAAGCATGGGGGAGCAGCGGTTCGGGTAAAAGGCCTAGCGGCTAAGACAGCCCCACCCAACAAAGCCCCCAGAAAGTCCCTGCGGATGCCCCAGCCGAGAAAGCCATGGTCACCAGCCCTCCAGTTCCCAAGGACCACCCCTCGAGCCAGGGAGAGGTCCAAGGACAGAGGTCCTCAGCCAGCAGCCTCGGGCTGCGAGGGAGCAACCGTGAAGGATGGTGCGGTCACGCCGGGGGTAGCGGTGAGCCGCAGTCCAACCAGGAATTAGCCTGGCCGCCCGGAGACGGGCGGCAGATGTATATAGTTGGTTTAAGTTTTAAGTAAGGTGTAGTTGTTTAGCTTAAGTTTGGGTGTTTGTAATTTAAGTTAAATAGAGTGATGAGTAGTTTTAAGTTAAGCAGTCTGTTAAGAGTGTATCTTTGGATCGAGGTCGCGAGACCCGACCATGCCTCACCAAGCCAGAGAATCTCTTGGGGGCCTGGCTGCATGTTTTTTACATCTTTTTGCAGAAAGATGTTCGGGATGGAATGGATCGTGATCCTATTCGCCCTGATCGGGATGAGTAAGGAGAGGAGGGGCAACGTCCAAGACTCCCACATCTATGGGTGTTCGGGAGACAAGGCGCCCCTGGCGATCGATGGGAGCGGTGCCCAATCACCCAACCTGTCCAAATCATACTGGAGTTTCTCGGCATCCTCCTCACAGCACACATGCCCACCCAGCTTTGTGTCGTCTGCAAAGTTGACGATATTACATCTAGTTCCCTCGTCTAGATCATTAATATATATTGTGAATAGCTGGGGTCCAGGGACCAATCCCTGCGGTAACCCACTAGTCACTGCCTGCCACTCGGAAAAAGACCCGTTTATTCCAACTCTTTGCTTTCTGTCTGCCAATCAGTTCTCTATCCAAGTCAATACCTTGCCCCTAATCCCATGTGCCTTAACTTTATATGCTAATCTCTTATGCGGGACCTTATCGAAAGCCTTTTGAAAGTCCAAATACACCACATCCACTGGTTCTCCATTATCTATTTTACCAGTTACATCCTCAAAAAATTCCAGTAGATTAGTCAAGCACGATTTACCTTTTGTAAATCCATGTTGACTTTGTCCGATCTTGTCACTGTTTTCCAAGTGCTCTGCTATTACATCTTTTACAATGGATTCTAGCATTTTCCCCACTACCGATGTCAGGCTTACCGGTCTGTATCTCCCTCTTTTCTCTCTGCCACCTTTTTTGAATAGCGGGGTAACATTAGCAACACTCCAATCCATGGTGTAAGATTTGCAAAATTTGTGCATCTCCCCAAAGGTTATTATCGATAAAAGGGACCCTGCATGGACATTTTTTTTAATTAAAAAGGGTACCCAAGATGGCGTCCGTGCCTCGTGGCAGAAAGCTTACGGGTCTCCAAAATGGATTCTGCAGCGCAAACAGCTTGGGGGAAATCGAAACTAAGGCTGCAGGCTTTCTGTGGAAAGAACTTTGTGTTTTGGGACCCAGACAGGACTGTGAATTATGTATTAGACCGAATTGGAGACAGATCTAAATTCAATGAGGCCTACAGTTAAAGCCATCGAACAATCGGAAACAGATCAAGCACATCCATCGAGGCTGGACAAACCCATCAAGGACTTTCAGGACAATACGAGTCAATTATAGGGCCGGTAGATGCAATTACCGGCCATCTAAAAACCGTCAGTATAGATTGCTACCATTATTTTAACTAGCCCGCCAAAATTAAAACAAAGAACTAACCTGATTTGGCGCGCAGATAAGGGTTTTTCGACAAAGGTATAATTGAAGGCCCCCAGGTAGCAATCGGCAAACTCCTGCTCTGCTCTCCTGCTGCTCCGCTGCTGTGCTGGTGCTGGTGCTGCCGCTCCCCGGCTCTTCGGCCCCTCACCCTCGTGGCTGCCGCTCTTCCCCCGTCCCGCGCTTATCCCCTGGCCTTTGCCCATGCCCTCTCCCACTCTATCTGGACTCGCCCCGGCAGTGGGTCGGGCGAACATGGGCAATTCAGGCCAGGCGAAGCGGGACGCGACGAGGGGAGGAGGAGAGAAGACCACCGGAGGGAAGGCCAACTGAGGGTAAGCTTCGAATCATCGGGCCTTCAGCCCCAGCTGACCCGCGACTACCTTCATGCAAACTCAAACTGTCGACGACGGACCATCACTGCAGGGTAAAGTACCCAAGCAGAGACTTTAACTTTGGGGTACTCGAACCTGGACAACGCCCTTGCAGCACCCAGAGCCCACATGACGACGGCAGGCTCCAGAGAGCACCAAGAGCGAACCCCGAACCCAACCGCTGTTTTGAGTCTAACAAACTCTTTTTGATTGGTGAGCATGAATTCTGACCCTTCATAGCTTAGCCTAGTTAGGTATAGGGGGTGTGATAAGGATAAGGGGATTGTTAAGATAATTGTTTTCCCTCGATGTGCCGTGTGTTCCCCATTTCCCTGTATAAGTATAAGTATAGTATTATTATGATGCTCTTGTAATTTTTGCCTGTAGAAGTGTACACTAGTGATTTTCCATAAGATTGTATCAAGTTTTCCTCTTCAATATAAATCTTGGTTTTGTTTGCATCCAACTCGAGTCTTCTCTGTATCGCTGCCTGTATCTAAGTCCGGTGTCCAGAGCCCAGGGGGCGAGCGATTTGAACCGCTCAAGGAAGGTAGTCAGAGGCAAAGCTGACTGACCCGAACACGCCTGTGCAAAACCCCCTGCAGAAATGGCGACCGCGGCAGGACACCGGCAACAAGGTTGCGATACAGTAGACAGTGGTTCGGATGAGCGAACCGTGATGGAGGAAAGGATTTCTGATTATGTTTTTAGCAAGGTGAATATCACTAAGAAGTGGATCACCACTCTGTTAAAGGCTGGGCGTCCGGTAGATGCAGCAGCCAAGTGGACGGAGAGAAAGGAACACAAGAAGTCCTTAGAGAAAGCAGTTTGGCTGATGTGCTTTAAAAAGCAGATCCAGCTTCTCGACAGGCTCATTGCCGCACAGGCAATCGAGTTAAGGGAGTCAGCCCTGGAGATCCGGGATAAGGCTCTCGCGGGGGAAAGTTGTTAGTAGCTCTGCAGGCTTTGAACCAAGAAAGAGTACATCTAGTAAGAGAATACAAGGCCCAGTTGGAATACCAACGGTGTCAAGTCACCGAGGCCAAGGGAAATGAGTCAAGGTTGCGGGAGAAAAACGCCCGCATGGCAAGGCAGGTTAGGGAACAGGAAGAGAAAGTGTAGGAGGTAAAAGCCGCTTACAAGCTAGCTAATGAACAGGGGTTTGAGGAGGCAGACCACGGCCCCTGTAGAAAGAGGATAGAAAATCTGAGCCGGGCCCTCCGGAGGGCAAAAGTCATGGTATGCCTCATAAGCCCAAAGGCAGGTCAGGCAGATTTTATGGGGAACGAGGGGAGAACAGTTCCAGTGTCACCGGTAGTGCCTAGGGATGACCCGGTTGAGAGAGTGGAGACCTCACGACCACCACCCATAGCGCCAAGTTTCAGTGAGGTTTGGCAGCAAGGGGGGGTGGAGCCCAGAGTGGAGTCAGAGGTGGAGGCAGAGGTAGACCAACCCCCGCCCGAAAAGTCAGAACCGGAGCCGATGTGCCCAGCACGGCATCAGAGGCTCGGCCCACCCGTCGATGGCGAAGATGAGGGACCCCTCCAAAACCAGTTCGTGTTACCCTTTAACACCCAACAGCTTAGGGTTATGGTCAACCATGTCCCGAAGCTTTCCGCCAAGGGAGACCCCTCGATCCACTTCAGGGAAATAGAGCAGGCCGCCAGCGTCAACGACTGCGATGACACTGAAAAGGCCAAGATGCTGCTATTCTCCCTGGAGAGTAATCTCCTCCAATCCCTCTCTGAATAGTGTAAGAGGGGACAGAGCGGGTACGAGGAGCTTAAAGACGCGGTTCTGGAGGTCATGGGGATGGATGAGGGAAGTCCTTTCTCCCGCATGGAGAAGACGGTACAGCTCTCAGGGGAGACCCCGCAGGCTTCTGCAGGCCGGTTGTGGCCGGTGTACCGGAAAGCCTGCCCGGCGACACGGGACCGAGGATTCCTGAACGGGGATTCTCTGATGCATTGGCTCCGTTGTTTAGTGGCGAATAGCTTGCCACAGATCCGGGCCAAGGCAGAAGCCTGGTTCGACCCCAAAGATCACCAGACCACAGAGATCACGGTAATTAGACAGCTCGCTCTGGCCTATAAAAACGGTAGGGGAGCCGATGCACACCCACCCAAGGGTAAGCTGCATGAGGTAAAACCCGGACCGGGTAGGAAAGATTGGCACCAGGAAGGGAGTAACCCCCCCCCAACACAAAGACCAATTGTTACGGGTGTGGGAAGGATGGTCACTGGCGGAAGGAGTGTAAAAACCCTTGGAAGGATAACAAGGGAAAGCATCCCACAGCCCCAGCCCAAAAGGCGGGGGTAGGGACCCCATCCGCAGAGGTTGAGTCGCTTTTGGACGCCATGAGGTCCTTACTGACTGGCCAGGGGAGAGTAGCAGCCACCACCGGTGCGCTCACCCCGTCAGCCCCATCCAACCCACAACCATGACTAGAGCCGGCGCAGCCTATGTATCTGTGTTCGCTCCGATATGATGAGTGGAGGAGACCCATGATGGAGATGGAGGTGGAAAAGGTGGTGGGGACCTATCTGTTGGACACGGGGCATCACGCACCGTGATCTACTAAAATGGCAGGGTGTTGGGAACCTGAGCAGGGAGGCAGAGGAAAGCGAAACAAGGATAAATGAGAGGTTATCCACTTTGGTGTCAAAATCAGGAAGGCAGATTATTATCTGAATGGCAATAGATTGGGAGAAGAGGAAGTGCAATGAGACCTGGGCATCCTTGTGCACCAGTCGCTGAAGGTAAGCATGCAGGTGCAGCAGACGGTTCAGAAGGCAAATGGTATGTTGGCCTTCGTAGCGAGAGGGTTTGAGTACAGGAACAAGGATGTCTTGCTGCAGTTGTACAGGGCCTTGGTGAGACCACATCTTGAGTATTGTGTGCAGTTTTGGTCGCCTTATCTGAGGAAGGACGTTCTTGCCATGGAAGGAGTGCAGCGAAGATTCACCAGGCTGATACCTGGGATGGCAGGAATGACATATGAGGAGAGATTTGGTCGATTGGGCTTATACGCGCTGGAGTTTAGAAGAATGAGAGGGGACCTCATTGAAACTTATAAAATTCTAACAGGACTAGACAGACTAGATGCAGGAAGGATGTTCCCGATGGTCGGGGAGTCCAGAACCAGGGGTCACAGTCTAAGGATAAGGGGTAAGCCATTTAGGACGGAGATGAGGAGGAATTTCTTCACCCAGAGGGTGGTGAACCTGTGGAATTCTTTACCACAGAAGGCAGTAGTAGAGGCCAATTCATTAAATATATTCAAGAAAGAGTTAGATATATTTCTTAAGGCTAAAGGGTTCAAGGGATATGGAGAGAAGGCAGGAACAAGGTACTGAATTTGGATGATCAGCCATGATCTCATTGAATGGCGGGTCAAGCTCGAGGGGCCAAATGGCCTACTCCTGCTCCTAACTTCTATGTCTGTGAGGAGTAGGCTGCTGCTGCTCCTGCTGCTGCTGGTGGTGGTGCTCCTGCTGCTGGCGCTCTTCCAGCTGCTGCTGGTGCTGTTGATGCTGCTGGTCATCTTGGTCCTCATCTGAGGTCCAAGCTAAAACAGCATAAGTAGCACCATGCTGATCTGATAGATCACAGATGTAATGTGGAGATCAGATGCACAAACCTCCCAAGTAGTGAAAGTAACCTCCAAAGTAGTAGAAATCACCTGTAAAGTAGTGAAAATAATCTCTCAGTACAAGTGCTGTGAGCAAAAGCCTTTCAAACAATTACGCAAGGAAGCAGCTATGAGGATTCAATACTTATGGGAAATTTTGCCTGTCATTTCTTCAGCCTTTCACTTAAGCAAGAAAGTAAATGTTAGGTCTCAGTACTTAGCCGATTTTTTGCCTGTCATTTGTTCAGTCCCCTCAATTGCTGCTGTGCTCGCACCTTGCTTTCACTGGCGAGTTCCAGGAAGCCCGGGAAACCCATGCACCCACAATTAAGTCCCCAAATCCCTGTTAAGAAAGCTCTTAATGACCTACTAACATATTCAGATTGACAGCCTGCCTCTCCCGAGGGTGCTTCTTTCACGCAGCCTAACATGCTGCAGTCAGCAGGTGGGAGCCGGCTTCCCGACGTGCCATCAATTTCAATGCTTTTAACCCCCACCTGCTCCCAAACCCAATCGCTCTTGAAGTAAACATACCCCGCCATGAAGCTATACTGCAGCTCGCTTCGACCGCGTTCTAATCAAGCAATGTCAGTTGATTAAAATCAATTTTTTTAGATATTCGCATAGAGGTTTATTAGGTATCGCGTTGTATTCCCCCGTGTCCAATTTGTTCAAGCTAAATTGAAAACGGCAATATAAAATGAGGACCATATTATTCCTCCATTAGATAATTTAAAGATCACTGTACAACCAGAGATTTGAGCGGCTTTGTTCTGCTCACGTCTTTACAAAGACAGACTAAGCATTCTGATCAAATTTCAACTCATACATTCTCAGACTGACTTGCTTTAATGCTGTTACGAATCTATGTTTTGCCTGTCTACATTATATAAATCTTATTTTATCATCTTCATTTCATCTTTTGTCATTGCATTAACACGTCTATTAGTTTCAATTATTACTGAGATTTTTGACTTAATATTACTTGCTATGTTCAATCATTAATTATTCTCCTTAATTGCAAAGTAAGTATTACCACAGAACTTTATTTATAGATAAAAACAGATGGCAGCAAATCTTCTGCAGCATGATGCACAGTAGAATCCCCCTTACTAGACAGATTCATTCATTATTCAAGGGTATCTGAAGTTCCAATTACTAGAATTAATTCAACTCACTGTAATATCTATATAAAAATTGAACTTAATACAAAATAAATCAGTAGAAACAAAGAAGCGTCAGGTTGTTAGTTTAATCATTCCTTTTGCCCAGGTACCTATGTTTCATTTAAAAAAGAGCTGATCTTTCTCAGACTTGACCTTTGGGTCTTGCATTGATTGAATTTGGCAACATACCATGTGTTGGAAAGTGTTCCTGCCAATTTTCTCCCCATCTCTCCTGAAAGTGTTGGCTCCTACTGGGGTATGGTTCCGTGAGCATCTGTTGCCTGCCAGTATATCTCACTCAAGTGGCAGTTCTTCATGCAAGGACCTAGACAATGTGTGCTAGCAGGACCTTTGGTCACAGTTAAGCTTAGCCCACCTTTACCCAATGTTGACACACACACGTACTTTCCAGGTGGGGTCACTGAATAACAATGTGGAGTGGGAACCCTGGCTGATGTTCCTCTCCATATGCAGGGGCAGGGACGGGGACTGGGATCGAGGAAGAGGCACTCAGAGCCACTGAAACAGTATTTAAAGGGGCACTCACCAGCAGGTATCTGCCCTCTGAAATGGCCTATCAAGCCACTCAGTTGTATCAAGTCGCTACAAAAAGATACAATAAGAATAAAACCAGATGGACCACCTGGCACTGACCTAGGCATCGGATTCAGATACGACAAAGGCACACCCAGCCCTGTTGACCCTGCAAAGTCCTCCTCACTAACATCCGTGGACTTGTGCCAAAATTGGGAGAGCTGTCCCACAGACTAGTCAAGCAACAGCCTGATATAGTCATACTCACATAATCATACCTATTAGCCAACGTCCCAGAATCCTCCATCACCATCCCTGGGTATGTCCTGTCCCACTGGCAGGCCAAACACACCAGAGGTGATGGCACAGTGGTATGCAGTCAGGAGGGTGTTGTGTATGTACCTTTAAGAGAAGAACTGATTCTATACTGCAGTACCGGCAGTGACCACCCCTGTATATAAAGCCATAGCAGGCTTCTGTATTTCAGTCTTAAATTACCCTCTGCTCAGTAAAAACCTGTTTTATTGTTCGCCTGCAGTCCATGTATTATTAAGGCGCGGACACTACAGTGGCGACGAGCAGGTTCGAACTCACCTGCAGTACTCCATCACCTCACGGGGATCTTTCCCTGAGAAGAAGCTTTTGGAGGTCGAAGTCAGAACAACAGGCGTCGACCGCGGGCAACTGCCCAAGGATCCATCGGAGTTCGGAGAGTTGCAGGAGAGGCTGTGGAGAGCTGGGCTTGGCTCCCCAGTCAAGGTGTTCCAGCAAATCGTGCTGGTAGCAGGTAGTGCGCCGACCCTTCCCGACTGCGGCGGGCTCGAGCTCGATCGAGCGGCTCTGCAAAGGGGCCGCGCAGCGTCGTCGGGAGGAAAAGAGAGAGAGAGAGGGTGGAGCGCACAGGGCGCGGTCGGTGCTCAAGAACCGGGCAGCGTAGCGAAAATAAAAAGGGGAAGGAAAAGTGAGACGCGCCGAAGCCGCGGGTCGCTGCCTTACCCTGCAGAATGCTAGGAGCAGCGTGGCAGCAAGGGGAAGAAGGAAAAGCGCGGGAGGCGCCATTTTATTCCATGGGGAAGAAGGAAAAGCGCGGGAGGTGCCATTTTAATCCATTGGTGAAGAAGAAAAAGCGCGGGAGGCGCCATTTTAATTCACCCAAGATGCCGAAAAGTGGCAGTATCACTGCTTTCGACAACGAGGTAAAAGACTGGACCACGTATGTGGAAAGAATTGAAGTGTACTGCAAGGCAAATGAGGTGGCCGATGGAAAGAAGGCGTCGGTATTATTAAATTTGATGGGCGCGAGAAGGTACGGCCTATTGCGGAAACTAATTACCCCAGCTAAACCAATGGAGAAAAGTTTTGAAGAGATTGTTAATACCTTACAGGAACAACTAAACCCTACACCGCTGCTGATAGCAGAAAGATTCAAGTTCCATAAAAGAAACCAGCACAAAGATGAGAGCAATGCTGATTATCTTACGGAACTACGCAAGTTATCGAAGCGCTGCCAGTTCGGAGCAGGATTGGCAGACACCTTATGGGATAAGTTTGTCTGCGGGCTCCAGAGTGAAGGAACCCAGAAACGACTACTTCCGGAAAAGGACCTGACGCTAGAACAGGCTTTCAGCGTGGCAGTATCCTATGAAGCAGCAGCGCGGGGAGCTGCGGAATTACAACAGAAACCACAAGAATACAGCGCTAACGAAATGGCATATGGAGCAGAAAAGTGCTATCGCTGCGGCAGAACAACCCATGATCAGAAGGACTGCTGATTTAAGGACAATGTATGCAGGCAATGTCGGAAAATGGGACACATAGCAAGAGTCTGCAGGTCGGGAAAGGAAACCAACACTACAAGAACTACTAAGGAAAAGTACAAGAAAGTAAAGAAATTGACAGACAGTAGTTCAGAAGATCAGGAGAGTGATAAGGACTCCGGGAGCAGGAGACTAAGTTGTCTAAAGTTACACAACGTGATCGCAAAGGAGGACCACCGAACCATTTGGGTCACCCTCATGATAGCAGGGTCCCCAGTAAAGATGGAATTGGACACAGGATCAGCCCTAACTGTCATGAATCGACGAGACTATGAGCGGCTATTCTCACACATACACTTGAAGGACACGTCCATTGTATTGAAGACATACACGGGGCAAAAAGTCTACCACAGAGGAAAAATAAGGGTGCCAGTTGAATACAACGGCAAGGAAACACAGAAACTGTATCTATATATACTACCTGATGGAGGACCACCATTATTGGGATGTGAATGGATCCGAAAAATACAATTGGATTGGCATTCCATTCAGGCGCTAACTGTGACTGATAAAAAGGATGATGACGTCACACCTGGTCGACTGTCAAAAATTCTAACTGACACGAAAGAGGTGTTCCAACAAGGACTTGGGACTCGAAAAGGAGTAACAGCAACGATAAAAATCGATGATAACGCCAACCCAAAATTTTTTAAGGCCAGACCGGTACCTTACGCGATCCGCCCAGCCGTTGAAGCAGAGCTGGAGAGTCTGGAGCATTCGGGTGTGCTGTCCAAGGTGGACTGGAGCGAGTGGGCCACACCCATTGTTCCTGTAATGAAGAAATCATTGAGCAGCACGCCTGGGGAACCGAAGAAGGTCCGCATCTGTGGGGACTTCAAGTTGACTGTGAACCCAGTCCTGCACACAGTACAATATCCACTTCCACGGATAGAAGATATTTTAGCCTCACTATCTGGAGGGAAACGCTTTACAAAGATTGATCTGGCCCAAGCGTATCTACAAATGGAGGTGGAAGAAGCATCTAGGAAATACCTCACGATAAACACTCACAAAGCCCTTTACCAGTACAATCGACTGGTATTCGGGGTAGCATCAGCCCCGGCTATTTGGCAGAGGGCGATGGAACAAGCCCTGCAAGGGATCCCAGGGACCCAGTGTTATTTGGACGACATCCTGGTTACGGGCGAAAATGACAGTGAACACCTTGCCAACCTGGAGCAGGTGCTCACGAGATTACAGGAATATGGGCTACGAGCCAACCACCCCAAATGCGAGTTCTTTAGGAGACAAATCTCGTATTGTGGCCACATGATTGATGAGGAAAGGTTGCATAAGTCACCGGACAAGATTGAGGCTGTAGTCAAGGCTCCAGCACCGGAAAATGTGTCACAACTGAGGTCGTTCCTCGGGTTGGTGAACTGCTACCATAAGTTCTTGCCGAATTTATCTACAATTCTGCACCAACTGAACACACTGCTGCAAACTGGAGTAACATGGAAATGGAGTGATGAGTGTAAGCGTGCCTTTCAGAAATGTAAATGCCTAATCACTTCAAAAGAAGTATTGGCCCACTACAATCCAACACTACCGATTTGGTTAGCATGTGATGCATCTCCCTACGGCATCGGAGCGGTGCTGTCACACAAATTCCTTGACGGTTCAGAGAGGCCAATAGCCTTTGCGTCGCGCTCCTTAACCTCAGCTGAGCGTAACTACGCCCAGATTGACAGGGAGGCCCTCAGCCTGGTGTGGGGGGTGAAGAAGTTCAATCACTATCTGCACGGGCAGAAATTCACCCTACTGACTGATCATCAGCCCCTGGTCTCCATTTTTAACCCAAAGAAGGGAGTTCCAGTGATGATGGCGCAACGGCTGCAAAGATGGTCACTTTTTCTGGGGGCACATCAGTACGACATAGCGTACAAGGGTACGAAACAGCATGGAAACGCTGATGGGCTGTCACGCCTACCGTTGCCTACGGTAGAGGAAGCATCTGCAGTGGACCCTGTTGAGATATTCCATGTGACCATTGTCGAATGTCTACCTGTTACAAACTCAAGTATAGAGAAGGAAACCCGAAATGACCCGACACTCTCTCGGGTCTATGATTTGACGGTGAAGGGATGGCCAGCACATGGCGACTCACTGTTGCCAGCATTCTCGCCAAGGAGAGAACAGCTGTCAGTGTGCCGGGGGACCTTGGTGTGTGGATCCCGAGTGGTAATTCCACCCAAGTTGAGAGATAGAGTGCTCAATGAGCTTCATGAGGGTCATCTGGGAGGGGTAAAAATGAAGAGCCTAGCCAGGGCGTTAGTGTGGTGGCCGGGAATCGATAAAGAAATCGACGATATGACCAAGAGATGCACAGGATGCCAGAAGGTCCAAAACGCTCCACCACAGGCCCCGCTACATCCATGGGAGTGGCCCTCATCTCCATGGCAACGGGTACACATTGATTTTGCTGGTCCATTTATGGACTCAATGTTCCTAATCGCTGTGGACGCCCATTCGAAATGGCCAGAGGTCTTCAAAATGTCCTCCACCACCACGGAGAAAACTATTGCAGTCCTAAAACCATCTTCGCCAGGAATGGCTTGCCAGAACAGATTTGCTCCGACAATGGGCCACAGTTTGTGTCAGAGGATTTCCGGAGGTTTCTGAGGAATAATGGGGTGAAGCATTACACATCTGCCCCATATCATCCAGCCACAAATGGATTGGCTGAGAGGTTTGTTCAGACCTTTAAAAAGGCAATAAAGGCAATGCATAATGCTGACATACCACTACAACACAAGGTGGATAATTTCTTGTTTGCTTACCGTGCGACACATGCAGTCACCAACCAAGCTTCAGCCATATTGTTCTTCAACCGAAGGCTAAGATGTCGCCTGGATTTGCTCAAACCAAACATAAGACGAGATGTTGAGGATAAGCAATTCCAGCACATAACTGAGAAGCCAACCAGGAGCTTCAAGATAGGGCAACCAGTCTTGGCCCGCGACTACCGAACAGAAAAATGGCAGCCAGGAACGATATGCACACAGCAGGGACCACTAATGTACACAGTGGACGTTGGAGAGAGCATCGTGAGACGCCATGCTGACCAGATTCTAGAGTCACAGGAACAAGCCAAACCCATACCACGAGCAGGTGCACCTGGTAATGAGCCCGAAGTACAGATTGCGTCTACCTCAGAATCAGTGGTATTGGAAGCTGATGAACCAACCAATGACAATGAGCCAGAATCAACTCCGCCGCAAGAACAGGATACTCGAGAAAGGCGCCATCCAGTCAGGATCAGGAAGCCTCCTCAAAGACTGAACTTATAAATGATTATTTCAGTTGATGTATATAGTACAGAGAAAATTGTAATTGTAATTATTGTATTATTTAGTTGTTAAATGAATGTTATGTACTGTTTATCTAAAAGGGGAGGAATTGTTGTGTATGTACCTTTAAGAGAAGAACTGATTCTATACTGCAGTACCGGCAGTGACCACCCCTGTATATAAAGCCATAGCAGGCTTCTGTATTTCAGTCTTAAGTTACCCTCTGTTCAGATGCAAGCACGAGCAGAGGGAGCAGCCAAACTTTGGAGAGTGGATTAAAGTGGTGGTCCCCTGACCAGGAAGAGGAGGAGAACGTTGGACCACCACCACCAACTCCACCATCATTACATCAACTGAGGTGCCTGGAGAGAGAGGACAGAGGAGGAGAAGGAGAAAGGAGGCCTACATCAACATCAACCAGGGGAGAGGCCTTTCTATCACTGCCTCCCCAATTTGGCCTCCACTTCAGGAGAGGGAGAGAGGGGAGAGAAACCAACTGCTTGAAAGGAGGGAAGAAAACTTCATCCGGAACATCTACAGGTGGGTGTTATTTGGGGCACTCTCCCAAGACTTTGTATTTTAGGTGGGGGGAGAAAAGAAGAAGCAAGGCCGGATCATCAAGGGGTGTAGTGTGTGTGTGTGCTCTTGTTAAAAGCTAGGCCACACACACCACTAATTAGCATCCCTTCTATTGCCTGCCCTGGGAGAGCTTGGAGCTGCCCAAGGTGAAGTCCTTAATTTAATTTAATTACATCGTTAAGACCTGTTGCAGGACTAAGCCTGGGCTTCTCCAGCTTTTCCAGGTGAAGACGTCTTCTCCCCCTGCCAGAAGACCACCATCACCAAAGACTTTTTCCATCGGAGAGTGCAACCCTGCCTACACCCACCCACCATCCTGAGTGGCAACACTGCCCTTTGCGGCCTCCCTCCTTCCCACCCCCCCACCTCTCTCTCTCTCTTTGTCTCTCTCTGCCTGTCTTTCTAAGGCACCTTAGTTTCATCTATTTTATTAATTGCCAATTGAGCAGAAGGGCGAGGGCTCCTCTCCCAATTTAAATCAATAAGGAGAGAGGTGTGTCCTCATTTTAATCAGCTCCCTCTGCTCAATAGAGGAAAAAATATATATATATATACACCGAGGCCATTAACACCTTCAGGCCTGTGACTTGGGGTGAGTGTAGCCCTTAAAAAAAGCACCCCAGAATGGCGACTGCATCTTCGCCGGTGGCAGGGCCAGCCGGGACCGATGCGAGAGTGGTAGCCACAGCCACAGCTGCTCCCGCTGTTCCTGCTGCCCCGTCACCTTTTCGATTAATAACAAAAAAGCTTGGGGTGAAGAGCTACACTCACCCCACTATGACCATCGAGGCCTGCGTCAAGGCCATGGCTGGGGTTGTCGGCCCCTCAGCCATCGTCGCGGCCTCGAAAATGTATGGGAAGGCTGTGTTCTTCCTGGGGTCGGAGCGGGCGGTGTCCCTGGCTGTCGCCAAGGGGCTCACCGTGGGCGGGACCTTCCTGCCGGTGGATCCTCTCGAGGCCACCGCGCAGAGGATCATTATTTCCAACGTCCCGCCCTATGTTCCTGGTGAGCTCCTCCTTCCCCATTTGCGACAACTTGGGGAGGTGAGGTCGGGGATCACGCCCATCCCGCTCGGCTTCCGGGAGGCCAGCCTTCGCCACGTCTTCTCCTTCCGGCGCCAGCTGTTTATCCAGCTGGCGCGGGAGGAGGACACTGAAGGGGCGTTCGTCGTCCTCCACGAGGGGACCGCCTACCGCGCCTTTTGGACGTCGGACGGTGTGAGGTGCCATGCCTGCAGGGAGGTGGGGCACATCAGGAGGAACTGCCCTGCCTCCAAGGCCACCGGATCATCTCGTGCGGCCGAGGCTGGCGCCGCCGCCGCCGCCCTTCCCCCCGGATCTGCCCGCGCGTCAAGTACGTCTGATGCGCGGTTGACGTCGGGGGCCGATGCCACCAAGGCCTCCGGCGGGGGGGAGGGAGCGTGTCCGGCCGGAACGAAGGCGCGGGGAAAAAAGAAGCACCTTAGGGCAGGCCCCCCCGTGGATGGTGAGCCCTTGCCCCTTGAGCCCCTTACACCCGCGCTCCTCGCGGAGTTGATCAGGGCAGATGTGAGCGGGAGGGGCCCCGTGCCCGAGCCTGTGGCCGCAACCGCCGCAGCGGTAATGCCAATACCTGCGGCCGGGCTCGGGCCCGGGCCCGAGGAACCCGACAAACCTGCTCCGCCGGAGGGAGTCGAGGAGGAGGCCTTTGCAGACATGGAGGTCTCCCTCGCTCCCTCCGTGCTAAAAAGAAGGCGCGACCCCCTGGATGAGGAGGAGGACCGGGAGGAGGAAGGTCCCTCCGAGCAGGGGGAGTCGTCGCCCGCCGCGGGTACTGCGCCCCCCCGCCCCCCCAGCGCTGTCGTCATCACCAGCGATCGGCAGGGGTCGCCTGTCCCTCGGGAGGCTGAGGCAGATGTGTCTGTCCAGCACGTGCCTCCCGGGGATGGGGATGAGACCCTGCCCATGGGGGGGGTTGCGGAACAACCCGCGGCAGTAATTGAAGTTGACCTTTTATCGGTGTCGTTACCCCTCGCCGGGTCGGGCAGCCTGGGGCCTGGGTCGGGCGAGCTCGAGGATAATGAGCTCGCCCAATGCGACCCGGACGTCTCCCAGGGGATGCTCGTCCTGGTAGAGCTTTTAATTCAAAACCCCCCGTCCGCTGGGTCGGAGGTTGGTGGCGGGGAGGAGGATGGCCCCCTGGCTGCGTCTCTGGTGCCGGACGTACTGGAGGAGCTGGAAATTGTTCTCTCCCCGGTTTCTCCGGTTGTTCCGGCGTCTGAGGCGGAGGGGTGCTCTGAACCGCCGCCGTCTTCTGGCCCGGCACCCCTAGAGGAGCCCAGGGAGAAATCCTCTGCCGCCGATCCTGGGGGTGGGATCCGGGCGGAGGCGGGGCTAGCTGGCGCGGCCGAGTCGTTCGCTTCGCACTGCGCGGCGGACGGGTCGGCCGCTGGTGACAACCCCCTGGAGGAGGATGGGGACTCGGTGATGGGCACGGAGGACGATTCGGACTCCAGCGCCGACGTGGCGATGGATGACCTCGTGCCCCTTGCCGAGTCTCCCCTCATTTCCGTAAGGGAACTCCGGGATTTTATGGCCACGTGCCTGGGTCAGCGCAATAAGGTCCGGCTGGCCCTCGACAGGTGGTCGGAGCTGGCGCTGCTCATCGATTCCGTCCGTGCCGTCGTTAAGATCTTGGGCGCGGACGAGGGTGTGAACCCGCTCGAGCTGCGTCGGCTCACAACGTTTCTCACTGGGCTGCTGAGGAAGTGGCGGCGGACCAGCGGCTGCGCTTCCTCGCCCCGTTAGGTGTAGGTAGAGGTTGCACTATGCTTCTGACATGAAGATAACCATAGCCAGCCTCAACATCAACGGCAGCAGGGAGGCGCGCCGCAGATTCAATAACTTCTCGGTCCTTCGGGACGGGAAGTATGCGGTGTGCTTCCTGCAAGAAACCCACACCGTTCCGGGAGACGAAGCCACGTGGCTCCTGGAGTGGCAAGGAGGGGTCAGCATGAGTCACCTCTCCAACAATTCCAGCGGGGTGGCTATCTTGCTGGCCCCGCATTTTCAGCCGGAGATCTTGGGGGTCAAGGAGCACGTGCCGGGCCGCTTGCTCCATGTCACTGTTCGCCTGGGGGGCGTGCCGCTCCATCTAGTGAACGTGTACGCCCCTCAGACCAGTGCGCAGCAAGTGCGCTTCTTTGAAGAAGTGTCCACTCTTTTAGGCTCCGTCGACGTGGGCGAGTGCGTCATCCTCGGGGGGGATTTTAACTGCACCCTCGAGGCGAGGGACCGTTCGGGTCCCCCGCGAAGCCCGGCGGCGATGGAGAAGTTGAGGGACCTGGTTGGGTCCTTCGACTTGGTGGACGTCTGGCGAAATCTCCACCCCGACTCCAGCGCCTTCACTAGCGTGAGGTCTGGGGGAGGAAGGTCCAGAATCGACCGCCTCTACATTTCCCGGGCGTACGTCTCCTGCATTCCGGCAGCTTCCATGCGGCCGGTGCCGTGCACGGACCATCACCTGGTGTGGGCGGAGCTCGCTCCGCTGCGCGCACGGGGGGGGTCCGCGTACTGGCATTTTAACAACCTGCTGCTGGAGGACGCACGGTTCCGGGATTCGTTTCGTCGATTCTGGGCCGACTGGAGAAGGAAGCAGGGGGGCTTCCCCTCCTTGAGGCTATGGTGGGATGTGGGCAAGGCTCACGTCCGTCTCTTTTGTCAGGAGTACGCGAAGGGGTCGACCAAGAGGCGGGAGGCCCGGGTCGGGCGGTTGGAGAAGGAGGTGCTCGACCTGGAGTCCCGTCTCGGTCAGGTCGTCGAGGACCCGGCCCTGCGGAAGCTGTACGAAGAGAAGAAGGGCGCGCTGAAGGACCTGCAGCTCGTCGGGTCCCGAGGCGCGTACGTGAGGTCGCGGATCCAGCTCCTGCGGGACCTGGACCGCGGCTCCCCCTTCTTCTACTCGCTGGAAAAAAGACGGGGGGTCCGTAAGCAGCTCTTGGGGCTGCTGGCCGACGACGGATCTCTGGTCTCGGATCCGGAGGGAATCAGCGCGGAGACCCGCGCCTATTACGGGGCTCTGTTCTCTCCGGATCCGTCCAGCGAGGATGCGCGCAGAGTTTTGTGGGAGGACCTGACGAAGGTTGGCCCGGAGGGCGCCGAAAAATTGGACGCTCCGCTAAGTCTGGCGGAGCTGACCGGCGCCCTCCGCCAGCTCTCTAGGGGAAAGTCCCCGGGGCTGGACGGGCTGACCGTGGAGTTCCACAGGGCGTTCTGGGACGTCTTGGGGGGCGACTACGCGCGGGTCCTGGGGGAAAGTTTGGCGACCGGGGAGATGCCCCTCTCTTGGCGCAGGGCGGTCATTGTCCTGCTGCCTAAGAAGGGCGATCTCCGCCTCCTTAAGAACTGGCGCCCGGTCTCCCTCCTCAGCACGGACTATAAAATCTTTGCCAGAGCCATGTCTGCTCGCCTTGGCACCGTGCTGGCCCACATGATCCACCCCGACCAGTCCTACACGGTCCCGGGCCGGACCATCCACGATAACATCCATCTGGTCCGGGACCTGGTCCACCACTCCCAGAGGGCTGGTCTGTCGGTCGCCTTCCTTTCCCTGGATCAGGAGAAGGCGTTCGACAGGGTGGATCACGAGTATCTCTTCGGGACTCTGCGCGCATTCGGGTTCGGGACGCATTTCGTCGCCCGGATCCGACTTCTGTACGCCGCCGCGGAGTGTCTGATTCAAGTTAACGGGTCCTTGACGGCGCCCCTTCGCTTCGGGAGGGGGGTGCGTCAGGGATGCCCCATGTCCGGTCAGTTATATGCCATTTGCGTGGAGCCTTTCCTGCGTCTCTTGCGGAAGAGGTTGACGGGACTGGCTCTGCAAGGGCCGGGCGTGGAGGTGGTCCTCTCGGCTTACGCCGATGACGTGCTCCTCACGGTCACGGATCCCGCTGACTTGCGGAGGATGCGGGAATGCCAGCAGATTTACTCGGACGCATCCTCCGCCAAGATCAACTGGGAGAAATGTTCCGGACTCCTGGTGGGTCAGTGGCGGGTGGACTCCCTGCCGGAGGAGTTCAGGCCTTTCGCCTGGAGCACCACGCACCTCCTTTATTTGGGAGTCTACCTTAGCCCTGCCGAGGACGCTTGGCCGGCGAACTGGCAAGAGCTGGAGGCCAAAGTCACCGCTCGCCTAGGTCGCTGGACAGGACTGCTCCGAGTGTTGTCCTACAGGGGTCGAGCGCTGGTCATAAACCAGCTGGTGGCCGCCATGTTGTGGTACCGGTTGGTCACTTTGATCCCTCCCCCTGCGTTTGTCGCCAAGATTCAGAAGAAGCTCATCGACTTCTTCTGGGACAAAAGGAAGCACTGGGTCTCTGCCGCGGTTCTGTGTCTCCCACTTAGGGAGGGCGGTCAGGCGCTGGTGTGCCTTCGCACCCAGGCTGCGACTTTCCGTCTTCAGACGCTGCAGAGATACCTGTACGTCGAGAATCCTCCGAGATGGTGTGCGCTGGCGACGTTTTTCTTCCGCCAGCTGCACGGCCTCAATTACGACACGCAGCTCCTGTTTGCGAAAGTGGGCAGCAGGCGTGCCGGCCTGCGGGAGCTGCCTGTCTTCTACCAGGAACTACTATGGGTTTGGAACTACGTCGCTTCCAGGCGGAGCTCTCCCCCGTCAGGAGCGGCAGCTCTCCTTCGGGAGCCGCTGCTCAGGAATCCGCACCTCCACGAACACGGGTTCGGGCGGCTGGCGGAGGGTAGGGCTGTGGCTGGCAAGGTGACCAGAGTCGGGGACCTGCTCGATGGCGGAGGAGCGGGCTGGATGGCGCCGGAGGAGCTGGCGCGGCGCCTGTCCTGGGCCAACGTCCAGCTCGCGGTCGAAACCATCGAATCGGTAAAAGCGGCACTGGGCCCCGACTCCACTAGGTGTATCGAGGCGGCTCAAGCACGTGGGGCGATCCCGTCCGAGCTTACCCCCGTTCGGACGGAATTCCTCATCGGCGCCCGACCCCGAAACTCCCCTCGGGAACCGGCGCCTCACAACTTGAGCCGTCTCGAGGAAATACCCTCCGTGCCTTTTCATTCCGCGCGGAGGGGTTTCCTGTACGGGCTGCTCCTGCACACTCTCCACTTTGCCATCTTCGTCTACCGTTCGGACACGCCTTGGCGTGGCGTTTTGCCGACCGGCGGTAGCGGAGGTCCCCAATGGAGGGCTCTCTATGCGGGAGTCCTCCCTTGTTCCATCGGGGACTTGGCCTGGAGGGTGTTGCATGGAGCGGTCCCGTGCAATAAGGTTTTAAGTAGGTTCACGGACTCCCAGGCCGCCTGCATTTTTTGCGGCCTGGAGGAGTCCGTGTTTCACGTTTATATGGATTGTGAGAGGTTGCAGCCCCTCTTTCACTACTTGAAGGGGCTGCTCCTCGATTTTTGGTTGCACTTCAGTCCCACGCTCTTGATCTACGGTCACCCGGTGCGGAGGGGAGCGGACAGGTTGGAGGACCTCCTTGTGGGCCTGCTCCTGGGCCTGGCTAAAAGAGCCATCAATTGGTCCAGGCAGCGGGCGGTCGAGGGGGTCGTCCAGCCGGATTGCCTGCATCTCTTCCGCGGCCATGTTCGCGCCCGGGTGGCCCTGGAGATGGAGCACGCGGTGTCCGCCGGTGCGCTTGAGTACTTCCGCGACCGGTGGGCGCCGCGGAGACTGGAGTGCATCATCAACACGGAAAACCAAATTTTAATTTGATTTGTTAAGCTTTAGTTGAACTTTTGTTTATTTACAGTCGAATTGTTTTTTTTTTTGGGTCCAAATAAAAGAGTACCCTCTGTTCAGTTGCAAGCACGAGCAGAGGGAGCAGCCAGACTTTGGAGAGTGGATTAAAGTGGTGGTCCCCTGACCAGGAAGAGGAGGAGAACGTTGGACCACCACCACCAACTCCACCATCATTACATCAACTGAGGTGCTTGGAGAGAGAGGACAGAGGAGGAGAAGGAGAAAGGAGGCCTACATCAACATCAACCAGGGGAGAGGCCTTTCTATCACTGCCTCCCCAAATTGGCCTCCACTTCAGGAGAGGGAGAGAGGGGAGAGAAACCAATTGCTTGAAAGGAGGGAAGAAAACTTCATCCGGAACATCTACAGGTGGGTGTTATTTGGGGCACTCTCCCAAGACTTTGTATTTTAGGTGGGGGGAGAAAAGAAGAAGCAAGGCCGGATCATCAAGGGGTGTAGTGTGTGTGTGCTCTTGTTAAAAGCTAGGCCACACACACCACTAATTAGCATCCCTTCTATTGCCTGCCCTGGGAGAGCTTGGAGCTGCCCAAGGTGAAGTCCTTAATTTAATTTAATTACATCGTTAAGACCTGTTGCAGGACTAAGCCTGGGCTTCTCCAGCTTTTCCAGGTGAAGACGTCTTCTCCCCCTGCCAGAAGACCACCATCACCAAAGACTTTTTCCATCGGAGAGTGCAACCCTGCCTACACCCACCCACCATCCTGAGTGGCAACACTGCCCTTTGCGGCCTCCCTCCTTCCCACCCCCCCACCTCTCTCTCTCTCTTTGTCTCTCTCTGCCTGTCTTTCTAAGGCACCTTAGTTTCATCTATTTTATTAATTGCCAATTGAGCAGAGGGGCGAGGGCTCCTCTCCCAATTTAAATCAATAAGGAGAGAGGTGTGTCCTCATTCTAATCAGCTCCCTCTGCTCAATAGAGGACAAAAAAATATATATATACACCGAGGCCATTAACACCTTCAGGCCTGTGACTTGGGGTGAGTGTAGCCCTTAAAAAAAGCACCCCAGAATGGCGACTGCATCTTCGCCGGTGGCGGGGCCAGCCGGGACCTATGCGAGAGTGGTAGCCACAGCCACAGCTGCTCCCGCTGTTCCTGCTGCCCCGTCACCTTTTCGATTAATAACAAAAAAGCTTGGGGTGAAGAGCTACACTCACCCCACTATGACCATCGAGGCCTGCGTCAAGGCCATGGCTGGGGTTGTCGGCCCCTCAGCCATCGTCGCGGCCTCGAAAATGTATGGGAAGGCTGTGTTCTTCCTGGGGTCGGAGCGGGCGGTGTCCCTGGCTGTCGCCAAGGGGCTCACCGTGGGCGGGACCTTCCTGCCGGTGGATCCTCTCGAGGCCACCGCGCAGAGGATCATTATTTCCAACGTCCCGCCCTATGTTCCTGGTGAGCTCCTCCTTCCCCATTTGCGACAACTTGGGGAGGTGAGGTCGGGGATCACGCCCATCCCGCTCGGCTTCCGGGAGGCCAGCCTTCGCCACGTCTTCTCCTTCCGGCGCCAGCTGTTTATCCAGCTGGCGCGGGAGGAGGACACTGAAGGGGCGTTCGTCGTCCTCCACGAGGGGACCGCCTACCGTGCCTTTTGGACGTCGGACGGTGTGAGGTGCCATGCCTGCAGGGAGGTGGGGCACATCAGGAGGAACTGCCCTGCCTCCAAGGCCGCCGGATCATCTCGTGCGGCCGAGGCTGGCGCCGCCGCCGCCGCCCTTCCCCCCGGATCTGCCCGCGCGTCAAGTACGTCTGATGCGCGGTTGACGTCGGGGGCCGATGCCACCAAGGCCTCCGGCGGGGGGGAGGGAGCGTGTCCGGCCGGAACGAAGGCGCGGGGAAAAAAGAAGCACCTTAGGGCAGGCCCCCCCGTGGATGGTGAGCCCTTGCCCCTTGAGCCCCTTACACCCGCGCTCCTCGCGGAGTTGATCAGGGCAGATGTGAGCGGGAGGGGCCCCGTGCCCGAGCCTGTGGCCGCAACCGCCGCAGCGGTAATGCCAATACCTGCGGCCGGGCTCGGGCCCGGGCCCGAGGAACCCGACAAACCTGCTCCGCCGGAGGGAGTCGAGGAGGAGGCCTTTGCAGACATGGAGGTCTCCCTCGCTCCCTCCGTGCTAAAAAGAAGGCGCGACCCCCTGGATGAGGAGGAGGACCGGGAGGAGGAAGGTCCCTCCGAGCAGGGGGAGTCGTCGCCCGCCGCGGGTACTGCGCCCCCCCGCCCCCCCAGCGCTGTCGTCATCACCAGCGATTGGCAGGGGTCGCCTGTCCCTCGGGAGGCTGAGGCAGATGTGTCTGTCCAGCACGTGCCTCCCGGGGATGGGGATGAGACCCTGCCCATGGGGGGGGTTGCGGAACAACCCGCGGCAGTAATTGAAGTTGACCTTTTATCGGTGTCGTTACCCCTCGCCGGGTCGGGCAGCCTGGGGCCTGGGTCGGGCGAGCTCGAGGATAATGAGCTCGCCCAATGCGACCCGGACGTCTCCCAGGGGATGCTCGTCCTGGTAGAGCTTTTAATTCAAAACCCCCCGTCCGCTGGGTCGGAGGTTGGTGGCGGGGAGGAGGATGGCCCCCTGGCTGCGTCTCTGGTGCCGGACGTACTGGAGGAGCTGGAAATTGTTCTCTCCCCGGTTTCTCCGGTTGTTCCGGCGTCTGAGGCGGAGGGGAGCTCTGAACCGCCGCCGTCTTCTGGCCCGGCACCCCTAGAGGAGCCCAGGGAGAAATCCTCTGCCGCCGATCCTGGGGGTGGGATCCGGGCGGAGGCGGGGCTGGCTGGCGCGGCCGAGTCGTTCGCTTCGCACTGCGCGGCGGACGGGTCGGCCGCTGGTGACAACCCCCTGGAGGAGGATGGGGACTCGGTGATGGGCACGGAGGACGATTCGGACTCCAGCGCCGACGTGGCGATGGATGACCTCGTGCCCCTTGCCGAGTCTCCCCTCATTTCCGTAAGGGAACTCCGGGATTTTATGGCCACGTGCCTGGGTCAGCGCAATAAGGTCCGGCTGGCCCTCGACAGGTGGTCGGAGCTGGCGCTGCTCATCGATTCCGTCCGTGCCGCCGTTAAGATCTTGGGCGCGGACGAGGGTGTGAACCCGCTCGAGCTGCGTCGGCTCACAACGTTTCTCACTGGGCTGCTGAGGAAGTGGCGGCGGACCAGCGGCTGCGCTTCCTCGCCCCGTTAGGTGTAGGTAGAGGTTGCACTATGCTTCTGACATGAAGATAACCATAGCCAGCCTCAACATCAACGGCAGCAGGGAGGCGCGCCGCAGATTCAATAACTTCTCGGTCCTTCGGGACGGGAAGTATGCGGTGTGCTTCCTGCAAGAAACCCACACCGTTCCGGGAGACGAAGCCACGTGGCTCCTGGAGTGGCAAGGAGGGGTCAGCATGAGTCACCTCTCCAACAATTCCAGCGGGGTGGCTATCTTGCTGGCCCCGCATTTTCAGCCGGAGATCTTGGGGGTCAAGGAGCACGTGCCGGGCCGCTTGCTCCATGTCACTGTTCGCCTGGGGGGCGTGCCGCTCCATCTAGTGAATGTGTACGCCCCTCAGACCAGTGCGCAGCAAGTGCGCTTCTTTGAAGAAGTGTCCACTCTTTTAGGCTCCGTCGACGTGGGCGAGTGCGTCATCCTCGGGGGGGATTTTAACTGCACCCTCGAGGCGAGGGACCGTTCGGGTCCCCCGCGAAGCCCGGCGGCGATGGAGAAGTTGAGGGACCTGGTTGGGTCCTTCGACTTGGTGGACGTCTGGCGAAATCTCCACCCCGACTCCAGCGCCTTCACTAGCGTGAGGTCTGGGGGAGGAAGGTCCAGAATCGAACGCCTCTACATTTCCCGGGCGTACGTCTCCTGCGTTCCGGCAGCTTCCATGCGGCCGGTGCCGTGCACGGACCATCACCTGGTGTGGGCGGAGCTCGCTCCGCTGCGCGCACGGGGGGGGTCCGCGTACTGGCATTTTAACAACCTGCTGCTGGAGGACGCACGGTTCCGGGATTCGTTTCGTCGATTCTGGGCCGACTGGAGAAGGAAGCAGGGGGGCTTCCCCTCCTTGAGGCTATGGTGGGATGTGGGCAAGGCTCACGTCCGTCTCTTTTGTCAGGAGTACGCGAAGGGGTCGACCAAGAGGCGGGAGGCCCGGGTCGGGCGGTTGGAGAAGGAGGTGCTCGACCTGGAGTCCCGTCTCGGTCAGGCCGTCGAGGACCCGGCCCTGCGGAAGGTGTACGAAGAGAAGAAGGGCGCGCTGAAGGACCTGCAGCTCATCGGGTCCCGAGGCGCGTACGTGAGGTCGCGGATCCAGCTCCTGCGGGACCTGGACCGCGGCTCCCCCTTCTTCTACTCGCTGGTAAAAAGACGGGGGCTCCGTAAGCAGCTCTTGGGGCTGCTGGTCGACGACGGATCTCTGGTCTCGGATCCGGAGGGAATCAGCGCGGAGACCCGCGCCTATTACGGGGCTCTGTTCTCTCCGGATCCGTCCAGCGAGGATGCGCGCAGAGTTTTGTGGGAGGACCTGCCGAAGGTCGGCCCGGAGGGCGTCGAAAAATTGGACGCTCCGCTAAGCCTGGCGGAGCTGACCGGCGCCCTCCGCCAGCTCTCTAGGGGAAAGTCCCCGGGGCTGGACGGGCTGACCGTGGAGTTCCACAGGGCGTTCTGGGACGTCTTGGGGGGCGACTACGCGCAGGTCCTGGGAGAAAGTTTGGGGACCGGGGAGATGCCCCTCTCTTGGCGCAGGGCGGTCATTGTCCTGCTGCCTAAGAAGGGCGATCTCCGCCTCCTTAAGAACTGGCGCCCGGTCTCCCTCCTCAGCACGGACTATAAAATCTTTGCCAGGGCCATGCCTGCTCGCCTTGGCACCGTGCTGGCCCACATGATCCACCCCGACCAGTCCTACACGGTCCCAGGCCGGACCATCCATGATAACATCCATCTGGTCCGGGACCTGTTCCACCACTCCCAGAGGGCTGGTCTGTCGGTCGCCTTCCTTTCCCTGGATCAGGAGAAGGCGTTCGACAGGGTGGATCACGAGTATCTCTTCGGGACTCTGCGCGCATTCGGGTTCGGGACGCATTTCGTCGCCCGGATCCGACTTCTGTACGCCGCCGTGGAGTGTCTGATTAAAGTTAACGGGTCCTTGACGGCGCCCCTTCGCTTCGGGAGGGGGGTGCGTCAGGGATGCCCCATGTCTGGTCAGTTATATGCCATTTGCGTGGAGCCTTTCCTGCGCCTCTTGCGGAAAAGGTTGACGGGACTGGCTCTGCAAGGGCCGGGCGTGGAGGTGGTCCTCTCGGCTTACGCCGATGACGTGCTCCTCACGGTCACGGATCCCGCTGACTTGCGGAGGATGCGGGAATGCCAGCAGATTTACTCGGACGCATCCTCCGCCAAGACCAACTGGGAGAAATGTTCCGGACTCCTGGTGGGTCAGTGGCGGGTGGACTCCCTGCCGGAGGAGTTCAGGCCTTTCGCCTGGAGCACAACGCACCTCCTCTATTTGGGAGTCTCCCTTAGCCCTGCCGAGGATGCCTGGCCGGCGAACTGGCAAGAGCTGGAGGCCAAAGTCACCGCTCGCCTAGGACGCTGGACAGGACTGCTCCGAGTGTTGTCCTACAGGGGTCGAGCGCTGGTCATAAACCAGCTGGTGGCCGCCATGTTGTGGTACCGGTTGGTCACTTTGATCCCTCCCCCTGCGTTTGTCGCCAAGATTCAGAAGAAGCTCATCGACTTCTTCTGGGACAAAAGGAAGCACTGGGTCTCTGCCGCGGTTCTGTGTCTCCCGCTTAGGGAGGGCGGTCAGGCGCTGGTGTGCCTTCGCACCCAGGCTGTGACTTTCCGTCTTCAGACGCTGCAGAGATACCTGTACGGCGAGAATCCTCCGAGATGGTGTGCGCTGGCGACGTTTTTCTTCCGCCAGCTGCACGGCCTCAATTACGACACGCAGCTCCTGTTTGCGAAAGTGGGCAGCGGGCGTGCCGGCCTGCGGGAGCTGCCTGTCTTCTACCAGGAACTACTATGGGTTTGGAACTACGTCGCTTCCAGGCGGAGCTCTCCCCCGTCAGGAGCGGCGGCTCTCCTTCGGGAGCCGCTGCTCAGGAATCCGCACCTCCACGAACACGGATTCGGGTGGCTGGCGGAGGGTAGGGCTGTGGCTGGCAAGGTGACCAGAGTCGGGGACCTGCTCGATGGCGGAGGAGCAGGCTGGATGGCGCCGGAGGAGCTGGCGCGGCGCCTGTCCTGGGCCAACGTCCGGCTCGCGGTCGAAACCATCGAATCGGTAAAAGCGGCACTGGGCCCTAACTCCACTAGATGTATCAAGGCGGCTCAAGCACGTGGGGCGATCCCGTCCGAGCTTACCCCCGTTCGGACGGAATTCCTCATCGGCGCCCGGCCCCGAAACTCCCCTCGGGAACCGGCACCTCACAACTTGAGCCATCTCGAGGAAATACCCTCCGTGCCTTTTCATTCCGCGCGGAGGGGTTTCCTGTACGGGCTGCTCCTGCACACTCTCCACTTTGCCATCTTCGTCTACCGTCCGGACACGCCTTGGCGTGGCGTCTTGCCAACCGGCGGTGGCGGAGGTCTCTAATGGAGGGCTCTCTACGCGGGAGTCCTCCCTTGTTCCATCGGGGACTTGGCCTGGAGGGTGTTGCACGGAGCGGTCCCGTGCAATAAGGTTTTAAGTAGGTTCACGGGCTCCCAGGCCGCCTGCATTTTTTGCGGCCTGGAGGAGTCCGTGTTGCACATTTATATAAAGTGTGAGAGGTTGCAGCCCCTCTTTCATTACTTGAAGGGGCTGCTCCTCGATTTTTGGTTGCACTTCAGTCCCACGCTCTTGATCTACGGTCACCCGGTGCGGAGGGGAGCGGATAGGTTGGTGGACCTCCTTGTGGGCCTGCTCCTGGGCCTGGCTAAAAGAGCCATCAATTGGTCCAGGCAGCGGGCGGTCGAGGGGGTCGTCCAGCCGGATTGCCTGCCTCTCTTCCGCGGCCATGTTCGCGCCCAGGTGGCCCTGGAGATGGAGCACGCGGTGTCCACCGGTGCGCTTGAGTATTTCCGCGACCGGTGGGCGCCGCGGGGACTGGAGTGCATCATCAACCCGGATAACCACATTTTAATTTGATTTGTTAAGTTTTAGTTGAACTTTTGTTTACAGTCAATTTGGTTTTTTTTTGTACCTCATTCACAGCATTGCTGGCCGTGCAGCTGCAAGCAGAAGGAGAAGGAGCAGCCAGACTAGGGGAGTGGACTAAAGTGGTGGTCCCCTGACCAGGAAGAGGAGGAAAACGCTGGACCACCACCACCACCAACTCCACCATCATTACATCAACTGAGGTGCCTGGAGAGAGAGGACAGAGGAGGAGAAGGAGAAAGGAGGCCTGCAATAACATCAACCAGGGGAGAGGCCTTTCCTATCACTGCCTCCCCAAATTGGCCTCCACTTCAGGAGAGGGAGAGAGGGGAGAGAAACCACCATCAACCAACACCAACTGTTTGGAAGGAGGGAGGAGTATCATCTTCAAAATATCTACAGGTGGGTGTTATTTGGGGCACTCTCCCAAAGACTTTGTATTTTAGGTGGGGGGAGAAAAGAAGAAACAAGGCCGGAACATCAAGGGGCGGCTGTGTGTGTGTGTGTGGATCTTGCCAAAACTAGGCCACACACACCAATAATAAGCATCCCTTCTATTGCCTGACCTGGGCCAGCTGGAGCTGCCTAGGTTAAGTGGTTAATTCCATTAATTACATCATTAAGACTTGGTGCAGGACTGAGCCTGGGCAACTCCAGCTTTCCCAGGTGAAGACATCTTCTCCCCCTGCCAGAAGACCACCACCATCAAAGGCTTTTAAATCCCATCGGAGAGTGCACCCCTGCCAACACCCACCCACCATCCTGAGTGGCAACACTGTCCTTGCCACCTCCCTCCTTCTCACCCCTGCCTCTCTCTCTTTGTCTTTCTCTGCCTTTCTCTCTGAGGCACCTCATTTCACCTTTAATTATTAATTGCCTATTGAGCAGAGGGGAGAAGGCACCTCTCCCAATTTCAACCAATAAGGGGAGAGGTTTCTTCATTTTAAACAGCTCCTTCTGCTCAATAGAGGACCAAAAAAAATACCTGAGGCCATTAACACCTTCAGGCCTGTGACTTGGGGTGAGTGTGGCCCTTATAGAAACACCCCATAATGGCGACTGCATCTTCGCCGGTGGCGGGGCCAGCTAGGACTTATGCGGGAGTGACAGCCACAGCCACAGCTGCTCCCGCTGCTTCTGCTGCCCCGTCACCCTTTAAACTTATAACAAAAAAGCTTGGGGTGAAGAGCTACACTCACCCCACTATGACCATTGAGGCCTGCGTTAAAGCCATGGCTGGGGTTGTCGGCCCCTCAGCCATCGTCGCGGCCTCAAAAATGTATGGGAAGGCTGTGTTCTTCCTGGGGTCGGAGCGGGCGGTGTCCCTGGCTGTCACCAAGGGACTCACCGTGGGCGGGACCTTCCTGCCGGTGGACCCCCTCGAGGCCACCACGCAGAGGGTGGTTATTTCGAACGTCCCGCCCTATGTTCCTGGTGAGCTCCTCCTTCCCCATCTACGTCAACTTGGGGAGGTGAGGTCGGGGATCACACCCATCCCGCTCGGCTTCCGGGAGGCCAGCCTTCGCCACGTCTTCTTCTTCCGGCGCCAGCTGTTCATCCAGCTGGCGCGGGAGGAGGACACTGACGGGGCATTCAGCGTCCACCACGAGGGGACTGCATATCGCGTCTTCTGGACGTCGGACGGTGTGCGGTGCCACGCCTGCAAGGAGGTGGGGCACATCCGGAAAAACTGCCCCGCCTCCAAGGCCGCCGGATCATCTCGTGCGGCTGAGGCTGGCGCCGCCGACGCTCCTCCCCCCGGATCTGCCCGCGCGTCGGGAACGTCTGATGCGCGGTCGACGTCGGGGGCCGATGCCACCAAGGCCTCCGGCGGGGGGGAGGGAGCATGTCCGGCCGGAAAGAAGGCGCGGCGGAAAAATAAACAACTTAGGGCGGGTCGCCCCGTGGATGGCCAGCCCATGCCCCTTGAGCCCCTTACACCCGCGCTCCTCGCGGAGTTAATCAGGGCAGATGCGAGCGGGAGGGGCCTCGTGCCCGAGCCTGTGGCCGCAACCGCCGTAGCGGAAACGCCATTACCTGCGGCCGGGCTCGGGCCCGGGGAGCCCAACAAACCTGCTCCGCCGGAGGGAGCTGAGGAGGAGGCCTTTGCAGTCATGGAGGTCTCCCTCATTCCCTCTGTGCTAAAAAGAAGGCGCGACCCCCTGGAAGAGGAGGAGGACCGGGAGGAGGAAGGTCCCTCCGAGCAGGGGGAGTCGTCGCCCGCCGCGGGTACTGCGCCCCCCCCCCCCGCTGTCGTCATCACCAGCGATCGGCAGGGGTCGCCTGTCCCTCGGGAGGCTGAGGCAGATGTGTCTGTCCGACGCGTGCCTCCCGGGGATGGGGACGAGACCCTGCCCGTGGGGGGGGTCGCGAACAACCCGCGGCGGTAATTGAAATTGACCTTCTATCGGTGCCGTTACCCCTCGCCGGGTCGGGCGGCCTGGGGTCTGGGTCGGGCGAGCTCGAGGATAATGAGCTCGCCCAATGCGACCCGGACATCTCCCAGGGGATGCTCGTCCTGGTAGAGCTTTTAATTCAAAACCCCCCATCCGCTGGGTCGGAGGTTGGTGGCGGGGAGGAGGATGGCCCCCTGGCTGCGTCTCTGGTGCCGGACGTCCTGGAGGAGCTGGGAATTGTTCTCTCCCCGGTTTCTCTGGTCGTTCCGGCATCTGAGGCGGAGGGGAGCTCTGAACCGCCGCCGTCTTCTGGCCCAGCACCCCTAGAGGAGCCCAGGGAGAAATCCTCTGCCGCCGATCCTGGGGGTGGGATCCGGGCGGAGGCGGGGCTGGCTGGTTAACGGGTCCTTGACGGTGCCCCTTCACTTCGGGAGGGGGGTGCGTCAGGGATGCCCCATGTCCGGTCAGTTATATGCCATTTGCGTGGAGCCTTTCCTGCGCCTCTTGCGGAAGAGGTTGACGGGACTGGCTCTGCAAGGGCCGGACGTGGAGGTGGTCCTCTCGGCTTACGCCGATGACGTGCTCCTCACGGTCACGGATCCCGCTGACTTGCGGAGGATGCGGGAATGCCAGCAGATTTACTCGGACGCATCCTCCGCCAAGATCAACTGGGAGAAATGTTCCGGACTCCTGGTGGGTCAGTGGCGGGTGGACTCCCTGCCGGAGGAGTTCAGGCCTTTCACCTGGAGCACCACGCACCTCCTCTATTTGGGAGTCAACTTAGCCCTGCCGAGAACGCCTGGCCGACGAACTGGCAAGAGCTGGAGGCCAAAGTCACCGCTCGCCTAGGACGCTGGACAGGACTGCTCCGAGTGTTGTCCTACAGGGGTTGAGCGCTGGTCATAAACCAGCTGGTGGCCGCCATGTTGTGGTACCGGTTGGTCACTTTGATCCCTCCCCCTGCGTTTGTCGCCAAGACGCAGAAGAAGCTCATCGACTTCTTCTGGGACAAAAGGAAGCACTGGGTCTCTGCCGCGGTTCTGTGTCTCCCGCTTAGGGAGGGCGGTCAGGCACTGGTGTGCCTTCGCACCCAGGCTGCGACTTTCCGTCTTCAGACGCTGCAGAGATACTTGTACGTCGAGAATCCTCCGAGATGGTGTGCGCTGGCGACGTTTTTCTTCCGCCAGCTGCACGGCCTCAATTACGACACGCAGCTCCTGTTCGCGAAAGTGGGCGGCAGGCGTGCCGGCCTACGGGAGCTGCCTGTCTTCTACCAGGAACTGCTATGGGTTTGGAACTACGTCGCTTCCAGGCGGAGCGCTCCCCCGTCAGGAGCGGCGGCTCTCCTTCGGGAGCTGCTGCTCAGGAATCCGCACCTCCACGAATGCGGGTTCGGGCGGCTGGCGGAGGGCAGGGCTGTGCTTGGCAAGGTGACCAGAGTCGGGGACCTGCTCGATGGCGGAGGAGCGGGCTGGATGGCGCCGGAGGAGCTGGCGCGGCGCCTGTCCTGGGCCAACGTCCGGCTCGCGGTCGAAGCCATCGAATCGGTGAAAGCGGCACTGGGCCCCGACTCCACTAGGTGTATCGAGGCGGCTCAAGCACGTGGGGCGATCCCGTCCGAGCTTACCCCCATTTGGACGGAATTCCTCATCGGCGCCCGGCCCCGAAACTCCCCTCGGGAACCGGTGCCTCACAACTTGATCCGTCTCGAGGAAATACCCTCCGTGCCTTTTCATTCCGCGCGGAGGGGTTTCCTGTACGGGCTGCTCCTGCACACTCTCCACTTTGCCATCTTCGTCTACCGTCCAGACACGCCTTGGCGTGGCGTCTTGCCGACTGGCGGTGGTGGAGGTCCCCAATGGAGGGCTCTCTACGCGGGAGTCCTCCCTTGTTCCATCGGGGACTTGGCCTGGAGGGTGTTGCACGGAGCGGTCCCGTGCAATAAGGCTTTAAGTAGGTTCACGGACTCCCAGGCCGCCTGCATTTTTTGCGGCCTGGAGGAGTCCGTGTTTCACGTTTATATGGAATGTGAGAGGTTGCAGCCCCTCTTTCACTACTTGAAGGGGCTGCTCCTCGATTTTTGGTTGCACTTCAGTCCCACGCTTTTGATCTGCGGTCACCCGGTGCGGAGGGGAGCGGACAGGTTGGAGGACCTCCTTGTGGGCCTGCTCCTGGGCCTGGCTAAAAGTGCCATCAATTGGTCCAGGCAGCGGGCGGTCGAGGGGGTCGTCCAGCCGGATTGCCTGCCTCTCTTCCGCTGCCATGTTCGCGCCCGGGTGGCCCTGGAGATGGAGCACGCGGTGTCCGCCGGTGCGCTTGAGTATTTCCACGACCGGTGGGCGCCGCGGGGACTGGAGTGCATCATCAACACGGAAAACCAAATTTTAATTTGATTTGTTAAGCTTTAGTTGAACTTTTGTTTATTTACAGTCGAATTGGGTTTTTTTGGCGTCCAAATAAAAGAGTACCCTCTGCTCAGTAAAAACCTCTTTTATTGTTCTCCTGCAGTCCGTGTATTATTAAGGCACGGACACTACAGAGGGAATGTCCGTGTGAGTCCTTAACATTGACTCTGGACCCCATGAAGGCTCATGGCATCATAAGAACATAAGAACATAAGAAATAGGAGCAGGAGTAGACCATTTGGCCCTTTGAGCCTGCTCCACCATTCAATGAGATCATGGCTGATCTTCTGCCTCAACTCCATTCACCGGCCCGATCGCCATATCCCTTGATGCCTTTACTAGTCAGAAATCTATCTACTTCTGTTCTGAATATACCCAATGACTGAGCCTCCACAGCCCTCTGGAGTAGAGAATTGCAAAGATTCACCACCCTCTGTGTGAAGAAATTTCTGCTCATCTCAGTCCTGAATGGCCTACCCTTTATCCTGAGGCTGTGGCCACTGGTTCTAGACTCCCCAGCTAAGGGAAACATTCTCCCAGCATCCATCCTATCAAGCCCTGTAATAATTTTTTATGCTTCAATAAGATCCCCTCTCATTCTTCTGAATTCAAGAGAATACAGGCCTAGTTTACTCAATCTCTTCTCATACGACAGTCCCGCCATCCCAGGAATCAATCTCGTGAACCTTCATTGCACTCCCTCTATGGCAAGTATATCCTTCCTTAGGTAAGGAGACCAAAATTGTACACAGTACCCCAGGTGTGGTCTCACCAAGGCCCTATATAATTGGAGTAAGACTTCTTTACTCTTGTACTCAAATCCTCTTGTAATGAAGGCCAGCATATCATTTGCCTTCCTAATGGCTTGCTGCACCTGCACATTCACTTTCAGTGACTCATGTACGAGGACACCCAGGTCCCTTTGAGCATCTGCATTCCCCAATCTTTCCCCATTTAGAAAATACTCTGCCTTTCTGTTTTTTCTACCAAAGTGGATAACTTCACATTTATCTACATTATATTCCATCTGCCATGTTCTCACCCACTCACTGGGCCTGTCAAGATCCCCTTGAAGCCTCTTCACATCCTCTTCGCAACTGATACTGCCACCTAGCTTTGTATCATCAGCAAATTTGGAAATGTTACATTTAGTCCCCTCACCCAAATCATTGATATAGATTGTGAATAGCTGGGGCCCAAGCACCGATCCTTGTGGTACCCCACTAGTCACAGCCTGCCATCCTGAAAAAGACCCGTTTATCCCTACACTTTGTTTTCTGTCTGTTAACCAATTCTCAATCCATGCTAGTATATTACCCCCAATTCCATGTGCCCTAATTTTGTTCACCAACCTCTTATGTGGGACCTTATCGATGGCCTTCTGAAAATCCAGATACACCACATCTACCAGTTCCCCTTTGTCTACTCCACTAGTTACATCCTCAAAGAACTCCAATAGGTTTGTCAAACAGGATTTCCTTTTCATAAATTCATGTTGACTCTGCCCAATCTTACTATTAGTTTCTAAGTGCCCAATTATTGTATCCTTTATAATAGATTCCAGCATTTTCCCAACTACTGATGTGAGGCAAACAGGTCTGTAGTTCCCCGTTTTCTCTCTCCCTCCTTTCTTAAATTGCGGGGTTACATTTGCTATCCTCCAATCTGCAGGAACCGTTCCAGAATCTATAGAACAGGGGCCAGGAAACCTCCTGCTGATTACGACCTACCGCCCTCCCTCAGCTGATGTATCAGTACTCCTCCATGATCCATCTCGGCCTCCTCTTGAGATCCCCACCAACACAGATGCCAGTCTTCAGCCAATTCGATTCACTCCACGTGATATCAAGAAACGGCTGAGTGCACTGGATACAGCAAAGACTATGGGCCCCAACAACATCCTGGCTGTAGTGCTGAGGACTTGAGCATTTGACCGAGTGTGGCATCAAGGAGCCCTAGTAAAATTGAAGTCAATGGGGATAAGGGGGCAAATCTCCACTGGCTGGAGTCATGCCTAGCACAAAGGAAGGTGGTTGTGCTTGTTGGAGGCCAATCAACTCAGCCCCAGGATATCGCTGCAGGAGTTCCTCAGGGCAGTGTCCTAGGTTCAACTATCTTCAGCTGCTTCATCCGTGACCTTCCCTCCATCATAAGGTCAGAGTGTGAACGTTTGCTGATGATTGCACAGTGTTCAGTTCCATTCGCAACTCCTCAGCAAGGCATGCAGCAAGACCTGGACAGCATCCAGGCTTAGGGTGATACGTGGCAAGTAACATTCACGCCACACAAGTGACAGCCAATGACAATCTCCAACAAGAGACAGTCTAACCATTCAATGGCATTACCATCATCGAATCCCCCACCATCCTAGGGGGGTCACCATTGACCAGAAACATAACTGGACCAACTACATAAATACTGTGGCTACAAAAGCAGGTCAGAGGCTGGGTATTCTGTGGCGAGTGACTCACCTCCTTGTGACGCGAGGCACTCGTTTGTTGTACATGCGTGGCATCTGTGTCATGGTCACGTGTCTTGCATGAGGCTCTCTCTCTCTGTCACTCTGTCTCTCTCTCTCTCTGTCTCTCTCTCTCTCTGTGTCACTCAGTCTCTCTCACTCTCTCTGTCTCTCTGTCTCTCTCACTCTCTCTGTCTCTCTGTCTCTCTCTGTGTGTGTCTCTCTCTCTGTCTCTCTCACTCTCTCTCTCTCACTCTCTCTCTCTCTCTGTGTGTCTCTCTCTCTCTCTCTGTGTCTCTCTCTGTCTCTCTCTCTATTGTGTGTGTGTCTAGGTTGACCTCTGAGCATGAGCCCCCATAACGTCTGTAAATTAACTTGTTTTATATACTTATTAAAACGTTGATACTTTCTGAAAACACAAGGTATCGACACATGGTGGCAGCAGTGGTAGTGATTGTTTAAAACAACTTTCACTTTTGGTGGACATATAGACGGCCTGAACAATTTTTTAAAAACATTATGCGACAATTAAAGTGTGTTCATGGTGGCATCAGGATATGGTCTACCACAACCTCCGGCTCTCGACATCCACGATGCAAATGCTTCAGGAAAATGGAAGAGATTCGAGCAAGCCTGGAAAAACTATTCCCTTGCGACGGAGCTCGACCTGAAGACGGAAAAAGCGCAGGAAGTGACACTTCTCACAGTGATCAGGGGAGAAGCACGTGAAGTCTCCAACAACAACAACTTGTATTTATATAGTGCCTTTAATGTAGTAAAATATCCCAAGGCGCTTCACAGGAGTGTTTTAAAACAAAATTTGACACTGAGCCACATAAGGGGAAATTAGGGCAGATAACCAAAAGCTTGGTCAAAGTGGTAGGTTTTAAGGAGTGTCTTAAAGGAGGAAAGAGAAGTGGAAAGGCTTAGGGAGGGAATTCCAGAGCTTAGGGCCCAGGCAGCAGAAGGCACGGCCACCAATGGTTGAGCGATTAAAATCAGGGATGCTGAAGAGGCCAGAATTGGAGGAGCGCACATATCTCAGGGAGTTGTGGAGCTGGAGATTACAGAGATAGGGAGGGGGCGAGGCCATGGAGTGATTTGAAAACAAGGATGAGAAGTTTAAAATTGAGGCGTTGCGAATGGATACATACTGGAGCATTTGCGATGCTGAGCACATCGTGGATAACACGTTCAGGGAGTTCGTCACACCGCAGGTAAAGGCTGCACAGGCAGGAAGGGAATGGGTGACCACCAGGCAGAGTAGTAGGCGCAGGCAGGTAGTGCAGGGGTCCCCTGTGGCCATCCCCCTCTCAAACAGATATATGGCTTTGGATATTGTTGAGGGGGATGGCATATTGGGGGAAGGCAGCAGCAGCCAACTTCCTGGCACCATGGGTGGTCCTGCTGCACAGGACGGGAGGAAGAAAAGCGGGAGAGCTATAGTGATAGGGGATTCTATTGTAAGGGGAATAGATAGGTGTTAAGTCTGTGTGTTATATTGAGAATTACTACACAGACCACAAGAGTAAAATTTAACAGGTCTTTACTAGCCGAAGGTCAGGGCGGAACTGCCCAATAAATCATTACACAGCACTTATATACTGGTGTGGTCACCACCGGTATTACAGTATACAGCAGCCAAGATAAAGTAGTGCAACCCTTAAAATAGTTCTCTTAAAGGTGGAACGGTTACATACACTACAATAGGCGTTTCTGCAGCCGCAAATGAGACTCCAGGATGGTATGTTGCCTGCCTGGTGCAAGGGTCAAGGATGTCTCGGGGCGGCTGCAGGGCATTCTGGAGGGGGAGGGTGAATGGCCAGTTGTCATGGTGCATATAGGTACCAATGATATAGGTAAAAAATGGGATGAGATCCTAAAAGCTGAATATAGGGAGTTAGGAGGTAAATTAAAAAATAGGACCTCAAAGGTAGTAATCTCAGGATTGCTACCAGTGCCACATGCTACTCGGAGTAGAAATAGAAGGATATTTCAGATGAATACGTGGCTAGAGGAATGGTGCAAAGGGGAGGGATTCAAATTCCAGGGACATTGGAACCGGTTCTGGGGGAGATGGGACCAGTACAAACTGGAATGTTTGCACCTGGGCGGGACCGGAACCAATGTCCTAGGGGGAGTGTTTGCTAGTGCTATTGGGGAGGGTTTAAACTAAAATGGCAGGGGGTTGGGAACCTGTGCAGGGAGACAGAGGAAAGGGAAGCAAGGATAGAAACAAAAGACAGGAAGGAGAAAAGCAAAACTGGAAGGCAGAGAAATCAAGGGTGTAAATCAAACAGGGCCACAGTAAATAATAATTCTAAAAGAACTAAGGGCTCAGTTTTAACTCAGGTGCGGGCTGTTGTCGTGTTATCCGAATTTCGAGTCTTCCACTCAAATCTAAATGGATGTAGGAGATTGATGCAATTTTAACTCAATTGGCCAATTGATTTCCAACGTGTGGGAAGCCTTTGCAAATGGGTTTTTCATGACTGAAAGTCCCCTCCGATGACGTCATCATTGCTGCTGCATTTAAGGTCAACAGCAAGCCTTGCTACTTCTGCAGGCTTCCAAGCTTTCTCCATTTGGTGTCAGAGGGACCTGCAGGAAAGATGACAAGTGGGAGGGCAAGAGCAGCTCCTCGCTTTGACGAGGCGGCACTGCAGGCATTAGTGGATGGGGCTAGGGTCAACAGGGAGGCCCTGTTCCCTTCATCAGGGAGGAAGAGGCCTCCCACTCAGACCAAGGCTGTGTGGATGCAGGTGGCTGAGGAGGTCAACTCCTTGGGAGTCACCCGCAGAACCTGGATACAGTGCAGGAAAAGATTTCATGACCTTCAGCGCACTGGAAAAGTGAGTATGAATTTTCCATCACCCTCAATCTGATCCCCATTGCCTTTCCTCACCAGCACTCAGCTTTAGCAATCTCTTCCTCCACATCCCACTTGACACTGACATCCATGCACCCTTACCCATTCCCTCTCTCTCTATGCTCACACTCACATAACTATTTGTAGTGTATGTACCTTTAAGAGGAACTATGTTTTTGAAGCCCCTGTATACTGTAGTACCAGTAATGACCACTCGGGTATATAAGCCTGTGTAGCGTCTTGTGTAGTTAGTTCACCTCCAGACTTTGTTCAGTAAACACTTGTTAAATCAACTCCTGCATTCCGTGTCTCCATTAACACACGGATCTAACACTATTCCACCATGCAGCCCTCACACTCCCTATCACTCTGATGCTTTGAACACAACTGACAACACACAGGGAGGGCCCTTGGTCTTGCAACCTCACTCCATCTTTGTCTCCTTCTAAATATCTATGCTATGCAATCTCTATACTCACTCCTTCATTCTCACTCAACCTCCACTTGTCTCCCTCATTGCAGGAAAAGAGAGCTCACAACAAAAGAGAGCGAGCCAGGACAGGAGGAGGGCCACCCTCAATAGCCCACTTGACCCCCTAGGAGGAGGCCGTCCTGGAAATGATGGGCATTGAGGATGATTTGCAAGTGGGTGCAACACAGCAAGCTGGTGACAGAAAAGTTTCCCATCTCTCTCTGTGACATTGCATGAGTCGCTGATAATGGTTGTGAAGCTGTAACAGACGCACTTATGAGCATCTGCAAAAAGCTATGTGCATGTAGCCTTTGCATCACATCTTTGACTCTTTCCTTTACTCCCCCACAGGAACATCACAAGCATCAGTCCCCCCTAGCCAGGAAGAAGAGGCTGAGCAGCCAGACTCCTCAGAGGAAGCTGCAACCTCTGAGGGCGCAGCGTCAGCAGAATTCAGTGCACCCAGCACCAGCGCAGACACTCACACCTCGGTGGGACCTTCAGGACATAGAGTAGTGTTGTCACCTGGTGTATCACAGCTCACAAGTGAGCATCAGCAGATTATGGAGACAGGGACAGCAGTGGAGAGTCCTAGTCGGGGGGCGCAGGACGCTGCCAGCTCGGCTCGGCAGCATGTCGACCCTTTGCCTCTGGGTCCATCCATAAGATCAGAGGTGATGGAACTCCAGGCTCAGATGCAGGAGTCTCTGGCAGGTTTTGTCTCTAGGGTCGCTGCGAGTGTGGAGCGAATGGAGGAGTCCATAGCGAACATGAGCAGAGCCTTTGTGGAGTCATTGGTGCATGAACGCATCACCACGGAAAGGATGGCTACCTCCGTGGAAACACTTGCTACCTCCGTGGTAAGGCTGGCTACCGTAGAGGTGAGGATGGCTGCAGTAGAGGAGAGGAGGGCTACGGCCATGGAGGAGCTTAGTCGCCAGGGTATGCAAAACATGGTCATTCTTCAGAATAGAATGACATCTCTTGAGTAGCGATGGGCATCTATTGAACAGAGAAACCAGGCCTTCATGACAGTCCTTCTGAGTAGGACTGCCATTGCAGATACGGGTCCCCATGGCCCCCCTGATTTGCAGCAAGGTGCTCTCCAGCCACTTGCAGGCGCTGAGGGGGAGCTGACCCATGAGAGGGAGGTTGGTGGCAGACTTCAAGGAAGTGTGGGTTCCTCTGCAAGCGCTCACACTTCCATGTCACTGCAGAGCCCTCGGTCAGAGCCCCACCGGAGTCTACACCCAAGTGAGATAGACGTCTCAACCCCTGAGAGCAATAGTGGTAGGGGATTCTATCGTAAGGGGAACAGATAGGCGTTTCTGTGGCCATAGACGTGACTCCAGGATGGTTTGTTGCCTCCCTGGTGCCAGTGTCAAGGATGTCACTGAATGGCTGCAGGGCATTCTGAAGGGGGAGGGTGAACAGTCAGAGGTCGTGGTTCACATTGGGACCAATGACATGGGTAGGAAGAGGGATGAGGTCCTGCAGCAAGAATTTAGGGAGCTAGGTAGCAGATTAAAGAGCAGGACCTCAAAGGTTGTAATCTCTGGATTACTCCCGGTGCCACGTGCTAGTGAGGATAGGAATAGGAGGATAGAGCAAATGAATGCGTGGCTAAAAAGTTGGTGCAGGAGGGAGGGCTTTAGTTTCCTGGATCACTGGGCCTGCTTCTGGGCAAGGTGGGACTTGTACAAGTCGGACGGGTTGCACCTGAACCAGAACGGGACAAATATCCTTGCGGGGAGGTTTGCTAGCACTGTTCGGGGGGCTTTAAACTAAAATGGCAGGGGGGTTGGGAAACTGAGCAGGGAGACAGAGGAAAGGGAAACAGGGATAAAAGCAAAAGATAGGATGGAGAAAAACAAAAGTGGCAGTCAGAGAAATCAACGGTTCAAATCAAACATGGCCACAGTAAATAATAATTCCTATAGGTCTAAGAGCGTTAAAAAAACAAGCCTGAAGGCTTTGTGTCTTAATGCGAGGAGCATTTGTAATAAGGTGGACAAATTGGCTGCGCAAATAGAGGTAAACGAATATGATTTGGTTGGGATTACGGAAACGTGGCTCAAGGATGGCCAAGACTGGGAACTCAACATCCAGGGGTATTCGATATTCAGGAAAGATAGGCAAAAAGGAAAGGGAGGTGGGGTAGCATTACTGGTGAAAGAAGGGATTAATACAATTGTAATGAAGGATATTAGCTCTGATGATGTGGAATCTGTATGGGTAGAATTGAGAAATACTAAGGGGAAAAAAACATTAGTGGGAGTGGTATATAGACCTCCAAACAGTAAGGCGGAGGTTGGGGATGGCATTAAAAGGGAAATTAAAGAAGCGTGCAATAAGGGCACAGCAGTCATCATGGGTGACTTTAATCTACATATAGATTGGGCCAACCAAATTAGTAACAATACTGTGGAGGAGGAATTCCTGGAGTGTTTACGGGATGGTTTCCTGGACCAATATGTCGAGGAACCAACCAGAGATCAGGCCATCTTAGACTGGGTATTATGTAACGAGAAAGGATTAATTAGCAATCTTGTTGTACGAGGCCCCTTGGGTCGGAGCGACCATAATATGATTGAATTCTTCATTAAGATGGAGAATGAAGTAGTTGACTCAGAGACTAGGGTCCTCAATTTAAATAAAGGAAACTACGATGGTCTGAGGAGCGAGTTGGGTAGGATTGATTGGGGAATGGCACTCAAAGGGTTGATGGTGGATAGGCAATGGCAAACATTCCAAGACTGAATGGATGAGCTACAGAATTTGTTCATCCCAGTTTGGCATAAAAATAAAACAAAAAAGGTGACTCAACCGTGGCTAACAAGGGAAATTAGGGATAGCATAAGATCCAAGGAGAGGACATATAAATTGGCCAGAAAAAGCAATAATCCTGAGGATTGGGAGCAGTTTAGGATTCAACAAAGGAGGACAAAGGGATTAATTAAGAAAGGGAAAATAGAATATGAGAGTAAGCTAGCAGGGAACATAAAAACTGACTGTAAAAGCTTTTATAGATATGTGAAGAGTATAAGATTGGTGAAGTCAAGCTTAGGTCCCTTGCAGTCAGAATCAGGGGAATTTATAATGGGAAACAAAGAAATGGCAGACCAACTAAATACATACTTTGGTTCTGTCTTCACAAAGGAGGACACAAATAACCTCCCTGAGATGCCAGGGAACATAGGGTCTGATGAAAGGGTGGAACTGAAAGAAATCAGTATTTGTAGGGAAATGGTGTTAGGAAAATTGATGGGACTGAAGGCCGATAAATCCCCAGGAACTGATAATCTACATCCCAGGGTACTTAAGGAAGTGGCCCTAGAAATAGCAGATGCATTTCTTCTCATCTTCCAGAACTAGATAGGCTCTGGAACAGTACCCATGGATTGGAGGGTAGCTAATGTTACCCCACTATTCAAAAAAGGTGGTAGAGAAAAAGCAGGGAATTATAGACCGGTAAGCCTGACATTGGTAGTGGGGAAAATGCTAGAGTCCATTATAAAAGATGAAATAGCAGAGCACTTGGAAAGCAGTGACAGGATCGGACAAAGTCAACATGGATTTACAAAAGGTAAATCGTGCTTGACTAATCCACTGGAATTTTTTGAGGATGTAACTAGTAAAATAGATAAGGGAGAACCAGTGGATGTGGTGTATTTGGACTTTCAGAAGGCTTTTGATAATGTCCCACATAAGAGATTAGTGTGGAAAATTAAGGCACATGGGATTGGGGGCAAGGTATTGACTTGGATAGAGAACTGGTTCGCGGACAGAAAGCAAAGAGTTGGAATAAACGGGTCATTTTCCGAGTGGCAGGTAGTGACTAGTGGGGTACCGCAAGGATCGGTCCTAGGACCCCAGCTGTTCACAATATATATTAATGATCTGGACGAGGGAATTGGATGTAATATCTCCAAATTTGCAGACGACACAAAGCTGGGTGGGAGGGTAAGCTGTGAGGAGGATGTCGTGAAACTCCAGTACGATTTGGACAGGTTGGGAGTTTGGGCAGAAACATGGCAAATGCACTATAATGTGGATAAATGTGAGGTTATCCACTTTGGTGGCAAAAACAGGAAGGCAGATTATTATTTGAATGGCAATAGATTGGGAGAAGGGGAAGTGCAAAGAGACCTGGGTGTTCTTGTGCACCAGTCGCTGAAGGTAAGCATGCAGGTGCAGCAGGCGGTTAAGAAGGCAAATGGTATGTTGGCCTTCGTAGCAAGAGGGTTCGAGTACAGGAACAAGGATGTCTTGCTACAGTTGTACTGGACCTTGGTGAGACCACACCTTGAGTATTGTGTGCAGTTTTGGTCGCCTTACCTGAGGGAGGATGTTCTTGCCATGGAAGGAGTGCAGCGAAGATTCACCAGGCTGATACCTGGGATGGCAGGAATGACGTATGAGGAGAGATTGTGTCGATTGGGCTTATACTCACTGGAGTTTAGAAGATTGAGAGGGGATCTCATCGAAACCTATAAAATTCTGTCAGGCCTGGACAGACTAGATGCAGGAAGGATGTTTATGATGGTCAGGGAGTCCAGAACCAGGGGTCATAGTCTAAGGTTAAGGGGTAAGCCATTTAGGACTGAAATGAGGAGGAATTTCTTCACCCAGAGAGTGGTGAACCTGTGGAATTCTCTGCCACAGCGGGCGGTGGAGGCCAGTTCATTAAATATATTCAAGAAAGAGTTGGCTATATTTCTTAAGGCTAAAGGGATCAAGGGATATGGGGAGAAGGCACGGACAGGGTACTGAATTTGGATGATCAGCCATGATCTCACTGAATGGCGGAGCAGGCTCGAAGGGCCGAATGGCCTACTCCTGCTCCTATCTTCTATGTTTCTATGTTTCTATGTTTCTATGCACAGCCGCAGGAGCTGCAGACTGTTGACGAGCCCTCACAGGCTCGCAACCCCAGAGGACGCCCGCCAAAGGTGTCGAGACAGGAGCAGCAGGAAAGTAAGCAAGGGGCCTCCACATCTGCTGAAGCCACGGGGCAGCACTACGTAGGAGCACGCGTAAGAGGAAGATAAAGCACAAGTAGTCACAAGGCTAGTCAATTGGGTGTAATTTTGTGTTTAGAGTAAAAATGCCATCACGTCGTAATTGTGCATAAAAAGTCTGATGGTAAATGTTGCAGTTGTGGCGTCTGTCATTTCGCTATTGGGACTTCCACATTGAGGCCTTAGGAATACTTGCAACTGTCAGTATGGTGGTCAGAATGCTAGGAATCCTCTGGTTCTTGGACATTGTCAATGCTCTGGTAAGAAGCTGCGAGGCAAAAGTGTTTGATTGACTAGGCTAAGCAAATCTGGCCAGGATGAGTGCGTTCCTTGCATCCCGGGCAGCAATGTTCTCACGTAATGCTGCCGCTGGTTGATGGGCCTCTGCAGGATGTTCGTTTTTGCCCTCCTCCTCCTCCTCCTCCTCATCTGAGGAGGATATGCGAGGAGCCACTTGGTCCTCAGGAATCTGCAAGCCACGACGCTGCGCCATGTTGTGAAGTGCATAGCAAACCACGCCGATTATGGAGACCCTGGCTGCTGAGTACTGCGGGGCTGCACCTGATCTATCCAGGCAACTGAAGCGCATCTTCAGCAAACCGATGGTTTGCTCGATAATGGATCTGGTGGAAATGTGGCTGGAGTTGTAGCGCTCCTCAGCTTTGTTGGCTGGCCTCCTCAATGGCGTCATTAGCCACGTCCTCAGGGATAGCCCTTGTCTCCAAGTAGCCAGCTGTTAAGTTGGTCTGGCGGACTGAATAGCGGAGGCACACTAGACTGGCACAGTGTGAAGGAGTCATGGCAACTGCCAGGGTACATGCCACAAACATGCAAAATTTCCTTCTTGTGGTCACACACCAGCTGAACGTTGTGGAAGCCCTTGCGTTTGACAAAAATACCTGGATTGCGATGGGGTGCCCTAAGGGCCACATGTGTGCAGTTAACGATACCCTGCACCCTTGGAAAGCCTGACAGATGAGCTAATCCAACCGCTCGCGCCATGACACTTGCTCGATCCTTGGTGAAATAGATGTGATTGTGCGCGAGGACAAAGAGGGCTTTGGTTACCTGCGTGATGCAAGTGTGTGCAGCCGCCTGGGAGATGCCACTGATGTCTGCTGCTGATCCCTGGAATGAGCCTGAGGCAAAAAAGTTGAGCGCGGTGGTGAGTTTGACGGCCAGTGGTAATGCTTGTCCACCTGGTCCTCTGGGTAGCAGGTCTTGCTGTAGCACTGCGCAGATGTTAGTCACTACCTCTCGCGAAAGTCAGATCCGCCTTTGGCATTGCTACTCAGATATGTTGAGATAGGTGACCCTGTGTCTGTAGACCCTGTTTGGGGGGTATTTCCTGCGGCGACGGGTTTCCAGGCGCTGACCCCTTCAGGCCTGTGCAGCCTCAGGTGGGTGAGCAGCAGCCTGGCGCTCCTGCTGCTGCTGCTGTTGCTGGTGCTGCTGTTGTTCCTGGTTCTGCTGCTGCCACGGCTGGTGCTCGAGCTCCTCTAATGTCCAGATGGGAAGGAAATAAATGGCTCCCATGCTTCTGGTATATACCTCAGTTGAGGAAGCGCTGAGTGAAGGTGGTGAGAGGGGTTTCTCAGGAGGCCACACTGGAGACGGGTGTGAGGCTCCAACCTTCCACAGGTGTGATTAAGCCTTGTAATAGTTGCCCCAGGCCTGAGACCACTAAGTCCTGCCACCTGCAAATCATGGCTGATCAAATCCCCTCTTTAATGGTTGACCTGCAGTTGATAACAATCCAGTCGTGCTCCCGCCAGGTTTCACATTCGTGATTCCCACCAGGCGTGTTTTACATGGGTAAAGGGTTAAATTTGCAAGGGCCTGTTAAAATAGGGTTATAGAGGCCATTTAGTGGTAACTAAGGGCCTTAAAGACTAGTCCCGCCTGTTGGATGCGGGACGGAGTCGCGACCATCAGACACGCCTGAGTTAAAATTGCTCGGAGTCGGGGACCAGGCGGGGGGTGTCCCGCCCGTCAGTTTTTGCGATTTTAACCCCCCGCACGCCTCCAATCCCGACTCCATGGCTCAATGAAAATCGAGTCCTAAGAGTGTTAAAAATCAAGCCTGAAGGCTTTGTGTCTTAATGCAAGGAGCATTCGTAATAAGGTGGATGAATTAGCTGCGCAAATAGATGTAAACAGATATGATATAATTGGGATTACGGAGACATGACTCCAGGGTGTACAAGACTGGGAATTCAACATCCAAGGGTATTCAATATTCAGGAAGCAGAGGAAAAAAGGAAAAGCAGGTGGGGTGGCATTACTGGTTAAAGAGGAGATTAACACAATAGTAAGGAAGGATATTAGCTCTGATGATGTGGAATCTGTATGGGCAGAGCTGAGAAATACCAAGGGGCAGCAAACATTAGTGGGAGTTGTATACAGACCCCCAAACAGTAATGCTGAGGTTGGGGATGGCATTAAATGGGAAATTAGAGACGCGTGCATTAAGGGCACAGCAGTTACCATGGTTGACTTTAATCTATATATAGATTGGGCTAACCAAATTAGTAACAATACTGTGGAGGAGGAATTCCTAGACTGTATACGGGATGGTTTCCTGGACCAATATGTCGAGGCACCAACTAGAGATCAGGCCATCTTAGACTGGGTATTATGTAATAGAAAGGATTAATTAGCAATCTTGTTGTGCGAGGCCCATTGGCCCGGAGCGATCATAATATGATAGAAAGGAGAGTGAATTAGTTGACTCAGAGACTAGGGTCCTGAATTTAAATGAAGGAAACTATGATGGTATGAGGCACGATTTGGCTAGGATGGATTGGGGAACGGTACTTAAAGGGTTGATGGTGGATAGGCAATGGCAAACATTTAAAGATCGCATAGATGAACTACAGAATTTGTTCATCCCTGTTTGGCATAAAAATAAAACAAAAAAGGTTACTCAACAGTGGCTAACATGGGAAATTAAGGATAGCATAAGATCCAAGGAGAGGACATATAATTTGGCCAGAAAAAGCAGCAAACCTGAGGATTGGGAGCAGTTTAGGATTCAGCAAAGGAGGACAAAAGGATTAATTAAGAGGGGGAAAATAGATTATGAGAGTAAGCTTACAGGGAACATAAAAACTGACTGTAAAGGCTTCTATAGATATGTGAAGAGAAGAAGATTGGTGAAGTCAAGCGTAGGTCCCTTGCAGTCAGAATCAGGGGAATTTATAATGGGGAAATAAAGAAATGGCAGACCAATTATATACATACTTTGGTTCTGTCTTCACAAAGGAGGACACAACTAACCTCCCAGAGATGTCAGGGAACATAGGGTCTAATGAGAGGAGGAATTGAATGAAATCAGTATTTGTAGGGAAATGGTGTTAGGGAAATTGACGGGATTGAAGGCTGATAAATCCTCAGGGCCTGATAATCTACATCCTAGGGTACTTAAGGAAGTGGCCCTAGAAATAGTAGATGCATTGCTGGTCATCTTCCAAAATTCTATAGACTCTGGAACAGTTCCCATGGATTGGAGGGTAGCTAATGTTACCCCACTATTCAAAAAAGGTGGTAGAGAGAAAATGGGGAATTATAGACCGGTAAGCCTGACATCGGTAGTGGGGAAAATGCTAGAGTCCATTATAAAAGATGTAATAGCAGAGCACTTGGAAAACAGTGACAGGATCGGACAAAGTCAACATGGATTTACAAAAGGTAAATCGTGCTTGACTAACCTACTGGAATTTTTTGAGGATGTAACTGGTAGAATAGATAAGGGAGAACCAGTGGATGTGGTGTATTTGGACTTTCAGAAGGCTTTCGATAAGGTCTCGCATAAGAGATTAGTGTGCAAAGTTAAAGCACACGGGATTGGATAGAGAACTGGTTGGCAGACAGGAAGCAAAGAGTTGGAATAAACGGTTCTTTTTCCAAGTGGCAGGCAGTGACTAGTGGGGTACCGCAGGGATTGGTGCTAGGACCCCAGCTCGTCACAATATATATAAATGATCTAGACGAGGGAACTAGATGTAATATCTCCAACTTTGCAGATGACACAAAGCTGGGTGGGTGTGTGTGCTGTGAGGAGGATGCAGATAAACTCCAATACGATTTGGACAGGTTGGGTGATTGGACAGATTCATGGCAAATGCAGTGTAATGTGGATAAATGCGAGGTTATCCACTTTGGTGGCAAAAACAGGAAGACAGATTATTATCTGAACAGCAATAGATTGGGAAAAGGGGAAGTGCAATGAGACCTGGGTGTCCTTGTGCACCAGTCACAGAAGGTAAGCATACAGGTGCAGCAGGCGGTTAAGAAGGCAAATGGTATGTTGGCCTTCATAGCGAAAGGATTCCAGTAAAGAAGCAAGGATGTCTTGCTGCAGTTGTACAGGGCCTTGGCGAGACCACACCTTGAGTATTGTGTGCAGTTTTGGTCACCTTTTGTGAGGAAGGATGTTCTTGCCATGGAGAGAGTGCAGCGAAGATTCACCAGACTGATACCTGGGATGGCAGGAATGGCGTATGAGGAGAGATTGGGTTGATTAGGCTTATATTCGCTAGAGCTTCGAAGAATGAGAGGGGGTCTCATTGAAACTTATAAAATTCTAACAGGACTAGACAGACTAGATGCAGGAAGGATGTTCCTGATGGACTGCAAGTCCAGAACCAGAGGTCACAGTCCAAGGATAAAGGGTAAGCCATTTAGGACAGAGATGAGGAGAAATTTCTTCACCCAGAGAGTGGTGAACCTGTGGAATTCTCTACCACAGAAGGCAGTTGAGGCCAATTCATTAAGTATATTCAAGAAGGAGTTAGATATATTTCTTAAGGCTAAAGGGATCAACGGATATGGGGAGAAAGCAGGGACAGGGTACTGAATTTGGATGATCAGCCATGATCTCATTAAATGGCGGAACAGGCTCGAGCATCCGAATGCCCTACTCCTGCTCCTTTCTTCTATGTATCTATATATCTATGTAACTAGGAGCCAATGTAGGTCAACAAGCAGAGGGGTGATGGGTGAACAGAACTTGGTGCAAGTTAGGACATGGGCAACCGAGTTTTGGATGACCTCAAGTTTATGTAGGATAGAACTTGGGAGGCCAGTCAGGAGTGTGTTAGAATAGTCAAGTCTAGAGGTAACAAAGGCATGGATGATGTTTCAGCAGCAGATGAACTGAGGCAGGGGTGGAGTCTGCGTGCAGTTTTGGTCTCCTTACCTAAGAAAAGATATACTTGCCATAGAGGGAGTGCAGCAAAGGTTCACCAGACTGATTCCTGGGATGGCAGGACTGTCATATGAAGAGAGATTGGGTCAACTAGGCCTGTATTCAGTAGAGTTTAGAAGAATGAGAGGGGATCTCATTGAAACGTATAAAATTCTGACAGGGCTAGACAGACTGGATGCAGGGAGGATGTTTCCCCTGGCTGGGGGGGTCTAGAATGAGGGGTCACAGTCTCAGGATACTGAGTAGGATATTTAGGACTGAGATGAGGAGAAATTTCATCACTCAGAAGGTGGTAAACCTGTGGAATTCTCTACCACAGAAGGCTGTAGAGGCCAAGTCACTGAATATATTTAAGAAGGTGATAGATAGATTTCTAGACAGAAAAGGCATCAAGGGGTATGGGGAGAGAGCAGGAATATGGTATTGAGATAGAGGATCAGCCATGATCATATTGAATGGCAGAGCAGGCTTAAAGGGCCGAATTGCCTAATCCTGCTCCTATTTTTCTATGTTTCTATGTTTCTAATCGGGCGATGTTATGGAGGTGGAAATAGGTGGTCTTAGTTATGGTGCAGATACGTGGTTGGAAGCTCATTTCAGGCTCAAATATTACACCAAGATTGTGAACTGTCTGGTTCAGCCTCAGACAGATGTTAAGGAGAGGGATGGAGTCGGTGGCTAGGAAACGGAATTTTTGATGGGGACCGAATACAATGGCTACTGTCTTCCCAATGTTTAGTTGGAGGAGATTTCTGTTCATCCAGTACTGGATGTCGGACAAGCAGTTTGACAATTTAGAGACTGTGGAGGGGTCGAGGGAAGTGGTGGTGAGGTAGAGCTGGGTGTCGTCAGCAAATATGTGGAAACTGATGCTGTGTTTCTGGATGATGTCACCGAGAGGGAGCTTGTAGATGAGAAATAGGAGGGGGCCAAGGATAGATCCTTGGGGGACACCAGAGGTAACGATGCGAGAGCGGGAAGAGAAGCCGTTGCAGGTGATTCTCTGGCTACGATTAGATAGATAAGAATGGAACCAGGCAAATGCAGTCCCACCCAGCTGGACGACAGTGGAGAGGCGTTAGAGGAGGATGGAATGGTCAACCGTGTCAAAGGCTGCAGACAAGTCGAGATGGATGAGGAGGGATAGTTTACCTTTGTCACAGTCACAAAGGACATCATTTGTGACTTTGATAAGAGCCGTTTCGGTACTGTGGCGTTGAGGAAACCTGATTGGAGGAATTCAAACTTGGATTTCCGGGAAAGATGGGTACGGATTTGGGAGGTGACAACATGTTCAAGGACTTTGGAGAGGAAAGGGAGGTTGGAGATGTGGTGGTAGTCTGCAAGAAAGGAGGTATCAAGGGTTGTTTTTTTGAGGAGGGTGTGATAATGGCAGATTTGAAGGAGTGGGGGACAGTACCCGATGGAGAGAGAAAACCGGTAATAATATCAGCTAACATGGGAGTCAGAAAAGGGTGGTCAGCAGTTTAGTGGGAAAAGGGTCGAGGGAACAGGAAGTGGGACTCATGGACAAGATGAGCGCAGAGAAGGCATGAGGGGAGATCGAAGAGAAAATGGAGAAAGATGTGAGTTCAGGTCTAGGGCGGGGGGAAACTTAGAGGAAGTTTGGCCCTATGGTCTAGGGAAAGGAAGGGAGTGGCAGAGGCAGCTGATCGGATGGTCTCAATCTTAGAGACAAAGAACTCCATGAGCTCCTCGCACTTGTCGTTAGAGGTGAGGGTGGACGAGACAGGGGTGAGGGGTTTAAGAAGACAGTTTGCAGTAGAGAAAAGAAGCCGGGGGTTATCTTTGCATTGTAGAATGACTCTGGAATAGTGAGCAGTTTTGGCAGATGAGAGCAGGACACGGTTATGTGAAATAAAAACAGAAAATGCTGGAAATACTCAACAGGGCAGGCAGCATCTGTGGAGAGAGAAACAGAGTTAATGCTTCAGGTCGATAACCTTTCGTCTGAACTGGAAAAAGTTAGAGATGAAACAGATTTGAAGCAAGTACAGGGGCAGGGAAAGGGGGAGAGAGGAGGAAAGAACAAAAGGGATGGTCTGTGATAGGGTGGAAGGCAGGAGAGATTAAATGACAAAATGTATGATTGTACAAAGCAAAAGGAGATGGTAATGGGACAAGTAAAGAAACAAAAGATGGGTCTAGAAGAGGTGTAAATGGGTATAGCAGAATCATCAACAGCTGCCATCTGAAGAAATAGAGGCAGAGGTTATGGTCTGAAATTGTTGAACTCAATGTTGAGTGCAGAAGGCTGTAAAGCACCTAGTCAAAAGATGAGGTACTGCTCTTTGAGCTTACATTGAGCTTTGTTGGAACAGTGTAAGAGGCCAAGGACAGAGAGGTCAGAGTGGGAGTGGAGCAGAGAATTAAATGACAAGTGACCGGAAGCTCGGACTTACGCTTGCGGACTGAATGGAGATGTTCCGTAAAGTGGTCACCCAATCTGCGTTTGGTCTCCCCAATGTAGAGGAGACCGCATCGTGAGCAGCGAATACAGTATACTAAATTGCAAGAAGTATAAGCAAATCGTTATTTCACCTGGAAGGAGTGTTTGGGGCCCTGGACGGTGGGAAGTGAGGAGGTAAACGGGCAGGTGTTGCATCTCCTGCGCTTGCACGGGAAGGTTCTCTGGGAAGGGGAGTGAGTGTTGGGGGTGATTGAGGAGTCGGCCAGGGTGTCACGAAGGAAGTGGTCCCTTCAGAATGCTGCAAGGGGAAGGGAAGATGTGTTTGGTGGTGGGGTCATGCGGAAATGGTGGAGGGTGATCCGTTAAATGTGAAAACTGGTGGGGTGAAAGGTGGGGACAAGGGGAACCTGATCGTGGTTCTGGGAGGGAGGGGAAGGGGGTGAGAGCAGAACTGCGGGAAATGGAACGGATACGGTCTGGGGCCGTGTCAACCACAGTGGAAGGGAATCCTTGGTTGAGGAAAAAGGAAGACATATCGAAAGCACTAGTAAGGAAGGTGGCATCGGCAGAACCGATGCGACGGAGACAGAGAAACTGGGAGAATGGAATAGAGTCCTTACGGGAAGTGGGAGTGGGAGGAAGTGTAGTCCAGGTAGCTGTGGGAGTCAGTGGGCTTATAGTGGATGATTATCGATAGTCTATCCCCAGAAATGGAGACAGAGAAGTCGAAGAAGGGAAGGGAAGAGTCGGAGATGGACCATGTGACAGTGAGGGAAGGGTGGAAATTGGAAGCAAAGTGAATGAAATTTTCCAGTTCAGGGTGAGAGCAGGAAACAGCTCCAATGCAGTCATCAATGTACTGGAAAAAGAGGTAAGGGAGGGGACCTGAGTAGGACTGGAACAAAAAATGTTCCACATATCTCACGAAAAGGCAAGCATAGCTAGGACCCATGTGGGTACCCATAGCAACATGTTTTATTTGGAGGAAGTGAATGGAGTCAAAGGAGAAGTTGTTCAATGTGAGAACAGGTTCAGCCAGGCGGGGAAGGGTAGTGGTGGATGGGGACTCATTGGGCCTCTATTCAAGGCAAAAGCAGAGCGCCCTCAGGCCATCCTGGTGGGGGATGGCGGTGTAGAGGGATTGGACGTCCCTGGTGAAAAGGAGACGGTTGGGGCCAGGAAACTGGAAAGTGTTAAAGTGGCGGATGGTGTCGGAAGAGTTGCGGATGTAGGTAGCAAGAGACTAGATAAGGGGAGAAAAAATAGAGTTGAGATAGGAAGAAATCAGTTCCATGGGGCAAGAACAGGCTGAAATGATGGGTCTACCAGGACATTCTTGTTTGTGGATCTTGGGAAGGAGGTAGAAGTGGGCTGTGCGGGGTTGGGGAAATATAAGATTGGCGGCTGTGGAGGGAAGATCTCCAGAGGAGATGAGGTCAAGTGACAGTCTTGGAAATGATGGCTTGATGTTCAGTAGTGGGGTCATGGTCCAGGGGGAGGTAGGAGGAGGTGTGGTCCAGCCAGATCTGGCGGTGAATGGATAAACCAGTTGTCCGCCATAACCACTCAAGTCTGCGTCCCTTGGACTTAAGGAGGGAAGATGAGGGCCATACCAGGAGGAACGCCCAGGGTGAGAAAGACTAATGGTTTTAATAGGGACTCGGGCATCAAAGGTGGTGGCGAGAGTGTGGTTGAGCAGATCGCTAGGTGCAGAAATGTCATGGTGAATGGACGGCCAAAGGCTGGACAGTTGAGATTTCGTAAATGCAGTTATAAGTGAGTTGGGAGAGATTTTCCAGGGGCAGACACAGAAGGAAGTAGGGTTGGAGGGTGGAAGGGGGATGTGGGTGGAGAGCAATATAAGGAAGTGGTCGGAGATCGCCTTATCTGTGATTGACACTATGGGAGTAGCGAGGCCACGTGAGATGGCAAGGTCAATGGAGTGGCCGTGAATATGGGGAGTTTACATGGAGGGAGAGATTAAGGAAGGATAGGAGGGCAGTGAACTCAAAGGAGAGAGAGAATGATGAATTGAGATGGAGGTTGAAATCACTGAGGATCAGATGTCACTTGGTACAGAGGCTGAGGGAGGAAAGCAATGAAGATATTTCGGTGATAACATTTTAAAGTCTACTTCACGTGGTCGGACTGGGCTGAAGCTGGAGACACAGACAAGATGGTGCCGGTGCTTATGAAGTTTTCTCAGTACTGTCAACCATGCAAAAGGTCTCTTTGAGAGGTATAAGTTTAACAGGAGAATGCAAGAAACTGGTGAAACATATGACCAGTATCTTACTGCACACCGAAAACTCACCAAGGCTGCGAATTCCACTCTATAATGCTAGAAGAGATGCTCCAAGACTGATTTAAGAACATAAGAAATAGGAGCAGGAGTAGACCATTCGGCCCTTCGAGCCTGCTCCACCATTCGGTGAGATCATGGCTGATCTTCTGCCTCAACTCCATTCACCAGCCCTATCATCATATCCCTTGATGCCTTTACTAGTCAGAAGTCTATTGACTTCTGTTTTGAATATACCCAATGATTGAGCCTCCACAGCCCTCTGGGGTAGAGAATTCCAAAGATTCACCACCCTCTGTGTGAAGAAATTTTTTCTTATCTCAGTCCTGAATGGCCTACCCTTTATCCTGAGGCTGTGGCCACTGGTTCTAGACTCCCCAGCCAAGAGAAACATTCTCCCAGCATCCATCCTATCAAGCCCTGTATTAATTTTGTATGCTTCAATGAGATCCCATCTCATTCTTCTGAATTCAAGAGAATACAGGCCTAGTTTACTCAATCTCTCCTCATACAATAGTCCTGCCATCCCAGGAATCAATCTCGTGAACCTTCGTTGCACTCCCTCTATGGCAAGTATATCCTTCCTTAGGTAAGGAGACCAAATTGTACACAGTACTCCAAGTGTGGCTTCACCAAGGCCCTATATAATTGGAGTAAGACTTCTTTACTCCTGTACTCAAATCCTCTTGTAATGAAGGCCAGCATACCATTTGCCTTCCTAATGGCTTGCTGCACCTGCACATTCAATTTCAGTGACTCATGTACAAGGACACCCAGATCCCTTTGAGCATCTGCATTCCCCAATCTTTCACCAATTAGGAAATACTCTGCCTTTCTGTTTTTTCTACCAAAGTGGATAACTTCACATTTATCCACATTATATTCCATCTGCCATGTTCTTGGGTTTGGGTTTGGGTTTGCAGATACGAAGGTGCGAGAGAGATTGCTTCGAGAGGCTAACTGAAACCTGTCAAAGACAAATGAGATTTGTCATGCTTTGGAAAGCATGGTAGTACAACAGAAAGCCATCGGGGATTCGAGTGAACAGAATGTGAGTGCAGTACAGAAAGCCAAGGAGACTCCAAGGTACGACAGAAGCAAGCTTCGGGACAACATCAGAGGCTCCCCAAAGACTCATGAGTGCTGGAACTGCGGGAAGAGACACGAGTTCCACAAAAGAGAGCGTGCCCTGCCTTTGGGAAAACGTACAAGTGCGGCAAAAGCAACCATTTCACAGTGAAATTCCATGAAAAAGAATCACCTGCACATAGACAGACAACTAGAGCAATACATGATGAACCAAGGACAGAAGAAGTCTTCATCATCAATGAGGTCAGTGCAACTGGTTTGGATGGCTCGCAGTGTGTTACACTTAAACTGGAGTCAGGCAGCTACCTCAAATTTCATATAGACACTGGTGCACAATGTAATATGATTCTGCTTCATCTATATCAAAAGGTTACACGAGATTTTAATCCAGCAGAGGTTGAGCCACTTAAGACCGAGATTGTAGCTTACGGCGGTTCAGAGCTCCCTGTTAAAGGACAAGTACGAATCCAGGTCCAACGTGGTGAACTATAGGCTCATCTATTGTACAACAATGTGCCTTCTGCTGGGTAGAAAGGCCTGCCTGGGCATGAACATCATTATGTGTACAGATAATGATTAAATTAATAGAACGCCTTCTACTGGTGCACTGGTACACACGCTCTACAACTACAAGCCACTGAACATGGAGTGCTTTAATACAGAAATATCTCGAGTCTTCAGTGATGGTGTAGGACAAGTTGATGGAGCGTACCGAATCAGGCTCAACAAGGCAGTAAATCCAGTCCAACATGCCCCATGTCGAGTGCTAGTGTCTTTAAGGGAGAAGCTGAAGGAAACACTGGATGGTCTGGTCAGATAGGCCATCATTACTTCTGTAACAGTGCCAACCTCATGGATCAGTTTGATGGTAGTCGTACCTAAGAAGAACGGCACACTACGCATCTGCTTAGATCCCAAAGACTTAAACAAAGCCATCAAGTGAGAGCATTGTCCGCTGCCGACTATTGAAGATGTAGCTACACACCTACACGTTGCTAAAGTCCTCACAATTCTCAGCTTTCGTAATGTGTTTTGGCATGTGAGTCTCGATAAACAGTCATCATATCTAACCACACTCCACACACCCTTTAGTCGATACTGCTGGAAGCGTGTGCCATTTGGGATCAGCTCAGTGCCCAAAGTCTTCCAAGCTGCATGAGCTGGTGGAAGGACTGCGAGGGATAGAGGTCATTGCAGATGATTTTGTAACAGTTGGTTTTGGAGAGATGCTTGAAGAAGCAATTTGAGACCATAACAAATACCTGGAAGCATTTCTTCATCAATGCAACGAACATGGTGTTGTGTTAAACATGGACAAACTGGAACTATGTAGGCAAGAAGTATCTTTTATTGGACACATTGCTACAGGAAGAAGACTTTGTGTTAATCCAACCAAAGTTAAAACAATTTTGGAGATGCCATCACCGACTGATGTAGCAGGGATCCAGCGACTGCTTAGACTTGCTCAATATCTGAGTAAGTTTCTCCCACATCTGTCAGATATCACAAAACTGCTTAGAGGTTTAATGCGGAAGGACACAGAATGGTTCTGGGGAGAATCACAAGAATTGGCTTTGCAACGGTCAAGTAGTGGTCACCAGCATGCCAGTCCTCCGTTATTACAATCTCAAGTAAGAAATCACCCGACAATGCGATGCATCTCAGTCTGGATTTGGAGCAGCAATGATGCAGAATGGACAACTGGAAACGTATACATCAAGAGCTTTAACATCAGCAGAGACGAGATTTTTACAGATCGAGAAAGAACTTCTGGTGATCGAGTTCGCCTACAATAAATTTGAAGCCTACATCTATGACTGGGATGTGGTGAATATTGAAACGGATCACCGTCCATTAGAATCAATAGTTCTCAAGCCATCAAACAATGCGCCTAAACGACTTCAAAGGATGCTGCCAAGACTCCAAAAATACAGCCTGAGAGTTTCATATAAGAAAGAGGAGCAGATGGTCCTAGCTGATACACTTAGCAGAGCATACCTGTTGGAAGTCAATGCCTGTGATTTTACAAGTGAGCTGGAAGAAATCGATCACCGTGAATCACTTCCAGTTGGAGACTCATGCTGGCAACGACTTAATCATGCTGCAGCGGATGACCCAGTTCAGAAGCAACTGCGTGTGATCATTCAGAAAGCCTGGCCTGGGATCAAGTCAATGATACCTAAATGCCTCCACCCCTACTTTGACTTTGGAGACGAACTAATGGTCCAAGGGGAATTGATATTCAAGGGACAGCAACTCGTGGTGCCAGCTGCACTACGCAAGGAACTAATGTCAGTCGCAAATCGGCATAGGAGGTTGTATCCGCAGAGTTTGCGACAGCCTCTGTTGGCCCAAGAGAGCTCAAACAGTATATTGTGAAGTGTGATATCCGTTTGGCTCATCACAGTTTTCCAAGTAAGGAACCATTACTACAGCATGCGATTGTGGCTAGGCCTTGGTCGAAGGTTGGGCTGACCTTTGTGAGTTACATGCCCATACCCTGCTCATTGAGTGAGATTACTACAGTAACTTCATCAAAGTAGCCAGCCTGACTTCAGTTACTACATGCAGCGTTCTGAGAGAACTCAAGGAAATGTTTGTGAGATTTGGGCTACCAGACATTCTAGTAACAGATAACGGTCCACAATTTGCATCAGCAGATTTTGCAGTATTCGCCAAGACATGGGGATTTAAGCACATGACGTCACTACCCGCAGTCCAATGGCAAATCCGAGAATGCCATCAGGACCGTCAAATGACTCTTCATGAAATGCAAATTTCGGTCAATCAGGGTTCTTAGCTCTATTAAATTGGCGCAACACACTGAGTGAAGGGGTAGGCACAAGCCCTGCACAGAGACTTACGGGTTGTAGATGCATGCTTATAACTGGAACACACCTGCAACCTAGATATTCGACTGAGGAAAACACTCGTGCGCTTGTCGGCATGAAGCAACATCAGCAGCATTACTACAATATGCATGCTAAACCACTTCAAGCAATACACCCTGGGGATACAGTGCGGATGAAACTCCATGGCCAGAGTACCTGGAGTGCTGATACACGCACACATGTGGTGGGTCCTAGAAGCTATGATGTGCAAGCCGGAGACTCATCATACCACAGGAATCTCCGTCAGTTGATTTATGTTGATGAGCCACCTGTAGACAACACTTTTCTGAAATGCAGAGGTCCCCAGCAGTCCTCTGAACTGTCCACAGTCTCCAAATCAAGCAGCAACACTCACAACACCAGAAACAGCTGGTATTCAGACACCAATCGCTGATCGCAGATCTGGAAGACAGCATAAGCCTCCAGCTCAATTGCAGGATTATTTGTTTCTGTAGTGCCTGTTTGGGATTGTGGCCTAGAAATTCTATTAGGCCGGGAAACAGCTGGTGCCACCGTGGACCGAAGTTAATGGCCGCCTGCAAAAAGAGCGCAAAACCTACCATGTAAAGCATTGTTTGAGGTGGTAGTCTCAGCAGGAGGCCTAATGTAGCATGACCATAGCGTCCCTGGAACGAAACAGCATTCTCTTAAAGCTAGCCTGTCATTTTAGAATGCAGTTTCGATCCCTTAAAGGGAAACTGCCTTCTAAAATTAAAAAAGTTGAAATAATTTAAAAATAGGCAGTCTTCAGCCCTTGGAGCTCAACTGCCTTCTGAAAAAAAACTAAACATTAAAAATAATTCCAAAATAGCAGTCTTCAGCTCTTAGAGCTGAACTGCATTCCGCAGGTAAAAAAATGGTAAAAGTGCATCAGCACTAAAGCAAATAGCTCAGCAAGCCAGGGAAGGGGCACACAGGGTCTCACATGCAGCACTCCAGCTTTGTGCAGGGGGTCAATACAGCAAGAGAGGTCCTCTACCCACAGGGGCAGGAGGCCCTCCAGAAAGAACGACATGGGACCAGATCACCGAGGCCATCACTGCCAGCAGTGTTGCCCCCTGGACCTGGCTGCAATGCCCAAAGAAGTTTCATGACCTCAGACCAGTGGAGAATGCATCTTCAAAAGTCATCTCCTACCAACTGCACCACTAGCCTCACACACTGCTCTTTGCCCGATCCCCCCACATCACTTACCTACCAACAATCTGTACCAAACACAAGGCACACCTTCCATTCCTAACTTCACCTCACCCCCTTGGAGGAGACGGTGCTGGCCATTCTTGGCAGGGCCATGGCTGAGCCCTTGGCCAGTGGCGGGCTGAAAGGATACAAGCTGCTGGTAACCTCACAAGTTATCTTCCTTCTCACATCCCACTTCCCCCTCATCCCACAATATCTTCTGATTTACAAGGTGCGCATGGTGTAGGCATGCAGCTCTTGCTTTCCTGCCCTCCCCTCACCACAGCTCTACCCTTGTGCCTTCCTCATTTCAGACACCCAAGAAATCCAGCCTGCCCAGCCAGTGGGTGACCAAGAAGAGGGAGAGGAGCGTGAAGAAGAAAAAGAAGAAGAAACACCGTCACTTGATTTGACACTCCCAGCCACCAGCTTCTCGAGGTTGTCCTACAAGACCATCTGCAGTGTCCCCCACTGAAAGTCAGCAGCCACCAGTCATGTTGCAGCACTGGGATAGCACTGTGGGACATCAGCAGGATAGGCAAAGGCACACACAAGACAGTCACTAAGGGAATCCACAAGGGCGATTAGTTGATTTCTTGATGTCATATTGGATGTATATATGGATAAAGTTGGATTGGAAAATTTGTTTTGTGGTGGCATTTAATTCAGCATTGTGGCCAAGAGGACACTGTGAGGGTCAGTAACAGAGGGGAGGTAAGGTGTGGGACAATTGTTGAAAGGGGAATTGGGGTTGTGGTCACTGGGACCACAGGCGGATGATTCCATCCCAGATATCACGACCAGAAAGGGGCTGCCTGAGTTGCATCCTTCCTTCTGCTTCCTCCTCTTTTATTTCTTCCTCTTCTGCTTCTTCCTCTTCTGCATCTTCCTCTTCTCTCTGCCAGCGGATGCTGGAAATCTGAAATAAAAGCAGAAAATGCTGGAAATACTCAGCGGGTCAGGCAGCATCTTGACCTGAGACGTTAACTTTATTTCTCTCTGACAGATGCTGCCTGACCTGCTGAGTTTTCCAGTATTTTCTGTCTTCTCAGAGGCCTTCCTTTACTATTCAAAGCCTTGTAAGCATCCAACAGCACTCCCTGCACTCGCTGCACACATTATAGCACACACGCATATTTAATAATTCGTTAGAAGAAAGGATAGTGCCAGAGGACTGGCAGATAGCTAACATAATACCGATATTTAAGAAGGGGGAAGAGAACATGTCAAGGGAATTATAGACCAGTCAGCTTAACATCAGTGGTAGGAAACATAATGGAATCCCTACTAAAGGGGAACATAGAAGAACATCTAGAAACCAAAAATATAAAAATGAATAGTCAACATGGAATTCAAAAGGGAAAGTTTTATTGAATTTTTTGAAGAGGTAACAGAGAGAGCAGACAATGGTAATGCAGTAGATGTAATTTATCTGGATTTTCAAAAGCCCTTCAATAAGGTACCACATAATAGACTGATGAACAAAGTCAGAGAATGTGGAGTCAGGAGACAAGTAGCAGAATGGATTGCTGGCTGGCTTCAGGACAGAAAGCAGGGAGTAGGAGTAAAGGGTAGCTATTCACAGTGACAGAAGGTGGGCAGTGGTGTTCCACAAGGATCAGTGCTGGGACCACTGCTGTTCACAATTTATATCAATGACTTAGACTTAGGAATCAAAAACACAATTTCCAAATTTGAGGATGACACCAAATTGGGGGCGATAATCAATACTGAGGAGGACTGCAATAAGTTACAGGAGGACATTAATAAACTTGCAGAATTGGCATATAAATGAAGTTCAACACAGATAAATGTGAGGTATTACATTTTGGTAGGAAGAATAGGGAGGTCACTTATCACTTGGAGGGTGCGAGTCTAGGTGGGGAAGAGGAACAAAGGGATCAAGGAGTACAAATACACAAATTACTAAAAGTTGCGACACAGTTTAGCAAGGCCATAAAAAAAGCAAACCAAGCACTAGGGTTTATTTGTAGAGGGATAGAATTGAAAAGTAGGAAAGTAATGCTAAACCTGTATCGAACCTTGGTTAGACCACACTTAGGCCACGATTTTGCAAATGGATGCGGCTTGGGAACGGGTCAGCTGGTTTCCGGTTTCCAGTCCCACCCCCAACTGCATCCGGCCCACAGATGTGATTTTACGTCATTTGACCTTGTTAAGCCTGCCCTGCGGGCTTGCTTGCCAATTAAGAGGAAGCCGGTCAGATGACGTCATTTGACGACACATCATCTACCAGTTTTCTTAAAGGGACCACGCACAATGTTTCTTTGACAGCTCATTTCTCAGTGTTTGACAGCTTTGAGGTGCTGCAAATACTGACAATCACTGTCCAAAGGTAAGCTCTTGCACCTAGACTCTCCAATGATTCCCTCTATAGACTAGAACAGATGGCAGCTGCAGGTGAGATTACAGAAGCGATCTGTCACTGGTGAGAGAGGTTTTCCCAATGAGGTGGGACTAGATAGCCAATTCAAAACTTGTAGCCTACAGAAAAGTGTAAATACATTAAAAATGATTTCCCCAACATTTTCTTACCTCTGAAACTCACCAGTGCACCATTGGACCCTTCACACCACTTCTGCAGCTGTCATCAATGCAGAAACATTACAGCAGACTCACAACACACCACACTTACCTAGCGTGGTGTCCAGACGTCGGGAACCCCAAGGCAGAAGCAGCAAAATTTAAAAAGAGCCTGTTAACAAGTATCAATTACCTGTAAACAGACAGGAAAGTGGCTATAATCCTCTTCCCGCCGCTAGGTGTCGGGTCCATGCACAAACAGGGACCCGATACTTGGGAAGATTGATTTGAGGCGGGTGACAGTGGGTTTCCTACCTGCTGTCAATCTTTGCGATTTTGACAACGGTCCCGCCTCCAATCCTGCACTCTTGAGGACCGGCAAAATTCCGGCCTTAGAGTACTGCGTACAGTTCTGGCCACCATATTATAAAAAGGATATAGAAGCACTGGAGAGGGTGCAGAGATGATTTACAAGGATGATACCAGAAATGCGAGGGTATACACATCAGGAAAGGGTGGGTCTCTTTTCTCTCGAAAAAAGAAGGCTGAGGGGTGATCTAATAGAGGTCTTTAAAATTATGAAAGGTTTTGATAGAGTGGATACAGAGAGAGTGTTTCCACTTGTGGGGAAGAGCAAAACTAGAGGCCATCAATATAAGATAGTCACCAAGAAATCCAATAGGGAATTCAGAAGAAACTTCTTTACCCAAAGAGTGGTGAGAATGCGGAACTCGACAACACAGGGAGTGGTTGAAGCGAATAGTATAGATGCATTTAAGGGGAGGCTGGACAAACATATGAGGAAGAAGGGAATAGAGGGTTATGCTGATAGGGTTAGATGAGGAAAGACGGGAGGAGGCTTAAGTGGAGCATAAATGCTGGCATGGACTGGTTGGGCCGAATGGCCTGTTTCTGTGCCGTATATCCTATGTAATCCTATGTAATTAAAAACTTTTTAAATCTATTGCACCAAGCCAGTACTTCAACAAAATATTTTTTTTAAAGTCCAATAGCTTAAATCCAAACTTACCCAAAAGATGTGTGTGTCCCTTTAAGAAGCGCTGATAGCATTTCTGCAGGGCTGCTACATGCACGGTTTTCTGTGTGTGGTTAGGACACAGTGTAAAGGAGAGTGAGAACATCCAAATTAGCACTAATAGCATCACATCAGGCGTTGCACGGCAATTGACGTCACGATCTGCTAATTTACATTTGAGAGGCCAGCGCTATAAACGGTACTGTGGCCCTCACCAAAAAGTGGCCGCTGTGTCCCGCGCCGAAAGTAGGTGAAAGCGAGGCGGCCGCCATTTTGTCAACAAAACCGGCGCTACACCGGGGAATTATAGTCCTGTGTGTTTTGTTTTGGTTAAAGGTCAGAGTTCGACTATGTATTTTTTTTGTGAACTCTTGAAAGGATTCGCAAATTTCATGTCTCCCCTGAAGATTTACTTCTGGCTTATTGGAGAAACCCTGGCTGGACTGAGTTTAAAATCCAGGGCTCCAGGGCCCAACAAGATGGCTACGGTCAACCTCATGGCCAAGGCCTGCAAAGTTCAGGTTTGGACTGACAAAGAAGGAATGTTCCAGAAATTAGAAGGCAGACAGGCCTTCTGCATTTATGTATGAGAAGCAAACAGTGGCATTCAGGCCTCTGATTAAAACCCATCAAGGCCGTTTGCACAGATAATCAACGGGTAATAGCTGCATTCAGACCTTCGGCCAAAAAGGTGTGACATGTAAATTTTCCTATTTCCATGTAATTAGACAGGTAAATATCCTTTTTCCATGATCTTTGTTGAAAAACCAACAAACATGAGAGAGCTGCTAATAAAACTACTGATAACATATTTATTACAGAATGTATAAACTGCAAAATTAACATAATTATTTTATTTCTTCTTTTATTATTGGTCACTTGCTGTTCTCAATGAGGTGAAACGTAGTAAAACCAAATAATTGTGTTAAACTCCAAGTAATCCCTTTCCCATCTTATTCCCACCAGCAGAGGATGCTACACTATCACTTTCACTATAAGAGCGCTGCAGTGGTCACTCCAGCACTTCTAAACAGACAGAGAGGCTTAACACTGAATGTGGAAACACACTGTATGCCACCTCAGATCTAACTATTCCATATCTAACAATAATACAATTGAATACATAGTTTCTGTGACTGTCCACATTGCAGGGACTCTTTTAAAAAAAAAATCCCATTTATTAGTGAGCTTTGTTGGCAATGGCTGTGCAGATGTGGACTGTGTGAGTCACCAAAAACATCAGTGCAGTTTGGTGTGTTTCATGTCTGTTTGCTTTGGTCCAATTGAGTTCTATTCACCATGTTCTATAGCATGTGGTTTTCCTGCTAGCTAACTTTTTAGCTGTGCTGCTCTTTACCTCGATCTGTAGCAACAGTTATAGCAACATCCCAGATTAAAGGGTTAGATTCCTGGCAGATCAAGCTCATAAAGATTTTAGTTTGCAGGAAACAAAAACAAACAATGGAAATAAAAATCTATAAAAACAATGGGCCGTATTTTGTGAACCCGATGGGCGCGTACGAGGAGCGTATGCGCCTGTAGGGGCCGCGCAAGTTCCGGGTTTAGGCATGCGAAGCGTGTGATAAAAATGCTAACTTCCGGGAAGTTATGTCATCACTTCCTGTGAACTATGAACTGTGAACTATGAACTGTGTACATACCTCACTTCCTGTCATATGTCACTTCCTGTTGGACTGGTATAAATACTGGTCTGTTCAGTATTGTAAGAGGCTTCTACCAGAGGCATGGTAAAGACCTCTCTTGTATATAGTGTGTTTATAAGTTACTTAAAGCTTACTTTAAAGTTACTTGATGGTAAGTCTCCTTTTTCTTACATCAATTTAAGTAACTTAGTATTTACACTGACAAATACTAGACCTTCAGACAAACTCGGAAGTTAAGGATCCAGGGAACCACCCATCATGGAGAAAATCCTTAGACCTATTCGTCTGGACTTGGACCCGAATACACCAGCAGCTGGCAGGGTATGGAAGCATTGGTATCGTACTTTTGAGAATTTTCTGGATGAATGTAAAGTGGATGCTCCTGCTAAATTGAAGATACTTGTCAATTATGTGACCCCAAAAGTGTTCGAATATGTTGATGACTGGGATAATTACGAAGAGGTGATTCGGGCACTTAAGAAACTGTATGCGAAGACCCCAAATGAGGTCTATGCTAGACATCTACTGGCCACAGCCCGACAAGGGCCAGGGGAATCAATTGACGAATTCCTGCAAGAACTTCGCAGGCTCAGCGTAGATTGTAACTTTCAGGCAGCCTCAGCTGAGCTGTACCGCCAAGAAATGATTCGTGATGCTTTCATCTGCGGGATTGCCTCTCCATTTATACGCCAGCGTCTACTAGAAAGTAAAACACTTGAGCTACAAAAAGCTTTTGACCTAGCTTGTTCACTGGATTTGGCAAAGAGAAATGCAGACCTCTATCAGCTGCCCAGATCTCGATCTGCTGCTGTAGCTGCAACCAGACAATTCAAGCGGTCTCAGGTGAACCCTATCATGGGGGAATCTAATTCTGATAATTCTGATGAAGAAGAGGAGGACGACCCCACTTTAGCAGCCTCTTGGCAATCTAGGAAGGAATGCTTCTTTTGTGGAGATGCTTTTCACCCTAGGAAAACCTGCCCTGCTCGCAATGCAATCTGCAGTTATTGCGGGAAAAAAGGACACTTTGCTAAAGTTTGCCTATCAAGGGCCTCTACGAGGGCCAATCCAGCTAAGACCTACCGAACTGCCCCAATTAGGGCCTATCAAGATGCTCCAGCTAGGACCTATCAAGCTTCCTCTCGAGCTCTCTCCCGAAGAAGCACACCGAGAGTTTTAGCCACTCTCTGTGCAACGACACCAATTACAGCTGCTTGCCCACAGAACCTGTCTCAGGCAGCCACAAAAATTTCAATTAAAGGGCATACCTTAGATGCCTTAATTGACTCAGGAAGTACTGATAGTTTCATTAAGGAACAGATTGTTGCAAAATTGAAACTACATGTCTTCCCATCGGACCAGGCAATTGCGATGGCCCAGTCATCACTTAATACCAGAATCTCCGGCTTTTGTGTTGTTGATATGACACTTCATGGTCGTATGTATCCCTCCACCCGACTTTCGGTGCTCAAAGACTTATGTAGTGATCTCCTCTTAGGGCTGGACTTCCAAAAACAGCATAAGAAACTCACCATTGAGTTTGGTGGATCCAAACCCGGACTTACTATTTCTAATATACCATCTAAATTACCTTTTTGTGCATTATCAGCAGCTTCACTTGATGAACCCTCATTATTTGCCAGTATTCCGCCTCAATGCCAACCGATAATAACGAAATCGCGGCGCTTTAATCAGGAAGACCAATCTTTTATTGCGGCTGAAATCTCTCGACTTCTAGCAGAGGATATCATTGAACCATGTTCGTCGCCCTGGCGGGCTCAAGTCGTCATTGTCAAGAACCCTCTAAAACCTCACAAACAGCGACTATGCATCGATTATTCGCAAACCATCAATCAATATACCGACTTGGACGCCTACCCATTGCCACGCATTGATGATATGGTTAATAAACTGGCCGAATACAAAGTGTTCTCAACTTACGATTTAAAAAGTGCCTATCATCAGTTACCCTTGAAGGTCTCAGATAAGCAGTACACAGCCTTTGAGGCTAATGGACGGCTGTACCAATTTCGTCGCCTCCCATTCGGGGTTACTAATGGAGTGGCTGCCTTTCAACGGGCAATGGATGGCCTGGTTAAGCAGGAAAACCTAAGGGACACTTTTCCCTATCTTGATAACATTACCATTGCAGGTCACGATCAACAGGAACACGACTCCAACCTCCAAAAATTTCGGGATGCCCTCCATCGCCGTAATTTGACCCTGAATGAATCCAAATCTGTTGAGTCGCAACCGACCATCAACATCCTTGGCTACTGCGTAGGCAATGGTATCATTAAGCCAGACCCAGAAAGACTTCGCCCGCTCCAAGAGCTCCCGTCACCTAAGAATCCGGCTTCTTTACGTCGGGCTCTCGGTCTGTTTGCATACTACGCTAAATGGATTCCTCATTTTTCGGACAAAATCCAACCCTTGCTGCATGCTAGATCATTTCCACTGGGAACAGCGGCTGTTGCAGCCTTTAACCTTCTCAAAAAACAGTTGGAGAAAGCGGCTCTTCACTCCATCGATGAGAATCTCCCTTTCGTGGTTGAATGTGATGCCTCGGAGGTGGCGATCTCGGCTACTCTGAATCAGGAAGGTCGTCCTGTAGCATTTATGTCCAGGACCTTACAAGGTGCCGAGCTACATTATCCTCCGGTTGAGAAAGAAGCCACAGCCATCATAGAGGCAGTACGGAAGTGGAACCATTTTCTAGCTCGCCAGCACTTTACATTGATCACGGACCAACGATCAGTTGCCTTCATGCTCGATAATCGAAAACGAACCAAAATTAAGAATAATAAAATACAACTTTGGAGGATGGAACTGGCCTCTTTTGGTTATACCATTCTCTATCGGCCTGGCAAGGAGAATGTGGCCCCGGACACCCTCACACGGGCATTCTGCTCCACTATGTCATCCTCCACTCTCATGGATGTCCACAATGGTTTGTGTCATCCTGGCGTTACGCGCATGCTACATTTCGTACGATCACGGAATCTCCCTTTTTCCACTGGAGATGTAAAGAAAATATGCTCAGAATGCCGGCTTTGTGCGGAATTAAAACCTCAGTTCTTCCGCCCCTCAGCTGGTATACTCATACATGCAACCCAACCGATGCAACGACTTAGCATCGATTTTAAGGGCCCAGTGCCCTCTTCAACTCGGAACACATATTTGCTCACCATGATCGACGAATATTCACGTTTTCCGTTTGCCTTCCCCTGCTCCAATATGCTGGCGTCCACAGTAATCTGCTGCCTTGAGCAGGTATTTTCTCTCTGTGGCATGCCGGCTTATATTCACTCAGATCGGGGTCCATCCTTTATGTCAAGGGAACTCAAGGACTACCTCTCAGAACGGGGAATTGCTACAAGCAAAACAACACCATACCATCCCATCGGAAATGGGCAGGTAGAGAGGTATAACGGTATCATCTGGAATTCCGTACGTCTCGCTTTAAGATCTCGGGGCCTACCAGACCAGCAATGGGAAACAGTGCTTCCGGATGCATTGCACTCTATACGGTCCCTGCTTTCTACAGCCACAAATACTACACCTCATGAGCGGTTCTTTGGATTCCAGCGTCGCTCATCTCATGGGACATCACTCCCGTCATGGCTAACTACTCCTGGACCTGTATTACTCCGAAGATACGTTCGGACGTCTAAAAATGACCCTCTCGTAGACGAGGTTGAACTAACCGATGCCAACCCCACCTATGCAAACATACGATATTCCGACGGCCGAGAATCTACTGTATCATTACGGGATCTGGCTCCCTGCCCACCAGGACCTAGTGGGACATCGGGTGATGGCATTTCACCAGGAAACTCTTGGGACCTATCGGGTACCCCTCTCCAGGATCCTGATCGGACACCAACTAGCTTGGTGCCGGTAGAACCCCGTGCTCAAGGTTGCGACCCTCCCAGTACCGCGCATGAAAGTACTGATCCGCCACAGACCAGCTCTGCACCTCCCTCTGAACAGAGGCAGTCCGACTTTGAACCTATTGGGGCTCGTACTCGAAGCCATGATCTCCCCGACCCTTCACAGGGCAATCCAGGCCACACAGACTCTGACCAATGGCCAACCGCATGTAAGCGGACCAGCGACCCTCTACGACGGGAATCCAAACGGGTGCGACTCTTCCTTGTTCGGCGGCTGCGGACCAAAAGGTAGACCACAGCCTTCTAATCCTGCAGGAGGGAAGAATGTGATAAAAATGCTAACTTCCGGGAAGTTATGTCATCACTTCCTGTGAACTATGAACTGTGAACTATGAACTGTGTACATACCTCACTTCCTGTCATATGTCACTTCCTGTTGGACTGGTATAAATACTGGTCTGTTCAGTATTGTAAGAGGCTTCTACCAGAGGCATGGTAAAGACCTCTCTTGTATATAGTGTGTTTATAAGTTACTTAAAGCTTACTTTAAAGTTACTTGATGGTAAGTCTCCTTTTTCTTACATCAAAGCGCATGCACTAAAACCCGGAACTTGCGATCAGATCCTCCACATCCCCAGGAGAAGGGCCTCTGCGGGTGGAGAGTTGTGCTATTTGCCCAACTCCCGCCCGCTGAATGTCTATAAGGCATGCTTTTACCAGCATAAGAGTTTTAAAAAATAGAAAAATAAAATGGTATCATTAAAAACCCTGTCCAATAAAGTAAGTTTATTTTTAGCCCCGCTAAAATATATACATTTTTGTTTAAAATATTTAATTAAGTGGCATTTTAATTAATATTAAATATGTAAAGTTTTTATTTCATGTGTTCATGTATTTTTTTAGTGATCCCCATTCATACTTATGGGAGTTCCATGCGTACCCGGAGAGGCCCAGGATCACAAGTCTCCATACTTCCCGGGCCACCAGGTAAATGCGTAGATTTTTTACAGGTCGGAGGCATCCGCCCGTGGGAAGCCTCCGATCGTAAATGTTGGGCTAATAAGTTTATCCCTGTTATTCCCTCTCTCCTTCCCTTCATTCGTGCATTGTGGGACGAATTTTCAAAGTTGGTGCGACTGATGATTGAGACTCCCTGCTGACAGCCGAACTCTTAAACCCAACCATTAAATCTTCACCTCAAAGTGGGCCTTTGGGACTCTGCCAATGCCACTCAGTACGCCAGCTTCTAGCAGATGGAAAAAAGTGGCCCCGGGTTGACTCTCCTTCCAATTTTACTTCCTCCCTTCTCAATCCCTTCCTTCAGATAGCCAGAATTTACTATAGGGATCGTAGTAATGAGCATCCTACAGCTCTGTGTGGAATTAAAAAAGTATTCCATGAGTGATAAAGAGCTGATAACTATTAAGTAGTGAAGTCATGGGAGAGTTGTTAAGGTGCGCCACAATCTATCAAATAGTTACGATCTGAGTATTTTTGGTTATACTGCTGTTTTATAGAATTAAATATTAACAGGTAAATATAGAATAAACTATAGAAATTATGAAATGCCTGCTGTAATTTTTGATAACATATGTATTTGATCCCAACTAAAGCATTACACTTGTGTTCACTCACATGCAATATGCATTTGATTATTGAATGCATTATTTGTAATTAACCCTGGGTGGTTAATTGAGCTAAATTATGTTACTGTGCTCAATCTTGCTGTCTAGGCCACCATCAAGTTAATTCAACTGTTTGATGTGAGAAAATCACATCAAAGATTGCCTTCGGCATGGCATCATCATGCCAGTCTCGAGACTGGTGGGTCTTTGGCTGAAAAGATGTTTTTTGGAACTACATTTTCAGCCAACAAAATTCCAGTTTTTTAGATTTGATTCTGACTTTCAAAATAGCCAATTTAGATAAATAAAAAAGAAAGAAGAAAGAATTTATATAGTGCCTTTCACGACCTCAGGACGTCCCAAAGCGCTTTACAGTCAATGAAGCACTTTTTGAATTGTAGTCACTGTTGTAATGTAGGAAACGCGTCAGCCAATTTGCGCACAGCAAGCTCCCACAAACAGCAATGTGACAATGACCAGATAATCTGTTTATTTAGTGGTGTTGCTTGAGGGATAAATATTGGCCAGGATACCAGGGATAAGTCCCCTGCTCTTCTTCAAAATAGTGCCATGGGATCCTTTGTATCCACCTGAGATTGCAGACGGGACCTCGGTTTAACGTCTTATCCGAAAGACAGCACCTCCGACAGCGCCGCACTCCCTCAGCACTGCACTGGAGCGTCAGCCTAGATTTTTGTGCTCAAATCTCTGGAGAGGGGCTTGAAACCCATAACTTTCTGACGCAGAGGTGAGGGGGCTACCACCTGAGCCACTGGCTGACACTGAAGTAGACAGAAAGGTAAGTGAGGGGTTTAAGACTTATTTTTGTATTCAGAAAAGTTGTGAAATTAATAGAATATGGTATATTGGGGGGAGTAAAAATAAAGTTAGAATAATAAAAATAAACAAAGAATAAGTATTCCGCTTGATTGGTGCTCCTCCCACTGGATTCAATATACACCCCTTCCAGTATGTACTATCTACAGGAAGCAATGCAGCAAGTCACCAACGATACGTCAACAGCACCTCCCAGCCCCATGACCTCTACCACTGAGAAAGACAAGAGCGGGAATCTCACTGAAACACAATTACTTCAAAGTTCCCTCCAAGTCACACACCCGACTGACTTGGGCATATACTGCTTTTCCTTCATTGGCACTGGGTCAAAGTGCTGGAATTCCCTACCTAACAACAATATGGGGCATCTTTGCCACAAGGACTAGAGGAGTTCAAGAAAAAGGCTCATCACCACCCTCATTAGGCAAGTATGGATGGATGATAAAAGTGCTTTACCAACATCATTCTCATCCTGTGAATATTTTTTAAAAGCTTGGGAGAAGATAGGAGGAGGAAAAGGGATGGCATGGTAAATAGAAATACATTATTCCTATTTTTATTATAAGTTACTTATTTTTCTTGTGTATAGCTAATAATACAGCAGTACACAATGTCCTGATGTCTGAATAACATTATTACTATATTAGTATATATTGGAAGTATATTGAAGCACTGGAAAGGGTGCAGAAAAGATTTACAATAATTGAGAGGATGCAACTATCATTGAAAAGAAAAGACTAAGAGGAGACCTGACAGAGGACTAAAATTATGAAGGGGTTCGATAGGATGGATGTTGAGAAATTGTTTCCACTTGAGGGTGAGTTCAGAGCAAGGGGACATAAATACGAGTAGCATTGCGAGAAAAAAATAGTTACAATACTAGAAAGTTATAAGTTCTTACATAAAATTATAACACTTACTAGCTGGAGTGCCCGGCGGTGCCGAGGCTTTTTCGAGGGCATGTTGTTGTTGGAAGAGAGAGAGCGACTGCGGGGGAAGAGAGAGCGCGACTGGGGGGGAAGAGAGAGAGCGACTGGGGGAAGAGAGAGAGCGACTGGGGGGAAGAGAGAGAGCGACTGGGGGAAGAGAGAGAGCGACTTGGGGAAGAGAGAGCAACTGGGGGAAGAGAGAGAGGGACAGGGGGGAAGACAGAGAGCGACTGGGGGGAAGAGAGAGAGCGACTGGAGGGAAGAGAGAGAGCGACTGGGGGGAAGAGAGAGAGCGACTGGGGCGAAGAGAGAGAGCGACTGGGGGAAGAGAGAGAGCGACTGGAGGGAAGAGAGAGAGCGACTGGGGGGAAGAAAGAGAGCGACTGGGGGGAAGAGAGAGCGACTGGGGGGAAGAGAGAGAGCGACTGGGGGGAAGAGAGAGAGCGACTGGGGGGAAGAGAGAGAGCGACTGGGGGGAAGAGAGAGAGCGACTGGGGGGAAGAGAGAGAGTGACTGGGGGGGAAGAGAGAGAGCGACTGGGGGGGGAAGAGAGAGAGCGACTGGGGGGGAAAGAGGGAGAGCGACTGGGGGGGAAGAGAGAGAGCGGCTGGGGGGAAGAGAGAGAGCGACTGGGGGGGAAGAGAAAGAACAACTGGGGGGAAGAGAGAGCGACTGGGGTGGAAGAGAGAGAGCGACTGGGGTGGAAGAGAGAGAGCGACTGGGGGGGAAGAGAGAGAGCAACTGGGGGGGAAGAGAGAGAGTGACTGGGGGGGAAGAGAGAGAGCGACTGGGGGGAAGAGAGCGAGCGACTGGGGGGGAAGAGAGAGAGCGACTGGGGGGGGAAGAGAGAGAGAGGGCGACTGGGGGGAAGAGAGGGAGAGAGCGACTGGAGGGAAGAGAGAGAGAGAGCGACTGGGGGGGAAGAGAGAGAGCGACTGGGGGGAAGAGAGAGAGCGACTGGGGGGGAAGAGAGAGAGCGACTGGGGGGAAGAGAGAGCGACTGGGGGGAAGAGAGCGAGCGACTGGGGGGGAAGAGAGAGAGCGACTGGGGGGAAGAGAGAGAGAGAGCGACTGGGGGGGGAAGAGAGAGAGAGAGAGCGACTGGGGGGAAGAGAGAGAGAGAGCGACTGGGGGGGAAGAGAGAGAGAGAGCGACTGGGGGTGAAGAGAGAGAGAGAGCAACTGGGGGGGAAGAGAGAGAGAGAGCGACTGGGGGGGAAGAGGAGAGAGAGAGCGACTGGGGGGGAAGAGAGAGAGAGCGACTGGGGGGGAAGAGAGAGAGAGAGCGACTGGGGGGGAAGAGAGAGAGAGCGACTGGGGGGAAGAGAGAGAGAGTGCGACTGGGGGGGAAGAGAGAGAGAGAGCGACTGGGGGGGAAGAGAGAGAGAGAGCGACTGGGGGGGAAGAGAGAGAGAGGGCGACTGGGGGGAAGAGAGAGAGCGACTGGGGGGGAGGGGGGAGTGGAGGGGGAGGGGGAGGGGAGGGGGGGAGAGGGAGTGGGGGAAGGGGAAGGGGGAGAAGTGGGGGAAGGGGAAGGGGGAGGAGTGGGGAGGGAGTGGGGGGGAAGGGAGGGGGGAGGGAGGGGGGAGGGTGAGGGGGGGAGTGGGGGAAGGGGAAGGGGGGAGTGGGCGAAGGGGGGAGTGGGCGAAGGGGAAGGGGGGGAGGAGTGGGGGAAGGGGAAGGGGGAGGAGTGGGGGGAGGGGGGGAGTGGGGAAAGGGGAAGGGGGGCGATGAGGGGGAGGGAGGAGGGGGAAGGGGGAGGCAGGGGGAAGGGGGATGGAGGGGGAAGGAGGAGGGAGAGGGAGGGGGAAGGGGAGGGCAGGGAGGAAGGGGAAGGGAGGGGGAAGGGGGAAGGGGAGGGGGGAAGGGGAGGGGAAGTGGAGGGGGAAGGGGAGGGGGGATGGGGGAAGGGGGGAATGGGGGTAGGGGAGGGGGGAGGGGAGGGGTGAGGGGAGGGGGGAGGGGGGAAGGGGGGTAGGGAGGAGGGGGAAGGGGGAGGGAAGGGGAGGGGGAAGGGGGGAAGGGGAGGGGGAAGGGGAGGGGAAGGGGAGGGGGGAAGGGGGAGGGGGAAGGGGGTGGGGAAGGGGGGAGGGAAGGGGGAGGGAAGGGAGGGGAGGGGGAGGGGAGGAAGGGGGTTGGGGGGAGGGGGAGGGGGGTGGGGAGGGGAGGAAGGGGAGGGGGGAGGGGTGGAGGGGGAGGGGAGGGGGGTGGGAAGGGGAGGGGAGAGGAGGAGGGGAGCGGAGGGGGGGTGGGGAGGGGGGTAAGCAGGGGTGGGGGAGGGGGAGGGGAGGGGTGGGGGGGAGGGGAAGTGGGGTGGGGCGTGGGGAGGGGTGAGGGGGAGGGGAGGGTTTGGGGCGGGGAAGTGGGGTGGGGCATGGGGAGGGGGGTGGGGGGGAGGGGGTGTGGGGGGGAGGGGGATGTGTGTGGGGGGGAAGAGGGTGGGGGGGAAGTGGGTGTGGGGGGGAGGGGCTGTGGGGGGTGTAGGGGTGGGAAGGGGGTGTGGGGGGGAAGGGGGTGTGGGGGGGGAAGGGGGTGTGGGGGGTGTGGGGGGAAGGGGGTGTGGCGAGGGGAGGGGGTGTGGGGGGTGTGGAGGGGGGGAAGAGAGAGAGCGACTGGGGGGGAAGAGAGAGAGAGAGCGACTGGGGGGAAGAGAGAGAGCGACTGGGGGGAAGAGAGAGAGCGACTGGGGGGAAGAGAGAGCGACTGGGGGAAGAGAGAGAGCGACTGGGGGGAAGAGAGAGAGAGAGCGACTGGGGGGAAGAGAGAGAGCGACTGGGGGGAAGAGAGAGAGCGACTGGGGGAAGAGAGAGCGACTGGGGGAAGAGAGAGAGGGACAGGGGGGAAGAGAGAGAGTGATTGGGGGGAAGAGAGAGAGCGACTGGAGGGAAGAGAGAGAGCGACTGGGGGGAAGAGAGAGAGCGACTGGGGCGAAGAGAGAGAGCGACTGGGGGAAGAGAGAGAGCGACTGGGGGGAAGAGAGAGAGCGACTGGGGGGAAGAAAGAGAGCGACTGGGGGGGAAGAGAGAGCGACTGGGGGGAAGAGAGAGAGCGACTGGGGGAAGAAGAGAGA
>NC_140991.1:138411808-138480555 GCF_052327205.1 Somniosus microcephalus
CGGCCGAAACGTAAATACGCTTACAACCATTTTGGAATTGTAAGCTTTCTTTTGATGTAACGCACGTGTAGTACGCTCTATAACTTTAGAGTGCATAGCCGGACAGACACACACCGAAGGACAGACAGACAGACAGATAGACAGACAGACAGACAGACAGACAGACAGATGTATCCGTTTATATATATAGATAAGCGCTTAACAGGACAGATTTTTGTTCTGTCAATCAATGGCAAAACTGTTAGCTCCAACATGTATTGATTGTTGATAATGTGGTTTATTTCTGGGATCATTTTATAAATTTGTGCTCCCATCGCAGAGCTTCACTCCGGATGGAAAATTGTGGGAAACACATGTCCAAATTTCCAAGATGTGCTACTGGTAAAAAGGAAAAAAAACTTGCATTTATATAGCGCCTTTCAGGACCTCGGGACGTCCCAAAGCGCTTTGCAGCAATGAAGTACTTTTGAAGTGTAATCACTGTTGCAATGTAGGAAACACAGGCAGCCAATTTGCACACAGCAAGCTCCCACAAACAGCAATGTGATAATCACCAGATAATCTGTTTTTAGGATAAATATTGGCCAGGACAAGGGAAGAGCTTCCCTGATGGTAGACAAAGGTCCTCAATGGGAGTGCAAGTTTGTAAAGTTATTCCTTAAATATCTGTATTATACTTTTTAAAAAAAAAATCATTTTTGTGATGTCTCAGTTTGCCAGGATTATACTTTCATGAGTAACTGTAAATATAAGTATGTGCAGACTATTTTAGTTTAGTTTGAATTAGATATTAATCTCGAGCATACGTGCTGTAAAGAGTTAACAAATACATTTCACATATTAATTATAGCATGTTTAAAAGTGAAATAAATGTTTTGTTTGATCCAAACTGATCCTATTTAAATTCACATATTAAACATCTGCATGTAAAGCTCAAAATAAATCAGCAAGTCACCAGCTCGCACCCCCTTGCTCATAACCGAGTAACAAACTCAACTGAGAGAGAAGTATTCATAGCTGCTTGACAGAGTTCACTGAAAATTATATCAACCTCTGGCTGACAGCCAGCCCCACTGCACATTTAAAATACCTTCTCCTCATATCCCCTACCTCCTCCCCTGACTTCAACCTGCTCGAAGCCCAGGCTTACAACATGTCGTTTGCTTCGGCTCACTTGTACATTGGGGCCTGGCCTTTAGTACCTTATGCTGATTTGTCGCCTCAAGGGAAAAAAGTGTGTGTATATGCATGTAGTGTGTACAGCTGCTTAGACCAGTGTCTTGTAACCATTGTCTTCAATGTGTGTGGCCACAGCATGCAGGTATAAACAAGGCGTCTCCAGGTGAGTATTTGTGTAACAGAATTCAAGCCTGTCCAACCCCAGGCATCGAGACATAACAAACGTTTTTCTAGTGTTAACATGAAGGTGAAGTATTGTTTGATCACAGAAGGCTGGTTGAGTTACTTAAGATTTTCCAGTAATTAGAATACAGATATTATAATGGCCCAGAAATTCGGGTCTCCACGGGTGAATACCCAATGGAAGTGCCGGTATCATGCATGCACGGCTCATGCGCGGGAAACCGGAACTTCCGTTCCCTTGAAAGAAGGAGTTCAGAGGTGGAACACGTGCGCCGGAGGGGCCTGCTTTTAACAAGGTAAGTGGTGAATTAATTAAAATTAAAACATTTTTTCCACAGGTTTATTATTTTTTAATACTTTAAAGAAAGGTAAGTTTATTTCTAGCCCTGTTAGAAAATGTAATTAATTTTTATTAAATTTAAATTATTGTTTAAAATAGTTATTTTATATAATTTATAGTTATTTTAAAAATGTGATTTAAAAAAAAAATTATTTGAAGTTTTAGTGATGTTTTGGGGCTTATAGTATTTATGGTTTTGACAGCTCTTCCTGTCAATTTTATGAATGGGCATTATCCTGCTACCATTGGCTCTCTATGGCCCACATGATCCCAGGGGACGCATCGAACTAACTGCGCCCCTGGGATACGCAAGCACTGTGCACCGGCAGTTGGAACAGGCCCAGGATCGGAATCCCACGTGGGCCCACAGCTCAACGGCCGGTGCGTTAGGTAAGTGCAGGTTGGGGGCTTGCACCCGCGGGAAGCCTCCGACCCAAATTTCTGGGCCAATGTACTTTCCAGTGAAATTCATGCTCTCAGAGGTCAAGACTGTAAAGTGATTTCTGTTCACTTGTGAATACACTAGGTAATGACTCAAGCTCAGATATTTCACTAAAAGAAAAGCAAAATACTGCGGGTGCTGGAAATCTGAAATAAAAACAGAAAATGCTGGAGATACTCAGCAGGTCAGGCAGCATCTGTGGAGAGAGAAACAGAGTTAACGTTTCAGGTTGATGACCCTTCGTCAGAACGGGAAAAAGTTGGAGATGTTACATTAACTCTGTTTCTCTCTCTACAGATGCTGCCTGACCTGCGGAGTATTTCTAGCATTTTCTGTTTTTATTTCAGATATTTCACTGTTGGCTGCTTGTTGAAGTGTACCTGAAAATGAGCCAATTATCTGCCACAAAGTAGTTTTCAGGAGGAGGGTTGATCAAATCCCAAAGGAAGCTGGGACTGCAGACCTGTCTGACGGCACCACTAAAATATGGGAATGCCCAAGTGCAACGCTAGTTACATTCTCAGGAGTACACCAATAACGGAATGTGCTGCTTCCAATGGCACTACAAGAAAGAAGAGCTAGTGCTAATATACCTGATTAGCGCAACCGCCAAGATGCCACCAACCTTTTCTGCAGACCCTGTCACGCAGCTATCATTCATCATAAGGCTGGCACATGCAATGACAGTAATGGTGAACTTTGTCCTGAAACCTGGCTCAACCTTGTTATGTATTGTGTGTTCTCCTCCCACCTGTGGTGGCGCTGTCACAGCAGATAAATGGTTGGGTGTTCTCTTGGTTCAGTTTAGCTCTCTTTGTTCGGAACTCTCCAGAACTTTCCTTTCCTTCCTGAAAAAGCACTTCATGTTTGAATCTCTGGGTTCTGAGTTCTAATTGTGTCTAGGTAGAAAGGTACCGACAGAACAAAGTGGCGATGAGGATGGGATATATCTGCGTTGTGGGAACTTTCTTGTTTTCAACTACAAAACATGGAAATGGACTGAACTGTGCAACAAAGCTTTCGCCCAAGCAAAGAAAGCATTGCTGAAATCGGAGGTCCTGACACACTTCGACCCAAAGCTACCCGTGCAGCTAGCATGTGATGCGTCACCATATGGTGTGGGAGCAGTCATATCCCACATCATGCCTTCTGGTGAAGAGAAACCTATCGCCTTCGCATCACGCACCTTGAACAAGGCCGAGAGTAACTATGCGCAGATCGAGCGCGAGGCCTTGGGAATCGTTTTTGGAATTCGAAAATTTCATCAGTACCTGCTTGGGAGAAGGTTCACACTCCTGATGGACTACTGTCCATTGACTTCAATCTTCGGGCCCCACACTGGAATTCCGTCTCTTGCTGCAAGCAGGATGTAAAGGTGGGCTTTACTGTTGTCAGGACACACATACGACATCAAATATCGCAAATCACACTTGCACAGCAACGCAGACGGTCTCTCGAGGCTACCCTTGCCTGTTACTCCCCCAGAGCCTCGTCAGATAGACATCTTCTACTTTAGACAAGTGGAGGGAGCACCTGTCACGGCAGTTCAGGTGCGAAGGTACACCCGCAACGATCCAGTCCTGTCTGAGGTAATGGACGATGTCATTCGAGGGAGAGCTATAGGAGATTCTCCCAGTTTGAAACCTTACGTTTCAAAAAGAAATGAGCTCTCCGTCCAGGCAGGTTGTCTTCTTTGGGGACGCCGTGTCATCATTCCGCCACCTCTGAGGGAACCTATACTGCAACAACTTCATACAGGCCACAGTGGGATGGTTCGGATGAAGGAAATGGCAAGAAGCTACTTCTGGTGGCCAGGTCTCGATGGAAATATTGAGGAGAAAGCCAAAACATGTTCCCCATGTCAAAGGGTCCGGAATGTTCCACAGCTGGCAACCCTACACCCCTGGGATTGGCCTGAAGAAGTGTGGCAGCGAGTACATGTGGACTTCGCCGGTCCTTTCTGTAAAGTCTGTAGGTTGTGCAGTAAATAACTTCAGAGACTTTAGAAGTACAAACAAAACAGGTCTTTACTATTCAGAGGTCTGGGCGATTTCTGATCTAGTTAACGTATCACAACCCTTATATACTGGTGTGGTCACTATCGGTATTACAGTATACATGAGCCAATAAATAGTGCCACCCTAAAGTAGTGCTCTTAAAGGCGAACGGTCACATTCTATAGTTCCCTTAAAGGTAAACGGTTACATACACAACACTCCTCCCTTCCTAGCTTATTACTTACAGAATCCCGTTAAACATACAATCTTCAATTTTATATAAACAGTTTGCAGATATACTCTCGATGGAGTCAACGTCATATAACAATTTACAGATATACTCTCGATGGAGTCAACGTCATATAACTTCATGTTTAACATAACATAATAACATATATAACTTCATGTCAAAACAGATCACAGATTCAGTCTCTGTGGAAAACAGTTCATAGATTCAGTCTCTGTGGTGTAGTCGGTTCACATTGCTGGAGTGACTCATTCAATAGTCCTTCCATGGGTTTAACAGTTTGAACTTCCGAACTGAATTGGCTCCGTTCGGAGGGACCACGTGTGTGATCTGGTAGAGGTAATAATGGTTCAGATGGGTCATCTTCTGTTTCGACTTTTCCTTTTCTGCTTCTTGGAGACTCTCTGGGCTCCACTGTCAGCTGCCAGCTGCATGCGCAGTTCCTCCTTCTCTTCCTCCTTTTTCCGTAGTAGAGCCACCTTCTCCCGATGTTCCGTAGACTTTCGGTGCTCCTCCATGATTTCTGTATGGTGGGAGTCGAAGTTACAAGTTGGGCAGGACAGGACATAGTAATATTCGGAGTCGTCCTGAGCTAGGCCAGCGAGAGGGTCTTCTATGTCCTCCCTACCCAGCTGGATGTCAGCCAGCTTTTGTTCCAAATCCAGACATCTTTCCTGAAGAGACTTCTTCACGTGTTCCGCTTCCTCTAACTTTTTCTGGGCTTTCAGCAAGTTGTTTACTAATGACCTCATTTGTGATTTTAATACTTCAACTTCCTTTGGAGATTGATTGATCAGACTATTCAATCCCTCTACCGGAGCAGTTGTTTCAGCGTTCTGTTGTTCAACCTTGACATGAGTCAGCGTACTTTTGATATCTAACGGTTGCTCTGCTGCCATCTTCTCAGTCTGTGTTGCAACCTCGGCTATTTCAATAACTTTTGAGAGCTCCAAACCCTTCTCCTCTGACGATTTAAGCTCATGTTCATGGCCCATTCTTACGGTCTCTGTGTTTCTTACAGTTCCCTTTTCTTCCACTGAAAAGATTTCCAGTTGCATCTGTTCTTCAAGTCGTTGGACCTCGGCCATTGCCGCTTCATATTTATTTTGTGTTTCCTTTAATAATTTAACGAGTTCTTGGACATCCTGTATTCCCTGTTCTGGTATGTCTTCCACCACTAATTTTTTTCCTATGGATTGAATCCCTAACGATGAGTCAGCCTTGGCCTGAAGCTCATCAAACATTTCCTGCAGACTTTGTAATTCTTGCTTATGGTCAACCTTTAGTCATTCATGTTCAACCTTTAGTTGCTCATATGCTTTCACTAACACGAGCTTTTCGGAAGTTGCCAAGTTAACCCCTTCCAGGATTGTAGTCCGAGCCTGTTCATACTGTTCTTTCAACTCGTTACACTCTGCTTGCAACAAGTCGTAGAGGTGAACTGGAATACCATCCTGACTTCCTGAAGATTCCTCTTCCTTTGGATCGTTCTGTGTATATTCTAGTTCCTGAACAGCCTCAGGGAGATGTGATTGGTACTTGGCCACGATGGCTCTATGGTCGCTCTCTGCTTGAGCGAGCTGTCTCTGTTGTCTTTCCAGGGACTCCCATTCGGTGTCCCAGAACTTTTTCACCTTTTCCATCTCTTGTAGGAGACGGGCACTCAACTGTTCTAATTGTCATTGTACTTTGACATAACGTTGAGTTCTAGCCCGGTGTTCCTCCGTAATGCATATGTCTGTAGCTTGAACAGACTCAGAATTCTCTGTCTTTATGCACGCCATCGATTTCCCAACCTTAGTCCGTGAGTTCATGTTAATCTTGTTTTTCATACATAAGCTGGACTTATCGTCTTCCGGCTCGGAGTCTGAGCTGCTTGTCTGCACCGAGTCCTCACTCGTCATTGCTTGTCGGTAGTGCCATTCCATGTCTATTTTCTTGATCCAATCCCGTCCCAGAAGTGGTGGTCCTCCCTCAGGTAGTACGTACAGATACATTCGTGGGTGTTCTTTACCCCTATCTCTCACCTTGACTCGTATTTTTCCCAGGGGGTATACATGATGCCCCGTGTATGTCTGTAATACGAATTTGGTATTTCTTAAGGGTATGTGAGAGAATAGCCGGTGATAGTCCTTTTGGTTGATGACGGATACAGCTGATCCCGTGTCCAGCTCCATTCGTACTTGGACTCCCGCTATTTTTAGTGTGACCCAGATCAACTGTAGATCAGTTACTTTACCCACATGGTGGATTCTCAGACTATCCAGCTCCTGGCTGTTTGGGTCTGAGTCTGAATTTTGTTCGTCTGAACTCTTTTCAGCCACCTGATGCACCTTGTTGTACTTTCCTTGTGGTGGTGGCTTCCTTTGCTTGTTGGTCTTCTTTCCGGACCTGCATACCTTCGCGATGTGACCCAGTTTGCCACATTTCCTGCACTCTTGGTTCTTAAACCAGCACTGATTCTGGTCGTGCGTTGTCTTTCCACAACGGTAGCATTTGGGAGTGCTTGCTGTAATTTGGTCCACCCCGAGTGCCGCCGCCTTTAGCTGCATTTCCGCCGTCCCTTTCGCTGCGGCTTCGTGCGATGAAGCTATGAGGACAGCCCTGTCCAGTGTGAGGTTGTTTTCTTCCAGAAGTCGCTTCTGCGTTCCTTCTTTGGCCAAGCCGCATACGAACTTGTCCCGCAGCGCCTCTGTCAAATTCCCTCCAAACTGGCAGTATTTCGCTAGCTTACGCAGTTCGACTAAGTATTCCGCATTGCTTTCATCTTGCCTCTGGGTTCTGGCGTAAAATTTAAATCGTTCAGCCAGCATCAACGGTGTGGGGTTCAAGTGATCCTTCAACACTGTTACGATCTCTTCGAAGGTCTGGTCCACTGGTTTAACTGGTGCTATTAGATGTTTCAAAAGCCCGTATGTTTTTGCTCCCATCGAATTTAACAAAGTTATTGCCTTGTTGTCATCCTCAATTTCGTTGGCTACGCAATATATTTCTATGCGTTCCACATACGTGGCCCAGTCTTCTATTTCTGCATTAAAGTCATTAATATTTCCTCGCTTAGGCATCTTCTTCTCTTTTTGAGAACAGTACAAGTATTACTTTACTTATTATTAATTTTCTTCTCTCTTCTTGAGAACACACCAGCCTTTCTGAAAAATCTTATTACTTTTCTGAAATTCTTAATAATTTCCAAGATGGCGGTTTCCCGCTTCTTCCTTCTTCTTCAGCGGTTTTCCCCGAAAAATGGCGGCTTTCCCGCGCTTCTCGCTCTCCCCGCCCACTTCAATGGCGGTTTTCCCGCGCTTGGCGGTCTTCACCCGGTCCCCCGACGCCGTCTGTCAGCCCGAGTGCGGCCCTTATCTATAATGCGATCGCTGGATCGCGAAGCGGCTGCCGGCCCTTATCTGTAGATCCGATCGCTCTCGCGGCTCTCGGCCCTTATCTGGAGATGCGATCGCTGGCTTGCAACGCCTCCCGCTCGGCTCTGGCTCCCCCGCTCGCGCGGCTCTCGGCTCTGACACTCCCGCGCCTACTCGCAGGCTCAGCGCTTCGTGGCAGCGGTTGCTGCACGGCTTCTCACATTGCCCGCGGTCCGGCTGTCACCCGACGCCGTTGGACCCGAATGCTTTGCCCTTCTCCTCCAAATACTTCTACCCCGTTTTTTTTAAAATTTATTTGTTTTAACTACTCACAGTCTCTTCGGCCGCCTTGTTTTAGGCTGATTGGCTCGCTCAAGATGTGGTAGCAGGGTAATCTGTGCCTGTTGCTGCCGCAGCTTTGCTGTTAATCTTCCAGCTTCCAGTAAGTACTATACTTTTAGTAGACGGAGCCTCGTGTTTTCTTTTTGAAGCTCTCTGCTACTGGTTAGTCTTGCCGCAGGGTACGATCGGACTCGTCGCCACTGTAAAGTCTGTAGGTTGTGCAGTAAATAACTTCAGAGACTTTAGAAGTACAAACAAAACAGGTCTTTACTATTCAGAGGTCTGGGCGATTTCTGATCTAGTTAACGTATCACAACCCTTATATACTGGTGTGGTCACTATCGGTATTACAGTATACATGAGCCAATAAATAGTGCCACCCTAAAGTAGTGCTCTTAAAGGCGAACGGTCACATTCTATAGTTCCCTTAAAGGTAAACGGTTACATACACAACACTCCTCCCTTCCTAGCTTATTACTTACAGAATCCCGTTAAACATACAATCTTCAATTTTATATAAACAGTTTGCAGATATACTCTCGATGGAGTCAACGTCATATAACAATTTACAGATATACTCTCGATGGAGTCAACGTCATATAACTTCATGTTTAACATAACATAATAACATATATAACTTCATGTCAAAACAGATCACAGATTCAGTCTCTGTGGAAAACAGTTCATAGATTCAGTCTCTGTGGTGTAGTCGGTTCACATTGCTGGAGTGACTCATTCAATAGTCCTTCCATGGGTTTAACAGTTTGAACTTCCGAACTGAATTGGCTCCGTTCGGAGGGACCACGTGTGTGATCTGGTAGAGGTAATAATGGTTCAGATGGGTCATCTTCTGTTTCGACTTTTCCTTTTCTGCTTCTTGGAGACTCTCTGGGCTCCACTGTCAGCTGCCAGCTGCATGCGCAGTTCCTCCTTCTCTTCCTCCTTTTTCCGTAGTAGAGCCACCTTCTCCCGATGTTCCGTAGACTTTCGGTGCTCCTCCATGATTTCTGTATGGTGGGAGTCGAAGTTACAAGTTGGGCAGGACAGGACATAGTAATATTCGGAGTCGTCCTGAGCTAGGCCAGCGAGAGGGTCTTCTATGTCCTCCCTACCCAGCTGGATGTCAGCCAGCTTTTGTTCCAAATCCAGACATCTTTCCTGAAGAGACTTCTTCACGTGTTCCGCTTCCTCTAACTTTTTCTGGGCTTTCAGCAAGTTGTTTACTAATGACCTCATTTGTGATTTTAATACTTCAACTTCCTTTGGAGATTGATTGATCGGACTATTCAATCCCTCTACCGGAGCAGTTGTTTCAGCGTTCTGTTGTTCAACCTTGACATGAGTCAGCGTACTTTTGATATCTAACGGTTGCTCTGCTGCCATCTTCTCAGTCTGTGTTGCAACCTCGGCTATTTCAATAACTTTTGAGAGCTCCAAACCCTTCTCCTCTGACGATTTAAGCTCATGTTCATGGCCCATTCTTACGGTCTCTGTGTTTCTTACAGTTCCCTTTTCTTCCACTGAAAAGATTTCCAGTTGCATCTGTTCTTCAAGTCGTTGGACCTCGGCCATTGCCGCTTCATATTTATTTTGTGTTTCCTTTAATAATTTAACGAGTTCTTGGACATCCTGTATTCCCTGTTCTGGTATGTCTTCCACCACTAATTTTTTTCCTATGGATTGAATCCCTAACGATGAGTCAGCCTTGGCCTGAAGCTCATCAAACATTTCCTGCAGACTTTGTAATTCTTGCTTATGGTCAACCTTTAGTCATTCATGTTCAACCTTTAGTTGCTCATATGCTTTCACTAACACGAGCTTTTCGGAAGTTGCCAAGTTAACCCCTTCCAGGATTGTAGTCCGAGCCTGTTCATACTGTTCTTTCAACTCGTTACACTCTGCTTGCAACAAGTCGTAGAGGTGAACTGGAATACCATCCTGACTTCCTGAAGATTCCTCTTCCTTTGGATCGTTCTGTGTATATTCTAGTTCCTGAACAGCCTCAGGGAGATGTGATTGGTACTTGGCCACGATGGCTCTATGGTCGCTCTCTGCTTGAGCGAGCTGTCTCTGTTGTCTTTCCAGGGACTCCCATTCGGTGTCCCAGAACTTTTTCACCTTTTCCATCTCTTGTAGGAGACGGGCACTCAACTGTTCTAATTGTCGTTGTACTTTGACATAACGTTGAGTTCTAGCCCGGTGTTCCTCCGTAATGCATATGTCTGTAGCTTGAACAGACTCAGAATTCTCTGTCTTTATGCACGCCATCGATTTCCCAACCTTAGTCCGTGAGTTCATGTTAATCTTGTTTTTCATACATAAGCTGGACTTATCGTCTTCCGGCTCGGAGTCTGAGCTGCTTGTCTGCACCGAGTCCTCACTCGTCATTGCTTGTCGGTAGTGCCATTCCATGTCTATTTTCTTGATCCAATCCCGTCCCAGAAGTGGTGGTCCTCCCTCAGGTAGTACGTACAGATACATTCGTGGGTGTTCTTTACCCCTATCTCTCACCTTGACTCGTATTTTTCCCAGGGGGTATACATGATGCCCCGTGTATGTCTGTAATACGAATTTGGTATTTCTTAAGGGTATGTGAGAGAATAGCCGGTGATAGTCCTTTTGGTTGATGACGGATACAGCTGATCCCGTGTCCAGCTCCATTCGTACTTGGACTCCCGCTATTTTTAGTGTGACCCAGATCAACTGTAGATCAGTTACTTTACCCACATGGTGGATTCTCAGACTATCCAGCTCCTGGCTGTTTGGGTCTGAGTCTGAATTTTGTTCGTCTGAACTCTTTTCAGCCACCTGATGCACCTTGTTGTACTTTCCTTGTGGTGGTGGCTTCCTTTGCTTGTTGGTCTTCTTTCCGGACCTGCATACCTTCGCGATGTGACCCAGTTTGCCACATTTCCTGCACTCTTGGTTCTTAAACCAGCACTGATTCTGGTCGTGCGTTGTCTTTCCACAACGGTAGCATTTGGGAGTGCTTGCTGTAATTTGGTCCACCCCGAGTGCCGCCGCCTTTAGCTGCATTTCCGCCGTCCCTTTCGCTGCGGCTTCGTGCGATGAAGCTATGAGGACAGCCCTGTCCAGTGTGAGGTCGTTTTCTTCCAGAAGTCGCTTCTGCGTTCCTTCTTTGGCCAAGCCGCATACGAACTTGTCCCGCAGCGCCTCTGTCAAATTCCCTCCAAACTGGCAGTATTTCGCTAGCTTACGCAGTTCGACTAAGTATTCCGCATTGCTTTCATCTTGCCTCTGGGTTCTGGCGTAAAATTTAAATCGTTCAGCCAGCATCAACGGTGTGGGGTTCAAGTGATCCTTCAACACTGTTACGATCTCTTCGAAGGTCTGGTCCACTGGTTTAACTGGTGCTATTAGATGTTTCAAAAGCCCGTATGTTTTTGCTCCCATCGAATTTAACAAAGTTATTGCCTTGTTGTCATCCTCAATTTCGTTGGCTACGCAATATATTTCTATGCGTTCCACATACGTGGCCCAGTCTTCTATTTCTGCATTAAAGTCATTAATATTTCCTCGCTTAGGCATCTTCTTCTCTTTTTGAGAACAGTACAAGTATTACTTTACTTATTATTAATTTTCTTCTCTCTTCTTGAGAACACACCAGCCTTTCTGAAAAATCTTATTACTTTTCTGAAATTCTTAATAATTTCCAAGATGGCGGTTTCCCGCTTCTTCCTTCTTCTTCAGCGGTTTTCCCCGAAAAATGGCGGCTTTCCCGCGCTTCTCGCTCTCCCCGCCCACTTCAATGGCGGTTTTCCCGCGCTTGGCGGTCTTCACCCGGTCCCCCGACGCCGTCTGTCAGCCCGAGTGCGGCCCTTATCTATAATGCGATCGCTGGATCGCGAAGCGGCTGCCGGCCCTTATCTGTAGATCCGATCGCTCTCGCGGCTCTCGGCCCTTATCTGGAGATGCGATCGCTGGCTTGCAACGCCTCCCGCTCGGCTCTGGCTCCCCCGCTCGCGCGGCTCTCGGCTCTGACACTCCCGCGCCTACTCGCAGGCTCAGCGCTTCGTGGCAGCGGTTGCTGCACGGCTTCTCACATTGCCCGCGGTCCGGCTGTCACCCGACGCCGTTGGACCCGAATGCTTTGCCCTTCTCCTCCAAATACTTCTACCCCGTTTTTTTTAAAATTTATTTGTTTTAACTACTCACAGTCTCTTCGGCCGCCTTGTTTTAGGCTGATTGGCTCGCTCAAGATGTGGTAGCAGGGTAATCTGTGCCTGTTGCTGCCGCAGCTTTGCTGTTAATCTTCCAGCTTCCAGTAAGTACTATACTTTTAGTAGACGGAGCCTCGTGTTTTCTTTTTGAAGCTCTCTGCTACTGGTTAGTCTTGCCGCAGGGTACGATCGGACTCGTCGCCACTGTAAAGTCTGTAGGTTGTGCAGTAAATAACTTCAGAGACTTTAGAAGTACAAACAAAACAGGTCTTTACTATTCAGAGGTCTGGGCGATTTCTGATCTAGTTAACGTATCACAACCCTTATATACTGGTGTGGTCACTATCGGTATTACAGTATACATGAGCCAATAAATAGTGCCACCCTAAAGTAGTGCTCTTAAAGGCGAACGGTCACATTCTATAGTTCCCTTAAAGGTAAACGGTTACATACACAACACTTTCGAAGAGAAGATGTTTATGGTGGTTGTGGATGCTCGTAGCAAGTGGCCGGAGGTCGCTGTGATGAGGTCTACCACGGCAGAGAAAACAATTGAGAAACTTGGTGAGATGCTCAGCCGTTATGGCTCACCGGAACAACTCGTAAGTGACAACAGTCCACAATTTGTATCACAGGAGTTTGCAACCTTCCTGCATGTGAATGGTTTCCAACACATCAGGTCTGCGCCTTATCATCCCTCTACTAACGGCCAGGCAGAAAGGTTCGTGCAAACTTTGAAGCATGCCTTGAAGGCACCGCAAGGTCAGGGCTCAATCCACCAACGTCTGAACAGCTTCCTGTTGTCCTACAGGAACGAGCCGCATGCCACAACCAAAACTTCCCCCGCTTCGCTCATGATGAAGAGGCAGTTGCGGACAAGTTTTGACTTACTCAAACCTTCAAGGGCCGAACAGGTTGTCCATTGTCAACAACAAGCTCAAGTTGAAAAGAGAGTGAAAAGAGCCAAGGAGAGACGGTTTCACCCTGGAGAGCACGTCCTAGCTCGAAACTACAACACTGGACCGAAATGGGTTCCTGCTACGGTGATTGCGCAGACGGGCCCTGTGTCTTACATGGTTGAGACTGCCGAGGACGTCATCTGGAGAAGACACACAGATGAACTGTTGCTAGGAGCAGAGACAGCCACAGAGGCTCCAACGGCTGGTTGGCCTGAACTGTTTCCAGATGATACCGCAAACCAGCATCCTTTGCCACAGTGCTCTTCTCCAACACAGGAAGTCAAAGAGACTGTTCCACCTGTGCAAACTCCTGGCTTTCGACTGACACAGGCACCTCCTCCATCCAGGCCTGTGTCAATGCCTACGGCTGTGGAAGCCAGCGATGACCGCCGGTATCCTGTCAGAGAGCGGCAGCCTCCAAGACGCTTGGATCTGTAGGCTTAGTGACTTACCCACAAGACTGGGGCAGAATAAACCCCAGGGTAAAGTCAGGGTTTGAGGCAGTCTACCTCTACCCTTGGTTAGTTGAGTGCATTGAAAGTAACTTACCTGTTGAGGAATAATGTGGACCTTTCATTTAAGAGGGGAGGAATATGTTATGTATTGTGTGTTCTCCTCCCACCTGTGGTGGCGCTGTCACAGCAGATAAATGGTTGGGTGTTCTCTTGGTTAAGTTTAGCTCTCTTTGTTCGGAACTCTCCAGAACTTTCCTTTCCTTCCTGAAAAAGCACTTCATGTTTGAATCTCTGGGTTCTGAATTCTAATTGTGTCTAGGTAGAAAGGTACCGACACAGCAAACCTGTTTGCAGACATGCCATAATAGTGGCCTAAGGGGATGGTGCCATGGAGTGACACACAAGGCATTGGTCCGCACAGGCATCGCGTGCAGCAGCGCCTCCATTTCAGCAGCCATTATACAGGGGATCAGGTGCTTGGGCTGTTCCACCACTTGCCTGCAGACTCATGCCAATATGTTGGGTTTCCTTTCCCTTCATTTTTCACTCCTTTTTAAGGCTATCGATGGACTGAGATGCTTTTTGTCCCTATAATCCGACACTCCCCTTTAATTGTGCTCTTTCCTCCCTGCAAACATTAAATATTAAAAAGGAGTGTCAGATTAGGGAGACAAAAATTCTGAAAACCCTTGAAAAGGCTCAATAAGTATCTCAACTCATACTCATCACTGGATCAGCAGCGATGAATTATGCACTTGACATTAGAATGGCAAATAGCATTAAATGCATACGCCAATGGGATCCTAGTTGGAGTACTCACAAAATATACTCTATACTTACCCGTCCACCACTGGAGTATCAAAAACACATACTTTCCATGACCACTTGGAAGGAATCAGATACATAGGAACTGATTTTGTGATCATGTGACATTGGCTTTGGGACTCTTCAATGTTGTGTATGACATGTAACAATAGCCTGGTGACCTGACCCCTTGCTGAGTTGGTGAGATGAGATCAGGTCATTCCTGCGCTCATCTTGTCCATGAGATCCACCTCCTGCTCCCTCGACTCTATTCCCAGCAAACTGCTGTCCGCCCAACTTCCTTTTCTGGCTCCCATGTTAGCTGATATTGTTAACACTTCTCTCTCCTCAGGCACTGTCCCTCTCTCCCTGAAATATGACATCATCACCCCTCTCCTCAAAAAACCAACCCTTGACCCCTCCGTCCTTGCAAACTACTGCCCCCATCTCCAACCTCCCTTTCTTCTCCAAAGTCCTTGAACGTGTTGTTGCCTTCCAAATCTATGCCCATCTTTCCCGCAAAAGATGGCGTCCACACCTCGTGACCAAAAGCCTGTAAGATTTTAAAAGCTTGGACTCTGCAGCTCAGAACAAGCAGCTTTGGGAAATCGAAACTTAAATTGCAGTTTCTGTGAAAAGGACTTTGACCCAGAAATTGGGTTGGGGCGCCAAAGTGGCGCAAAAGTCGCCTGAGCGCAGGATTTAGCGCAGCGTTTGAGGCTTCAGCGATCGTCAGATATTCAGTTTAATTGCCCCTCGAGGGACACGGGGCGAGGCTCGAGGCGCTCCGCGTCCCTCTTAGGGCGCTGAAACTGAATATCGCAGCGCAACGTGCCGCAGCGCCACACGCTGCGGCACGACATGCTGCGGTACTGCAGGCCTTCCTCCCACTGTTAAGGGGGAGGTGCCTGCAACAGCATGAGCCCCGATCGCAAATGCCGGCAAACGGGCCCGGCACCAAGGAGAAGTGCCGGGCTCTCGGGAAACAGCCGGCAATGCCGCGGGGGGGGACCAGGAGGCCGGGGACGGAGGTACTGGCAGGCAGCCGCCAAAAAAGGCGGCCGCCCCGCACCTCCACCTTAACCTGCACTGCTGCCGGCACAGTAAGGCCCTGTGAACCAGGCGCGGGTAGCGAACGGCGCAACTGCGGCGTTCGCTACCAAATATCGCAAACGGGGCGCGAATGGGGCGCTGCGCACACTGATGACGTCATTGGTGGTGGCACGGCGCAAAAGGCTAACGCCACCATTATCGCCCCAACTCAATATCGCGGGATGCGCAGCCAGTGGCGCTACAGCCACTGCCTGCCTCTTTAGGCGCTAATAAGTGGCGCTACTCACCCAATTTCTCCCCCTTTGTGTTTTGGAAGCCAGACAGCAAACATGGAATATGCATTACGTCAGATCGTAGACAGACCAAAACCAGTTAGGCCTATACTTGAGGCCATTAGGTTGTCCGCAGCAATAATTGGAAACAGCTTATGGGAGCCATCAAGGCTGGACAGGCTGATTAAAATGCATTAATGACAATACAGCCCGGACATCAGACCATTAGGTGCAATAAACGGCCATCTAAAAACAGTTATTTTAGATTGGTACAATCATTTAAAACAGCCCGCCAAAAATTGAAACAATGAACTAACCTGATTTGGCGCGCAGATAAGGGGCCATCGAAAAGAGTATAACTGTAGGCCCTTAGTACCAATTGGGGCTCATCTCTCTGGTCGCTCTGCTCTTGTCAGGCTTGGGGCTGCCGCCGCTCGCACTCGTGCCCTGGCCTCGTGGCGGGTCTCTCCTCGCTCCCCGCAGTAAGATTCCCGCAGTCAAGGACATCCATACCAACAGCAGGGGAGGGGAACGAGACCCGAGTCCATAGTCATCCAGGACACCCAGGCCGCAGAAAGGGGCGAGACGAAACTGAGCAGGTAGCCCAGGACTTGTATGGTAGCCATACGTGACGAGGCGAATCGAGACGAAGAGTAAGGTAGACCCGACAAAGTGGCAGAGAAGGGCAGCAGAAGACGTATTAATTAGAAAACCCAAGCGCCGAGTTATAAGCTGACGCTCGGGGAAGAAAGTATCTGAGGACAGTGAGACTAAGTTGGTTGGGCGAACCCTGCAATTAAGCTGGCGCTTGGGGGCAAGCCTCTCGTTGAACACTGTGAATAAACGCAGGTGTCCACGCTATGACGAGTATGTTGGTGTTCTAAGAATGGGTAGTAAAATCTAAGCTGTAAAACCTGCTAATCGCCTCATTGACGTAACGTTACCGCCAACGACCGCCTGAGGGAGAAGAAGAAGAGAACCCATCGTGATGAGACGATGATGGCAGCTGAGGAGAAGAAAGGTGTGTCGCAGCAGCAGCTCCAGCACCGCACCCTGAGACCACGTGGCGATGGGGTACCTAAAAGGACAGAAGATCAAACCTCAAAACCCTCATCCGTTAAAACAACTGGCTTTGCTTTGGATTGGTGAGCATGAATTCTGGCCCCTCATAGCTTAATCTAGTTAGGTATAGGGGTGGGATAAGGATTAAGGGGATTGTTAAAGTAATTGTTTTTCCCTCGATGTGCCGTGTGTTCCCCATTCCCTGTATATAAGTATATAGTTGTAGTGTTATATGCCTGTAATTGTGTTCCCTACCAGTAAATTTTCTCATAAGACTGTGTTTTCATTCCTGTTTTAATAAAATCTTGGTTTGCTTACACCGAACCACCTGTTTACTCGAGTCTTTCTGTATCGCCGCCTGTACCTAATTCCGGTGTCTAGCACCCAAGGGTGTGGGAGCGATTCGAACCGCTCACCACCAGTCAGGGGCATAACTGACTGGGCGCACGTGCCACCCGCCACCCCCTACAGAAAATGGCGACCGCGGGAGGACACCAGGAACAGGGTTGCAATACAGTAGACGATGGTTTGGATGAGCAAACCATGATGGAGGAAAGGATTTCAGATTATGTGCTTCGCAAGGTGAATATAACTAAGAAGTGGATCACTACTCTGTTAAGGGCTGGGCATCCGGTAAATGCAGCAGTTAAGTGGACAGAGGGAAAGGAACACAAGAAGTCCTTAGAGAAGGCAGTTTGGCTGATGTGTTTTAAAAGGCAGGTCCAGCTTTTGGACAGGCTCATTGCAGCACAGGCAGTCGAGTTAAGGGAGTCAGCCCTGGAGATCCAGGATAAGGCTCTAGCAGGGGAGAAGTTATTAGTAGCTTTGCAGGCCTTGAATCAGGAGAGAGTGCATTTAATGGGAGAACATAAGGCCCAGTTGGAATACCTACGGTGCCAAGTCACCGAGTCCAAGGGAAATGAGTTAAGGTTGCGGGAGAAGAACGCCTGCTTGGCAAGGCAGATTAGGGAACAGGAAGAGAAAGTACAGGAGGTAAAGGCCGCTTACAAGCTAGCGAGCAAACGGGGGTTTGAGGAGGCATACCACGGCCCCTGTAAAGAGCGGATAGAAAATCTGAGCCGAGCCCTCCGGGAGGCAAAAGGCATGGTGTGCCTCATAAGCCCAAAGGCATGGTCAGGCGGATTTTATGGGGAACGAGGGGAGGACAGTTCCAACGTCACTGGTAGTGCCCAGCGATGACCCGGTTGAGGGAGAGGAGATCCCACGACTACCACCCGTAGCGCCAAGTTTCAGTGAGGTTTGGCAGTAAGTGGGGGTGGAGCCAAAGGCGGAGGTGGAGCAACCCCCGCGAGAGAGGTCGGAGCCGGGATCGATGTGCCCAGCACGGCATCGGAGGTTCGGCCCATCCGTCAATGGCGACGATGAGGGACCCCTCCAAAACCAGTTCGTATTACCTTATAGCACCCAACAGCTTAGGGCTATGGTCAACCATATCCCGAAGCTGTCCGAAAAGGGAGACCCCTCGATCCACTTCAGGGACATAGAGCAGGCAGCCAGCGTCAACGACTGCGATGGCGCTGAGCAGGCCAAGATGCTGCTATTCTCTCTGGAGAGTAGTCTCCTCCAATCCCTCTCTGACGAGTGTAAGAGGGGGCAGAGCGGGTATGAGGAGCTCAAAGATGCGGTTCTGCAGGCCATGGGGATGAATGAGGGAAGTCCTTTCTCCCGTGTGGAGAAGACGGTCCAGCTCGCAGGGGAAACCCCGCAGGCTTTCGCGGACCGGTTATGGTCAGTGTACTGGAGGGCCTGCCCAGGGGCGCCGAACCGGGCGTTCCTGAATGCGGATCCCCTGGCCCATTGGCTCCGTTACCTGGTGGTGAACAGCTTGCCACAGGTCCGGGCCAAGGCGGAAGTCTGGATCGACCCCAAAAATCCCCAGACCACCGAGCTTACGGTGATCAGGCAGCTCATTCTGGCCTATAAAAATGGTAGGGGAACCGATGCACACCCACCCAAGGGGAAGGTGCATGAGGTAAAACCCGGACCGAGTAGGAAAGAGTGGCACCAGGAAGGGAGTAACCCCCCCAACACAAAGACGAATTGTTACGGGTGCGGGAAGGATGGTCACTGGTGGAAGGAGTGCAAAAACCCTTGGAAAGATAGCAAGGGAAAGAATTCCACAGCCCCAGCCCAAAAGGCGGGGACAGGAATCCCTCCCGCAGAGGTCGAGTCATTTTTGGACACCGTGAGATCCTTATTGACTGGCCAGGGGAGAGTAGCAGCCGCTACCGGTGCTGTGACCCCGTCAGCCCCACCCAACCCACAGCCGTGACTAGAACCAGCGCAGCCTGTCGACCTGTGTCCCCTTGAAGACGATGAGGGGAACAGGCCCTGTGTTAAGACGCGGGTGGAGATGGTGCAGGGGAGATATTCGGTGGACACTGGAGCTTCCAGCACGGTGGTCCATTCGGAAGACCTGACCAATCCACCCAGGTCTAACAAGGTCCCATTTAGCCTAATGGGATCTACAGAGAACGAGCAGGCTGGGGAAATGGCCAAACTTTGGCCATAGTTTTAGGATCCCTCCCTATCACATGGGAGGGTAACCAAAGGACCAACGAGGTGGCCGAGCAGGTGGGGCCAGAGAAGGAAAGTTATGGGATCCCTGCAGAGCAGGCCTGGTAGCCGCAGTCGGGACAAGGGAGGCACACAGGGGGTAGCTTTGGCCCCGGACCTATAGCAGGTCCAAGCCCAAGATCCCGTCTGTAAGGCCGTTCCGGTAAGGGAAGAGAACGGGGAGTCCCTAGAAGGCCTGTTCGGGGCAGCGGATGAGATTTTAAAACAGGCTGCTGGTTATATCAACCAGTGCAAGCTGTTTCAGCCTGAAAGGGGAAAACAGCCAGTTGGGGTAAGGTCTGAGGATAGAGATCCTCAGCCTGCAGCAGGAGCGAGTTCACAGACTGCAAAGGCAGGCGCTGTGGCGTGCTTAAAGGGAGGGGCCATCCCGCCCATCGATTGGGACACTCCCCCACTCTTCTGGGATCTAGAGGAGGAGGGACCCGAGGGTGAAGACCCCGCCCCGGACCCAGTTTTGGGACCTGGGGGCGGAGGCTCTCAGCCTGTAGCACCAGGCTGCGAAGAGTTACCTGCCCCTAGCCCAGGTTCGGGAGAGGTCAAGCCTAAGGAAGATGTAGTGGCGCTTCTTAGTTTCCAAACAGGCAGGCCACTGAGCTGTGGGGCCTTTAACAACGAGTAGACGCGTGTCGAAATAAAACGTTCCCAAACGTAGCTTTGTCTTTTAAACTGTTTACTATAACACTTAACAAACGGAATTACAAAGCAAACACGTATAAACGAACACGGTCAAAAACTGTACTGCTCCAAACCTCACAGCTTCTGCCTCTTTCGACCACGTGCAGTTTAAACTGTAAAATGGCTGCACCCATGTGTGGCTTAGGGACTGTTCCATTGTGGCAAGAATGAAGGGGGTGTCGGACTATACTACTGGAGCAAGAAAATAGGGGGTTTCTTAATACAATAAGTCGGTCAGGTAAATTAACTGTATTATGCCATTTAGCCACTATTTTAAAGTATTTTCTTAAGCTTTTATGGCTCTTACATTCCGGCCCCTAATTGACTAGGCACATGAAGCATATCAATTACTCAAACATTCTTAAGAGTCATAAACTAATGAGTTCAACATATTTACAATATAAATGTCCACTTTTTTCGTTCAGGGACCTTTCACGCTACTTCTTGTAGCAGGCAGAGCTTTGTGATCGGTCTTTCCAGGGTCGTGTAACCGTCTGCAAACAATGCATTCAGAGAGTATTTTTCTTATTACGGAATTAGCTCCTGGAATCCAGTATCTTTGTCTTAGCTTCGCAAGCACGTGATTCCTCCCACTGTGTCCAATACTCTGGTGTATATGCTGAAGAATGAGGGTAGCAACCCGGAGGTCCTTAGAAAGGATAGCAGGATGCTTGGCCTCCTCTGGCATAGCAGATTTGTTTAGTCTCCCTCCCACCCTCATTACTCCATCTTGCAGTGTAGGGTCCAGCTTGTAGATATGACTACCTTTCTTGATTGGAGTATTTCGCTGTAGAGCTTCGATTTCTTCTGGGTATCTTTGTCTTTGACTGAAGCGAACTATCCCCTTCTCAGCCTTGGCCAAATCCTCCACGGTCAGTGAATTCTTGCCCAATGTGGTCTTGTGCTGATGCATGTACTGCTGTAGAAGCATTCTCTGCTTATCAGGGTTACTTTCAGACTGACTGATAGTGGCTCGGTACTCTTTTCTCTTACCGCTCCGGTGTAGCAGCAACTCTTTCAACCTTAGGAACCATGCAACTGCTTTCCTCAACTGGTGCCATCCTGAGAAATGGTTAACAAGCTTGTTCACTGTGTCGAAGTTCTCTTTCGTATTTATGAGATTTACTGTGACTGATCTCTTGACTTTGACGTCGTCTTCAGCAATCTGACTTGGCATATCTGGTCTTTCTGGCCATGATCTCTCTGTTTCCAGCAGATAACTTGGGCCTTGTATCCAAGTTTCGCTCCTCGTGAAGTTTTCAGCCTTCAATCCCCGTGAGGCTTGATCTGCTGGGTTTAATGAGGTGTTTACATACCTCCATTGAGATGGTTGTGTAGCTTCTCTAATGGATGAGATTCTGTTTGCTACGAAGGTCTTGAAGCGTATCTTCTCATTCTCTATATACTTCAGCACCGTCGTGCTATCCGTCCAGAAGACAGATTCTTCTAATGGGGGCTGTAACTCTTTACGCATCACCTGGTCAACTTTAGCTGCAACAACCGCTGCCGTCAATTCCAGTCTCGGGATGGTGACCTGCTTCAGCGGAGCCACCCTGGATTTCCCCATGAGGAAGGCACAATGTTTCTGGCCCTGTTGATTTGTCAGCAAGAGGTAAGTAGCCGTGCCCTAGCCGTCCTCACTGGCGTCCGAGAAATGATGTAGTTGAGCCGTCCTTGTAACTCCAAAACTCGCGGGCTTGATGCATCTACTGACGTTGAAGCTAGAAAGTTGTTGCAAATCTGTCAGTCATCTGTGCCATCTCTGAGCTTGACCTTCTGGGATATCTTCATCCCATCCTCTCTTGTCTCTACACAGCTCTCGTAGCATCAGCTTCTCTGGCAGAATGAGTGGTGCCAGGAATCCGAGAGGGTCGTAGATGGAACTGACCACGGAGAGAATCCCTCGTCTTGTGGATGGTCTTTCGTTCACCATTATCCTGAAGTTGAACGTGTCTGACTCGATGCACCATTGTACACCAAGAGCTCTCTCGATAGGAAGGACATCGTGGCTCAGGTCCAGATCTTTGACTTCAGTGGCTCTTTCCTTTTCTGGGATAGAAGCTAGAACTGCTCTGCTGTTGCTTATCCACTTAGTCAGATGGAATCCTCCATTCGAACACAGAGTTCTAAGGTCTCTTGACAGTGCGATGGCATCGTCTTCTGTTGACACGGACTTCAGACAGTCATCGACATAAAAGTTTCTGAAGATTGTCTCCACGGCCTCTGATGGTGCTTTGCCTTTGTCATCTTCTGCAGTTTTTCTGAGAGCGTAGCTTGCACAGCTGGGAGATGATGTGGCTCCAAACAAGTGTACGGCCATTCTACATTCCACCATCGCTTGACTAACGTCGCCATCTGGCCACCAAAGGAAACGCAGAAGATCAGCATCTTCATCAGGGATTCTGACTTGGTAGAACATTGATTCTATGTCTGCCATCATGGCAACGAGCTCTTGTCTAAACCTAGTCAAGACGCCAATGAGGGTATTAGTAAGATCAGGACCTTGAAGCAGCTGATCATTCAGTGAAGTTCCTCTGAATGAGGCGGCGCAGTCAAACACTACACGGATCTTTTTCTTCTTTGGGTGATACACCCCGTGATGAGGAATGTACCAGACCCTTCCATCGTCTCTGTTCAACTGTTCTTCAGGCACTTTTACAGCATAGCCTTTCACTATGATGTTTCTCATGAAGTCTTTGTAGTCTTCGTGAAAGTCAGGGTTCTTGTTCAGCTTTCTCTTTAGACTGATGGCGCGTTGCTCTGCTATGCAGCGATTGTTCGGCATCTTCGCGGTCTGTCTTCTCAGTGGCAAACCAATGTGATAGTGGCCATCAATGAACTGTGTAGACCTTGTCATCAAATCCATGAACTGATGGTCTTCTTGTGACATCTCTGTCTTTTCCTCACAGCTGCGTTCTGAGAAGTCTGCGTTGAACTGCTGTATCAACAGCTCTTCAATGCTTGCGATCGAGATGCGATTAACTGTGACATTTTGTCGTTCCTCCTTGTTCGACTTGTTGCCATCATCTCTCCTTACCTGTCCATTGACTACCCATCCAAGGGCTGTCCTGACGGCGTAGGGTCCGTCATCCTTGCTGTTTATCACCTGCCATGGCTCCATAGTTTTGTAGGCATTGGTTCCAATTAATAGGCCAATTTCTGCTTCAATGTATGGGAGACGCACCTTTTCTAGGTAAGGCCATCTATCCACATCCTTCTGCAGGGCTAGGTTCCCTATTCTAACAGGAATCTCCCTCTGTGTGAAAACATTAGGCAGGTCTATGAAGTCCTTCTCTTCAAGTCCACACACTTCTAGGTCTGACAGGATATAACTTTGCATTGCCTTCTCATGACCCATGGTGCGTAATAGGATTTCTGTTCTTCTGCCTCTAACGTTCAGCTGTCGCATGAGTGATTCTGTGCAGAACGTTGCTGAACTACCTGGATCCATGAAGGCGTAAGTCTCCACAACCTTCTCACTCCTCTTAGACTTGATCCTTACTGGTACGATGGCGAGAATACAATCACTGTCACCGGCCCCAGTAAGTCCACAAGTCTCTGGTTCTAGCGACACCAGAGCACTTGAAACAGCCGTCTCGTCGGTATTGTTTTCTTCACTCTTCTTAGGGACTTGTTCTTCTTTATGGATATGCAGCAGACTGGGATGTTTCCGAGTGCACTCTCTGCATGTTGTTCTTTGCTTACAGTTTCTACTCAGGTGCCCCTGAGAGAGACATCCAAAACATAGGCCGTTGCACTTCAGGAATTCGATTCTGTCCTTATGTGGCTGTGCTTTGATGCCGCTGCAGAAATCCAATGTATGATTCTTCTGGCAGAATAAGCATGGCTTCTGAAAGGCATCAGCAGACGTCCCTGTGCTGCTCCTTTTGGTAGAGGAGTTCTGGGGCCTTTCTTCCTCGGCCTGAGTGACGATAGTTGCAAAGCTGCTTCCCCTGGAACCACCTTTCCTGAGAGTCTTTGATTCAACAGGCTTGGCTTTCACTCTTCCATCAGTAGTCGGGCTGACATCCTGGATGTTTCCAAACAATGGGTCCCTAGCAATTTTAGCCTGTTTGTCTATGAAGTTCACTAAGTCTGCAAACCTGGCTCTACTTTTCCGTCTCTCCATTATCTCAAAGGCTGTTCTTCTCCATTGTTCTCTCATCCTGTAAGGAAGCTTAGAGATGATGATTCTCATAGTCGTAGGATTGTCCATCTCTTCCATGAATTCAACATCCTCCATGGTGTTGCGACATCCTATGAGGAAAAGAACGTATGCGTTCAATGCCTCTCCGTCCTCCGATCTGATCTGTGGCCACTTGGTAGCCTTTTCAATATATGCAGTGGCTATCTTCAGCTCGTTACCATAGTGCTCCTGCAGCAACTTCCTGGCTTCTATGTATCCCCGGTCCGGTCTCATGTGTTCACAGCTTCTGACCAGGTCTTGTGGTTTACCACTGGTGTACTGTCCCAGGTAGTACAACTTATCACTGCTGCTCTCTGTTTTGGAGTCAATGGCTTGTTCAAAGGATCTGATGAAGGGCTTATACTTGAGTGGGTCGCCTTGGAACACTGGTATGTCTCTTTGAGGGAGTCGAAACAGATTCTGTTGTTTTACAAGCATCTCTGTAATTTCGTTCTGACGTTGCATCACTCGGTATAGGCTTCTCCCTGTGTCTTCAGGCCTCTGGTGGTCATCAGCAGGGTCTAGTCTAGACCGTCTGACGTCTGGGGTAGCATCACGTGCTCCTGTTAGTGGAGAGGCCACTCTTCCACGCTGTAATGCCAGGGGATTGCCTTCGGGCTCTGTTGTAACTCTTGAAGGTGCCCTGGATCCAACTCTATGTGACAACGTTGACTGGCAGTGGCTCCCGCCATCCCGTGAGCCTTCATAATCTTCGTACGCACTCAACCTGGCGTCTGAGACCTCGATAGCTGTTTTTATCTCCAGCTGTTCTTTCTTTGCCTGCACCTGGGCCCGTTGGGCCTGCACTTGGGCCTGCAGTTGGGCCTGTTGGGCCTGCAGTTGGGCCTCTTGGACCTGCAGTTGGGCCTCTTCCCATTCAAGAGCTTGCTTCTCCGCTAAGGATGCTGCGCGCGCCATCAGCGCCGCCCGTTCAGCCTCCGCTCTCATGCGTCGCGACGAGCTTGTGGTGGAAGCGACTGACCTGTGTCCAGAAACAGAGCTACCTTCTTTTCGATTTTTGCTCGGTCTGGCGGAAGTCTCTGAAATGCTATCGTCTGGTCCGACTTCATCGTCAACTTTATCTTTCTCTGCTGTATCAGCATCTTGACGAATCTTTAAAATCCACTGTTCCGTGGCCTTGATATAGTCCTTAATGCTGGTTGATTTAAGATCAAACCAGTTGTGCTGATCATCATTTCCCTCTTCTTCAGACAGAAGTGCTAATACATCTTCATTGAGTACATTAAATTCTTCATGCAGCTTGGAGAAATCGTAATACATTATGTCTTCAGCTTTCTTAATATTAGCATTATCTTCCATGAGGCGATCAATTATCTTCATTTTTCCAGTTATCTGAGCTAATTTAGCCTTCCTTGCACCTATGCTTCTATGTAACTTCTCTTCCATTGCCTTTGGGGTGAGCTTTATTTCCCTCTTTTGGCCAACAATCCTTCTGGCTGAGGGAAGCTGCTGGCTCCGCAAGGCCTCGGCCATTTTACCCGCAGCTCTTATTTAGCTTCTCAATAGAATGAACAAAGCAAGTAACAGTCACTGTACCTTCGCTTTCTTATATTGTCGTCTGGCTCCGTGACCATTCATGTATACGTTCGCCGACGATTCCGTCCCTTCCTTCTTAGGGGGCCAGTTTTTGACTAATGTAGTGGCGCTTCTTAGTTTCCAAACAGGCAGGCCACTGAGCTGTGGGGCCTTTAACAACGAGTAGACGCGTGTCGAAATAAAACGTTCCCAAACGTAGCTTTGTCTTTTAAACTGTTTACTATAACACTTAACAAACGGAATTACAAAGCAAACACGTATAAACGAACACGGTCAAAAACTGTACTGCTCCAAACCTCACAGCTTCTGCCTCTTTCGACCACGTGCAGTTTAAACTGTAAAATGGCTGCACCCATGTGTGGCTTAGGGACTGTTCCATTGTGGCAAGAATGAAGGGGGTGTCGGACTATACTACTGGAGCAAGAAAATAGGGGGTTTCTTAATACAATAAGTCGGTCAGGTAAATTAACTGTATTATGCCATTTAGCCACTATTTTAAAGTATTTTCTTAAGCTTTTATGGCTCTTACAGAAGAAGATCCTCGTCCAGCAGCAGTGGCTAGCCCACAGGCCGCACCGGAGGGGACAGCAGTCCGGGTTAAAGGCCCATCGGCCAAGAAAGCCCCACCGGCCAAAGTCCCTAGAAGGTCCCCACGGGCGCCCCAGCCGAGAAAGCCATGGTCACCAGCTCCCCAGTTTAAAGGGACAGCCTCCCGAGTCAGGGGGAGGTCAAAAGACAGAGGTCCCCAGCTAGTCGCCGCGGGCGGTGAGGGACCAACAGTGCAGGACGGTGTGGCCACACCGGGGGAAGCGGTGTGCCGCAGTCCAACGTGGAATTAGCCTGGCCGCCCGGAGACGGGCGGCAGATGTACATAGTTTAGGTAATGTAAGTTTATATTGTTAGGTTTAAGTATTTAGCTTAAGTTTGGGTGTTTTAGCTTAAGTTGAATAAGGTGATGGGTAGTTTAGGTTAAGTAAGTAATCTGCTAAGAGTGTATGTATTTGGGTCGAGGTCGCGAGACCCGACCATGCTTCACCCAAGCCAGAGAATCTCTTGGGGACCTGGCTGTATGTTTTTTATCTGTTACAGAAAGACTATTGGGATGAAGGGGATTGTAATCCTAATTGCCCTGATGGGACTGAGCCGGGGAAGGCGGGGCGATGTAGAAGACTCCCACATCTACGGGTGCTCGGGAGATAGAGCGCCTGTAGCGACCGACGAAAGCGGTGAACGGGAGATGGAGAAGTTCGCCATCTACGTCCACGAGGGAAGGTGGCCAGGATGGCTGGGGTCCAATTCATCTCAGTACTCCAGCCAAACAGGATTCACGTACGGGGAGGCCTCCCTCCTGTGCCCCAGGGTATGGGTCGTTACCACGAGGGTCAGCGTCACCGTAGGGAAGCGTATATTTTAACGTGTAAGGGACACATTCCTCTGGATAGATGGTGGTGGCTCAGGAAGCTGAGCAAAGATATGAGAAATCCCGCAGTCGAGTGGGAATGGTTGGGGAACAATACCCACCGGACGATTACAGGGACTCACGGAGGATTAAGTGTGTGTTGGGACAAGTGGTGGGAACTGGACCAAGGGATTTATATCTGCATGTGGGGATCCAAGAGGGTCTGCCCCGCAGGCATATCCATCATTTTCCACCGGCAGTTGCACAACACCGGGAAGGGGATGAGGTGGGATGCCAGCCGGAAGGTATGCGCGGTCCCATTCTCCCCGATCCCAGTCAATGCCACTGAGCTTGTAACCCGCCCCCGTAAGCCCCTGCCCACGGCACCGGCAGTGAGGATACCCAGGGAAGGGTGCCCCACCAGCACCAAGGGACCAGGGAATGGGCTGGTACTAATACCTACCGATCAGGTGCTGTACCAGGGGGTACACTACGCGGTAGCCTCCGTGATTTTAAATCTCACCGAGGTACATTTACCGGAGTGGTGCCCCAAAGAAACAGAGCAGCTATACCAGGCCCTATTAAAAGACATGTTCAGGAAGTTTTATGAGTTCGATTTCGCCAATGTCGACAAAACTGAACTGTACACCACACACCGAGAGTTTTTGGGTATTGCAGGGAGACAAAGAAGGGGAGTATGGAATGATGTTTTTACTGCGTTTAATACTGGGTCCTCTGTCATCAACAGTTTGGATGACATAGAGCTGCAGACCCAGATAAACGGTTTAAAAACACATTTAAGGAAGATATTAAGGGATGAGAACAAGGTAGTGGGCTCGGAGTTGCATGAGGACCAGGCTATGATGGTCCATTTAAAGGAGATCATAGCGGAGTTGGAGAAGCACGCAAAGATGGTAAATGCCCTCATAAGGGAGGACAGAAATGCTTCTGAGCAGGCTGCGCAGAATGAGGTGTGCGTGCTATACGGGGCATGGTTGCTGGGCGAGGGCCACAGTAACCTGGAGGATTTAAAACAGGGTTTAGTCCCCTCCTGGATCAGCAACAAACACCTCGCAGCCCTCCACCCATTTGAGAATGCATTAAGCCCGTGCCAACTCCGGCTAGCTTCCGAAGCCTACCCAGTCCCCGTGGATTGTGGACGGTCCAACCACACGATTATGGGAGTAGTAGTTAGGATGCCAGTCATGGGTAGGACAGCCCAACCTGCGCCGGTATACAGGGTTGAGAACATTGGAGCCATTCAAGGGGGTGCACACATTTGTTTCACAGCGGTCCCGCCTTACGTCATAAAGTGGGAGCACGCTATGACAGGTACTGACCTCTCAGGGTGCCTGAGCTGGGGAGCACACATAATCCTGTGTCCCCAGCACTTGAATGCCTATTCAAAACCGCAGTGTGGGTTCAGAACTGCTGGCGCGAAGCCTATAAATTGTACCATGCAGGCAATGGGACAAGGCCATGTTCCCCCGCAGGTAGCATATATAGGAGGTGGGACATATTGTGTCACCACCGGCACATCCCACTACCAGCATGGACAGCATAGCTGGTGTCTGGTTAGTGACAGCAGTTTCTGTCTTAAACCCGAGGCAGAAGTTCAAGTGGCCCAGGAGCGAATTGTCCCCATTCCTGAACCCTCCACTGTTCACCTCACTGTGAAGGAGAATTTTACCAATTTGCAGAAGTACGTAGCGCATTTTGGCTATGAAATTCCCCCTCTCCCTGAATACCTTACCAAAATACTCAAAGCCGTTATAGTTTCGCAGAAACATTTTTACACTCTAGAGCAGAAAACAGTAGAGATAGGGGCTAAGATATTAGATACTGTGATTCCACCCTGGTGAGACATTTTCAATAACATAGAGGTCCCTTTGTGGATCAGACTGGCTTCCCACATTCTTGTGGTTTGCCAGTTAGGGATAGTGTTGTATCTAGTCTGCATCCAATGCAAGGGAAAAGGTCAGTTGTTAGAGTTCCAAAACCAGAAGATCTAGAAGGAACATTATGTGAAGGTGGAGGGAGATACCCCTGTTTGAGTTTTTCCTTGTATTTGTGACTAAAGATTGTTGTATTTTTTGGTTTGTTGTTTTTAATAAAGATTTTGCAATGCATTGTTAATAAAGATGTATGTGTACCAAGTGGTGCAGGGGTGTTGGACCCCCTCCATGCTTGGATGTGTGTAAACGACTGTAATTATTCTATATATTGTTATGTTACACTACATTTTCGCAGAAAGGGAAGTGCATGTGTCGTGAATATGTTAGATAGGTAATGACAGGGGAAGGTTAACTATGGAAGGTCAGTAAATTTTGCTCACCTTGTAAGAATGATACTTCAAGCAAGTTTTAGTATCACAGGGGGGAGTGTAAGATTCGCAAAATTTCCACATTCTCCCAAGGTTATTAATAAAAGGGACCTATGGACAATTTAAAAAGGGTACCCAAAGATGGCGTCCGCACCTCGTGACCAAAAGCCTGTAAGATTTTAAAAGCTTGGACTCTGCAGCTCAGAACAAGCAGCTTTGGGAAATCGAAACTTAAATTGCAGTTTCTGTGAAAAGGACTTTGTGTTTTGGGAGCCAGACAGCAAACATGGAATATGCATTACGTCAGATCATAGACAGACCAAAACCAGTTAGGCCTATATTTGAGGCCATTAGGTTGTCCGCATAAATAATCGGAAACAGCTTATGGGAGCCATCAAGGCTGGACAGGCCGATTAAAATGCATTAATGATAATACAGCCCAGACATCAGGCCATTAGGTGCGATAAACGGCCATCTAAAAACAGTTATTTTAGGTTGGTACAATCATTTAAAACAGCCCGCCAAAAATTGAAACAATGAACTAACCTGATTTGGTGCACAGATAAGGGGCCATCGAAAAAGTATAACTGTAGGCCCTTAGTACCAATCGGGGGCTCTTCTCTCTGGTCGCTCTGCTCTTGTCAGGCTTGGGGCTGCCGCCGCTCACACTCGTGCCCTGGCCTCGTGGCGGGTCTCTCCTCACTCCCCATAGTAAGATTTCCGCAGTCAAGGACATCCATACCAACAGCAGGGGAGGGGAATGAGACCCGAGTCCATAGTCATCCAGGACACCCAGGCCGCAGAAAGGGGCGAGACGAAACTGAGCAGGTAGCCCAGGACTTGTATGGTAGCCATATGTGACGAGACGAATCGAGACGAAGAGTAAGGTAGACCCGACAAAGGGGCAGAGAAGGGCAGCAGAAGACGTATTAATTAGAAAACCCAAGCGCCGAGTTATAAGCTGATGCTCGGGGAAGAAAGTATCTGAGGACAGTGAGACTAAGTTGGTTGGACGAACCCTGCAATTAAGCTGGCGCTTGGGGGCAAGCCTCTCGTTGAACACTGTGAATAAACGCAGGTATCCACGCCATGACGAGTATGTTGGTGTTCTAAGAATGGGTAGTAAAATCTAAGCAGTAAAACCTGCTAATTATCTCATTGATGTAACGTTACCGCCAACGACCGCCCGAGGGAGAAGAAAAAGAGAACTCATCGTGACGAGACGACGACGGCAGCTGAGGAGAAGAAAGGTGTGTCGCAGCAGCAGCTCCAGCACCGCACCCTGAGACCACGTGGCGACGGGGTACCTAAAACGACAGAAGACCAAACCTCAAAACCCTCATCCGTTAAAACAACTGGCTTTGCTTTGGATTGCTGAGCATGAATTCTGGCCCCTCATAGCTTAATCTAGTTAGGTATAGGGGTGGGATAAGGATTAAGGGGATTGTTAAAGTAATTGTTTTTCCCTCGATGTGCCGTGTGTTCCCCATTCCCTGTATAAGTATATAGTTGTAGTGTTATACGCCTGTAATTGTGTTCTCTACCAGTAAATTTTCTCATAAGACTGTGTTTTCGTTCCTGTTTTAATAAAATCATGGTTTGCTTACACCGAACCACCTGTCTGCTCGAGTCTTTCTGTATCGCCGCCTGTACCTAAGTCCGGTGTCTAGAACGCAGGGGCGTGGGAGCGATTCGAACCGCTCACCAACAGTCAGGGGCATAACTGACTGGGTGCACACGCCACCCGCCACCCCTACAAATCCCTCCAATCAGGTTTCCGCCCTTGCCACAATACTGAAACAGCTCTCATCAAAATCACAAATTACATCCTTTGTGACTGTGACAAAGGTAAACTATCCCTCCTCATCCTTCTTGACTTGTCTGCAGCCTTTGACACGGTTGATCACACCATCTTTCTCCAACGCCTCTCCACCGTCGTCCAGTTGGGTGGGACTACACTCGCCTGGTTCCATTCTTATTTATCTAATTGTAACCAGAGAATCACCTGCAACAGCTTCTCTTCCCGCTCCTGCATTGTTACCTCTGGTGTCCCCCAAAGAGCTATCCTTGGCCCCCTCCTATATTCTCATTTACATGTTGCCCCTTGGTGACATCATCCGAAAACACAGCATCAGTTTCTACATCTACGCTGACGACATTCAGCTCTACCTCACCACCACTTCTCTCGACCCCTCCACGGTGTCTAAATTCTCAGACTGCTTGTCCGACCTACAGTTCTGGATGAGCAAAAATTTTCTCCCATTAAATATTGGGAAGGCCAAAGCCATTGTTTTTGGTCCCCGCCACAAACTCTGTTCCCTAGCCACTGACTCCATCCCTCTCCCTAACATCTGTCTGACGCTGAACCACACTGTTCACAACCTTGGTGTTAAATTTAACCCTGAAATGAGCTTCCGACCACATATCCGCAGCATAACAAAGACCGCCCTACTTCCACCTCCGTAACATCGCCTGTCTCTGCCCTTGCCTCACCTCATCCGCTGCTGAAAACCTCATCCATGCCTTTGTTACCTCTGGACTTGACTATTCCAACTCACTTATGGCTGGCCTCCCACATTTCACCCTACGCAAACTTGAGGTCATCCAAGACTCGGCTGCCTGTGTCCTAACTCGCACCAAGTCCCGTTTGCCCATCACCCCTGTGCTCGCTGACCTACATTGGCTCTCGGTTAAGCAGCGCCTCAATTTCAAAATTCTCATCTTTGTTTTCAAATCCCTCCATGGCCTTGCCCCTTACTACCTCTGTAATCTCCTTCAGCCCCACAACCCCCCGAGATATCTGTGCTGCTCTAATTCTGCCCTCTTGAGCATCCCTGATTATAATCGCTCAACCTTTGGTGGCCGTGCCTTAAGTTGCCTAGGCCCTAAGCTCTGGAATTCCCTGCCTAAACCTCTCTGCCTCGCTACCTCTCTTTTCTCCTTTAAGACGCTCCTTAAAACCTACCTCTTTGACCAAGGTTTTGGTCACCTGCCCTAATTTATCCTTATGTGGCTCAGTGTCAAATTATTTGTCTTAAAATACTCCGGTGCAGTGCCTTGGGATATTTTACTATGTTAAAGGTGCTATATAAATACAAGTTGTTGTTGTTGTTGTTGAAAATATTCCCTGTGCACACTAGCCTAAGTGTAGGGAATGCAGTTAAAGTTAGGTAGATATTCTGTGCCTCAGAAAGGCTGAAAATCGTTTGCAGAAACTTGTTAGCCATTTCGAAAGCTCTATGTGGTGCAGGAAATAGTAGGTCAAAAGGAAGAGAAGCAAACCAAATGTAGAGACATGAAAGGTGGGCACATGGTGGAGTGGTGCTGCACCTGACTCCTTGTTTGATAGCTGGTGGAGTGGACATGCTGCTGTATGAAGTGAAAGCAAGGAGGGTTTGTCCTTTTTAGCACTCCAAGACATTCACCCCACAAGGTGGGCGTGCTCTATTCTTGACAGCCTCAATGCTGTGCATGTTGCCTGCGGGGCCCGAGAGAATATATAGGAGAAGGCAGCATTCTTTAAGGAATTTGGAAAGTAGTGCCTGCATGCAACAAAACCTGGACAACGTTCAGGCTTGGGTCGATAAGTGGCAGGTAACATTCGCGCCACACAAGTGCCAGGCAATGACTATCTCCAACAAGCGAGAGTCTAACCACCACCCCTTGACATTTAATGGCATTACCATCGCTGAATCCCCCACCATCAACATCCTGGGGCTCACCATTGACCAGAAACTTAACTGGACCAGCCACATAAATACTGTGGCAACAAGAGCAGGTCAGAGGTTGGGTATTCTGCGGTGAGTGTCTCACCTCCTGACTCCCCAAAGCCTTTCCACCATCTACAAGGCACAAGTCAGGAGTGTGATGGAATACTCTCCACTTGCCTGGATGAGTGCAGCTCCAACAACACTCAAGAAGCTCGACACCATACAGGACGGAGCAGCCCACTTGATTGGCACCCCATCTACCACCTTAAACATTCACTCCCTCCACCACCGGCGTACCATGACTGCAGTGTGTACCATCTACAAGATGCACTGCAGCAACTTGCCAAGGCTTCTTCGGCAGCACTTCCCAAACCCGCGACCTCTTCCACCTAGAAGGACAAGGGCAGCAGGCACATGGGAGCACCACCACCTCCAAGTTTCCCTCCAAGTCACACACCACCCTGACTTGGAAATATATCGCCAATCCTTCATCGTCGCTGGGTCAAAATCCTGGAACTCCCTCCCTAACAGCACTGTGGGAGGACCTTCACCACACAGACTGTAGCGGTTCAAGAAGGCGGCTCACTACCAACTTCTCAAGGGCAACTAGGGATGGGCAATAAATGCTGGCCTTGCCAGCGACACCCACATCCCATAAACAAATTTAAAAAAAGTTCCATGGCAGCTCTTTCATTCATGTCTTTCATTTATTCAGGTTGAGTCACCAGGCACAAGTATGGTAGTGCAGTGGTTATGTTACTAGATTAGTAATGTAGAGACCTGGAATAAAAATCTAGTTAGACACAAGTTCAAATCCCAGCATGGCACTTTGTTAATTTGAATTTAGTTTTGAGAAAAAAAATCTGGAATAAAAAGCCAGTTTCAGTAATGGTGACCATGAAGCTACCAGATTTGTCATAAAAACCCAACTGATTCACTACAGTCCTTTAGGGAAGGAAACCTGCGTCCTTACCTGGTCTGGCCTATATGTGACTTTAGACCCACAGCAACATGGTTGACTATTAACTGCCCTCTGAAATGACCGAGCAAGTCAGTTGTATCAAACTGCTACAAAAAAATGTTTAAGAATAAAACTGGATGGACCCCTTGGATTCGGACACGACAGGCACACCCAGCCCAGTTGACCATGCAAAGTCCTCCGCACTAACATCTGGGTACTTGTGTCAAATTTGGGAGAGCTGCCCCATAAACTAGTTAAGCTAGTCACAGAATTATACTTATCAGCCAACTTCCCAGACTCCTCCATCACCATCCCTAGGTATGTCCTGTTTCACCGGCAGGTGGTGAGAGAATCAATACGAGGGAAAAACCTACTTGATCTGATCCTCATCAATCTAGCTGTCACAGATGCATCTGTCCATGACAGTATTGGTAAGAGTAACCACTGCACAGTCCTTGTGCAGACAAAGTCCAGTCTTCACACTGAGGACACCCTCCATCATGTTGTGTGGCACTACCACTGTGCTAAATGGGATAGATTCAGAACAGATTTGGCAGCTCAAGACTGAGCATCCATGAGGCACTGTGGGCCATCAGAAGCAGAATTGTATTCCACCACAATCTGTAACCTCATAACCTGACGTATCCCTCACTCTAGCCTGGCGGCCAAACCTGGTTCAATGAGAGGCGCATCAAAAAATGAGGTGCTAACCTGGGGAAGCTACAACACATGCATGCTAAACAGCGGAAGCAGCACGCTATCCCACAAACAATGGATCAGATCAAAGCCCTACCACATCCAGTCGTGAATGGCAGTGGACAATTAAACAAATAACAGGAGGTGTAAGCTCCATGAACGTCCCCATCCTCAATGATGGTAGAGCCCAGGATGTGAGTGCAAAAGACAAGGCTGAAGCATTCGCAACCATCTTCAGCCAGAAGTGCCGAGTGGATGATCCATAGTGGCCTCCTCCTGAGATCCCCACCCTCACAGATGCCAGTCTTCAGCCAATTTGATTCACTTCATGTGATATCAAGAAACAGCTGAGCGCACTGGATACAGCAAAGGCTATGGGCCCTGAAACATCCCGATTGTCGTGCTGAAGACTTGTGCTCCAGAACTAGCCACGCCTCTAGCCAAGCTATTCCAGTACAGCTACAACACTGGCATCTAACTGACAAAGTGGAAAATTGTCCAGGTATGACCTGTCCATAAAAAGCAAGATAAATACAATCAGGACAATTACCGACAAGTCAGTCTACTCTCAATCATCAGCAAAGTGATGGAAGATATCATCGATAATGCTTTTAAGCGACACTTACTCACCAATAACCTGCTCAACAATACTCAGTTTGGGTTCTGTCAGGACCACTCGGCACCTGACCTCATTACAGCCTTGGTCCAAACATGGGCAAAAGAGCTGAATTGCAGAGGTGAGGTGAGAGTGACTGCCCTTGACCAATGTTCCCTCTTTTTTTGGGGGGTGCACATCCCCTTTAAGAGGCTGCGTGGCCTATTCACAGTTCGCGCATGTGCGAAACTTAACAGAGAGCTGCGTGTCTGCTCGGCCACGCAATTTATAGGAAACTTTGCTCTTGACATCAAGGCAGTATTTGACCGAGCGTGGCAAAAAGAACCCCTAGTAAAATTGAAGTTAATGGGAATCAGGGGGAAAACTCTCCACTGGCTGGAGTCATACCGAGCACAAAGGAAGATGGTTGTGATGGAGGAGGTCAATCATCACAGCCCCAGGACATCGCTGCAGGAGTTCCTCAGGGCAGTGTCCTAGGCCCAACCATCTTCAGCTGCTTCATCAATGATCTTCCCTCCACCATAAGGTCAGAAGAAGGGATGTTTGCTGATGATTGCACAGTGTTCATTTCCATTCGGAACTCCCCAGATAATGAAGCAGTCCATGCTGCATGTAGCAAGACCTGGACAACATCCAGGCTTAGCAAGTAATATTTATGAGATACAAGTGGCAGGCAATGACCATCCCCAACAAGAGAGAGTCTAACCATCTCCCCTTTACATTCAATGGTATTACCATTGTTGAATCCTCCACCAACAATATCCTAGGGGTCACCATTGACCATAAACTTAACTGGACCAGCCACATAAATATTGTGGTTATAAGAGCAGGTCAGAGGTTGGGTATTCTGCAGTGAGTGACTCACCACCTGACTCCCCAAAGCCTTTCCACCATCTACAAGGTATAAGTCAGGAGTGCAATGGAATGTTCTCCACTTGCCTGGATGAGTGCAGCTCCAACAACACTCAGGAAGCTCGACACCATCCAGGAGAAAGCAGCCCACTTGATTGGCACCCCATCCACCACCTTAAACATTCACTCCCTCCACCACCAGTGCACCGTGGCTGCAGAGGGTACTATTAAGAACATAAAAATTATGTAGGTCATACAGCTCCTCGAGCCTGCTCCGCCATTCAATAAGATCATGGCTGATCTTTGACCTAAACTCCACTTTCCTACCCGATCTCCATATCCCTTGATTCCCTAGAGTCCAAAAATCTATCTATCTCAGCCTTGAATATACTCAACAATTCATGCACAGCCCTTTGGGGTGGAGAATCCAAATATTCACAACCCTCTGAGTGAAGAAATTCCTCCTTATCTCAGGCGTAAATGGCCGACCCCTTATCCTGAGACTATGTCCCCAGTTCTAGACACTCCAGCCTCTCAGCATCTACCCTTTTAATCCCCCTCAGAATCTTATCTGTTTCAATGAGATCACCTCTCATTTTTCTAAACTCCAGGGAGTATAAATCCAATCTACTCAATCTCTCCTCATAGGACAACCCTCTAATCCCAGGAAACAATCTAGTGAACCTTCGTTTCATCGCCTCTAAGGCAAGTATATCCTTCCTCAGATAAGGAGACCAAAACGGTGCAGTGTACTCCAGGTGTGATCTCACTAAAGCCCTGTATAATTGTAGCAAGATTTCCTTACTGTTGTACTCCAACCCCCTTGCAAAAAAGGCCAAAATGCTATTTGCCTTCCTAAATGCTTGCTGTACCTGCATGCTAACATTCTGGGGGGGATTTTAACTCAGAACTCAGGTGCGGGATGGTGTCGTGTTATCCGAATTTCGTGATTCCCACACGAATCTAAATAGATGTGGGAGATTGATGCAATTTTAACTTAATTGGCCAATTGATTTCCAACGTGTGGGAAGCCTTTGCAAATGGGTTTTTCATGACTGAAAGTCCCTTCCGATGACATCATAATTGCTGCTGCATTTAAGGTCCACAGCAAGCCTTGCTTCTTCTGCAGACTGCCAAGTTTTTTGACTGTGCAGTGTGAGGGAGCTGCAGCAAATGTGACAAGCGGGAGGGCCAGATCAGCTCCTCGCTTTGACGAGGTGGCACTGCAGGCATTAGTGGATGGGGCTAGGGCCAACAGGCAGGTGCTCTTCCCTTCATCAGGGAGGAAGAGGCCTCCCACTCAGACCAAGGCTGTGTGGATGCAGGTGGCTAAGGAGGTCAACTCCTTGGGAGTCACCCGCAGAACCTGGATACAGTGCAGGAAAAGATTTCATGGCCTTCAGCACACTGGAAAAGTGAGTATGAATTTCCCATCACCCTCAATCTGATTCCCATTGCCTTTCCTCACCAGCACTCAGCTTTAGCAATCTCTTCCTCCACATCCCACTTGACACTGACATCCATGCACCCTTACCCATTCCCTCTCTCTCTATGCTCGCATGCACCTAACTATTCCACCATGCAGCCCTCACACTCCCTCTCACTCTGATGCTTTGAACACAACTGACAACACACAGGGAGGGCCCTTGGTCTTGCAACCTCACTCCATCTTTGTCTCCTTCTAAGTATCTATGCTATGCAATCTCTATACTCACTCCTTCATTCTCACTCAACCTCCACTTGTCTCCCTCATTGCAGGAAAAGAGAGCTCACAACAAAAAAGAGGGAGCTAGGACAGGAGGAGGGACAGCCTCAATAGCCCACCTGACCCCTGGGAGGAGGCCGTCCTGGAAATTATGGGAATAGAGGATGATTTGCGCGTGGGGGATGGACAGACAGGTGTAACACAGCAAGCTGGTGACAGAAAAGCTTCCCATCTCTCTCTGTGACATTGCATGAGTCGCTGATAATGATTGTGAAGCTGTAACAGATTGACTTATGAGCATCTGCAAAAAGTTATGTGCATGTAGCCTTTGCATCACATCTCTGACTCTCTCCTTTACTCCCCCACAGGACCATCACAAGCATCCGTCCCCCCTAGCCAGGAAGAAGAGGCTGAGCAGCCAGACTCCTCAGAGGAAACTGCAACCTCTGAGGGTGCAGCGTCAGCAGAATTCAGCGCACCCAGCACCAGCGCAGACACTCACACCTTGGTGGGACCTTCGGGACATAGAGTAGTGTTGTCACCTGGTGTATCACAGCTCACAAGTGAGCATCAGCAGATTGTGGAGACAGGGACAGCAGTGGAGAGTTCTAGTCGAAGGGCACAGGACTCTGCCAGCTCGGCTCAGCAACATGTCAACCCTCTGCCTCTGGGTCCATCCATAAGATCAGAGGTGATGGAACTCCAGGCACAGATGCAGGAGTCTCTGGCAGGTTTTGTCTCTAGGGTCGCTGCGAGTGTGGAGCGAATGGAGGAGTCCATAGCGAACATGAGCAGAGCCTTTGTGGAGTCATTGGCGCATGAACGCATCACCACGGAAAGGATGGCTACCTCCTTGGAAAAGATTGCTACCTCCATGGTAAGGCTGGCTACCGTAGAGGAGAGGATGACTACGGTAGAGGAGAGGATGGCTACGGCCATGGAGAAGCTTAGTCGCCAGGGTATGGAAAACATGATCATTGTTCAGAATAGAATGACATCTCTTGAGGAGCGATGGGCATCTATTGAACAGAGAAACCAGACCTTCATGGAAGTCCTTCTGAGTAGGACTGCCATTGCAGATACGGGTCCCCATGGCCCCCCTGATGTGCAGCAAGGTGCTGTCCATCCACTTGCAGGTGCTGAGGGGGAGCTGACCCATGAGAGGGAGGTTGGTGGCAGACCTCAAGGAAGTGGGGGCTCCTCTCCAAGTGCTCACACTTTCATGCCACTGCAGTGCCCTTGGTCAGAGCCCCACCGGAGTCTACACCCAAGTGAAATAGACGTCTCAACCCCTGCACAGCCACAGGAGCAGCAGACTGTTGACGAGCCCTTACAGGCTCGCAACCCCGGAGGATACCAGCCAAAGGTGTCGAGACAGGAGCAGCAGGAAAGTGAGCAAGGGGCCTCCACATCTGCTGAAGCCACAGGGGAGGCACCATGTAGGAGCACATGCAAGAGAAAATTCTGCACAAATAGTCACAAGGGTAGTCACTTGGGTGCAATTTTGTATTTATTGTAAAAATGACATCACGTTGTTATTGAACATAAAAATTCTGATAGCAAATGTTGCAGTTGTGGCGTCTGTCATTTCGCTATTGGGACTTCCACATTGAGGCCTTAGGAATGCTTGCAACTGTCAGTATGGTGGTCAGAGTGTTAGGAATCCTCTGATTCTTGGCCATTGTCAAAGCTCTGGTAAGAAGCAGCGAGGCAAATGTGTTTGATTGACCAGGCTAAGCGAATCTGGCCAGGATGAGTGCGTTCCTTGCATCCCGGGCAGCAATGTTCTCACGTAATGCTGCCGCTGGTTGATGGGCCTCTGCAGGATGTTCTTTTTTGCTCTCCTCCTCCTCCTCCTCCTCCTCTTCATCTGATGAGGATATGTGAGGAGCCTCAGGAATCTGCAAGCCACGACGCTATGCCATGTTGTGAAGTGCACAGCAAACCACGACGATTCTGGAGACCCTGGCTGCTGAGTACTGTAGGACTCCACCTGATCTATCCAGGCATCTGAAGCTCATCTTCAGCAAACCGGTGGTTTGCTCGATAATGGATCTGGTGGAAATGTGGCTGGAGTTGTAGCGCTTCTCAGCTTTGTTGGCTGGCCTCCTCAACGGCGTCATTAGCCAGGTCCTCAGGGGATAGCCCTTGTCTCCAAGTAGCCATCCATTAAGTTGGTCTGGTGGACTGAATAGCGGAGGCACACTAGACTGGTGCAGTATGAAGGAGTCATGGCAACTGCCAGGGTACATGGCACAAGCATGCAAAATTTCCTTCTTGTGGTCACACACCAGCTGCAAGTTGAGGGAGTGGAAGCCCTTGCGGTTGACAAAAATACCTGGATTGCGATGGGGTGCCCTAAGGGCCACATGTGTGCAGTCAACGACACCCTGCACCCTTGGAAAGCCTGCCAGATGAGCTAATCCAACCGCTCGTGCCGTGACACTTGCTCGATCCTTGGTGAAATGGATGTGATTGTGCACGAGCGCAAAGAGTGCATCAGTTACCTGTGTGATACAAGTGTGTGCGGCTACCTGGGAGATGCCGCTGATGTCTGCTGCTGATCCCTGGAATGAACCTGAGGCAAAAAAGTTGATTGCGGTGGTGACTTTGATGGCCACTGGTAATGCTTGTCCACCTGGACCTCTGGACTGCAGGTCTTGCTGTAGCATTGCGCAGATTTCAGTCACTACCTCTCGCGAAAGTCGGAGCCCTCTTTGGCACTGCTGCTCAGACATGTTGAGGTAGCTGACCCTGCATCTGTAAACCCTGTTTGGGGGCTATCTCCTGTGCCGACGGGCTTCCAGGCGCTGGCCCCTTCTTGCCTGTGCAGCTTCAGGTGGGTGAGCAGCAGCCTGGCGCTCCTGCTGCTGCTGCTGTTGCTGGTGCTGCTGTTCCTGGTTCTGCTGCTGCTGTGGCTGGTGCTCGAGCTTCTCTAATGCCCAGATGGGAAGGAAATAAATGGCTCCCATGCTTCTGGTATATGCCTCTCTTGAGGAAGCGCTGAGTGAAGGTGGCGAGAGGGGTTTCCCAGGAGGTCACACTGGAGATGGATGTGAGGCTCCAACATTCCACAGCTGTGGTTAAGCCTTCTAAAAGTTGCCCCAGACCTGAGACCACTAAGTCCTGCCACCTGCAAATCATGGCTGATCAAATCTCCTCTTTAATGGTTGACCTGCAGTTGATAGTCAGCAATCCAATAGTGCTCCCGCCAGGTTTCACATTCGTGTTTCCCACCAGGCGTGTTTCACGTGGGAAAAGGGTTAAATTCGCAAGGGCCTTTCAAAATAGGATTATAGAGGCCATTTAGTGGTTGTTAAGGGCCTTAACGACCAGTCCCGCCTGTTGGATGCGGGACGGAGTCGGGACCATCAGACACGACTGAATTAAAATTGCTCGGCATCGGGGACAAGGCGGGGGGGTCCCGCCTGCCAGTTTTTGTGATTTTAGCCCCCCGCACACCTCCAAGCCTGCCTCCATTGCTCAATGAAAATCGAGGCCTCTGTGTTTCCTATATGAGGACACCTAAATCTCTCTGACACAGCCTGCCAACCTAAAAATGACCCGTTTATCCCTACTCTCCGATTTCTGTCTGTTAACCAATCCTCTATCCATGCTAACATATTACCCCCAACCCCATGAGCCCTTATCTTGCATAACAACCTTTTACGTGGCACCTCATTGAATGCCTTTTGATAATCTAAGTATACTACATCCACTGGTTTCCCTTTATCTACCCTGCTAGTTACATCCTCAAAAAACTCTAATAAATTTGTTAAATATGATTTCCCTTTCATAAAACCATGTTGACTTTGCTTAATCATATTATGATTTTCTAAATGCCCTGTTACCACTTCCTTAATAATGGATTCCAGCATTTTCCCGACAACTGATGTCCTGCTAATTGGCCTGTCATTCCTTATTTTCTCTCTCCTTCCATTTTTGAAGAGCGGGGTTATATTTGCTACCTTCCAAACCATTCTAGAATCTCGAGAATTTTAGAATATCACAACCAATGCATCCAACATCTCTGCAGCCACCTCTTTTAGAACCCTAGGATGTAAACCATCAGGTCGAGGGATGTGTCAGCTTTTATTCCCATTAGTTTCTCAAGTACCTTTTCTCTACTGATATTAATTACTTTAAGTTCCTCACTCTCATTTGCCCTTTGGTTCCGCACTATTTTTGGTATGCTTTTTGTGTCTTCTACTGTGAAGGCAGATACAAAATATTTATTTAAAGTTTCTGCCATTTCCTTATTCCCCATTATAATTTCTCCCGTCTCAGCCTCTAAGGGACCAACACTTACTTTTGCTACTCTCTTCTTTTTACATACTTGTTTTTACAACTGTTTTATATTTCTTGCTTGTTTACTCACATTCTATTTTCTCCCTTTTAATCAATTTTTTGGTCATCCTTTGCTGGTTTTTAAAACTCTTCTGAATCTCAGGCTTACTACTATACTTTACAACATTATAAGCCCCTTATTTTAATCTACTATCCTTAAACTTCTTTAACTAGCCATGGATGGATCACCTTTCCCGTGGAGTTTTTATTTCTCAATGAAATGAATATTCCTTGAGAATTTTAGAATATTTCTTTAAATGTTTGCCACTGCTTATCTGCTGTCATACCTTTTAATCTAATTTCCCAATCTACCTTATCCAACTCGCCCCTCATACCTATGTAATTGACTTCATTTAAGTTTAAGATTCTAGTTTCATACTTAAGTATTTCATTCTCAAACCCAATGTGAAATTCTACCATATTATGATCACTCTTCCCCAGAGGATCATTTACTATGAGATTACTAATTAACCCTGTCTCATTACACAATTAGAGATCTAAGATAGCCTGCTCCCTGGTTGGTTCAATGATGTATTGTTCTAGGAAACTGCCTTGAATGTATTCCATGAATCCATCCACTAGACTACCTTTGCCAATTTGATTTGCCCAGTCTATATGAATATTAAAGTCTCCCACAATTATTGCATTACCTTTGTTACAAGCTTTGATTATTTATTGATTAATACTCTGTCCAGTGGTATAGATACTGCTAGTGGGCCTATAAACTACACCTATCAGTGTTTTCTGCCCCTTGTTATTTCTTATCTCCACCCATACTGATTCTGCTTCCTGATCTTCTGAACCAAGATCCTTTCTCATTACTGTCCTGATGTCATCCTTTATTATCAGGGCTACCCCCCTCCTTTTCCAATCTCCCTGTCTTTTTGAAACATCAAACACCCTGGAATATTTAGTTCCCAACCTTGGTCACCTTGCAACCACGTCTCTGTAATGGCTATTAAATCAAACCCATTTATCTCTATTTGTTCCGCTAGTTCATTTACTTGTTACGAATGCTTTGTGCATTCAGATAAAGGGCCTTTAATTTTAACTTTTTACCATTATTTCCTGCTTTGACCTTATTCGCTGATACACTATTACCATTAAATTCTCTGTCTGTAAGGGGTGGTGTGTGCGGTCAGCTTCCCCTCTGACTCCCTGAGTTGTTCGAATCACTCCCACTCCCTTGGTTCTAGACTTTGGACTTATTTGGGGGTTGTAATGAAATTGCAACAGACACCTGAGTTGGTCAAAAGAATTGAGATTTTTATTTTGAGACAGGAAAATATACAATACAATAAATCTTCTACTCTAAAAGGGGGAACACTTCGGAATATGCGAGGGAGAATTACAATAGACAAAAATACCTTACCCTCCCAATCCCATTATCCTAACTAGGTTGAAATCCAGAGGGCCAGGAAATGCTCACTAAACGACTTTCTTGACAAATTGTAGAGGTTCGCAATTTTGGGGTTCACAGAATCACAGAAACCCCACAGTGCAGATAGAGGCCATTTCAGCCCATCGAGCCTGCACCGACACATATCCCACCCGATTCCCCGTAACCACTACACCAACACCAACACATATCCCACCCTATCCCTGTAACCCCACGTATTTAATCCCCCTAACACTAAGGGTCAATTTATCATAGCCAATCAACCTAACCTGCACATCTTTGGACTGTGGGAGGAAACCGGAGCACCCGGAGAAAACCCACGCAAACACGGGGAGAATGTGCAAACTCCACACAGACAGTTACCCGAGGCCGGATTCGACTGCACCTGCATTGGGTTTTCAGCCTTTGCCTGTCCGCTGATGCGGTTAGATGCGTAGTTGGATTTATCAGGTGAGTACCAAATTTTCTTTGGTTAGGTATAGTTTTTAGAGTCTTTTGTGTCAAGTCTTACCCAGGGGGGAGTCAGACTAGCCTGTAGAGTGGAAACAAGTTTGTGATTTTTCGATTTCTCGGTGGTTGGTTTCTTGTTGGTCGCGGTGGCCCAATATTACCTGGTTGGTGGTAATATTGGTAGTTGTTGGTTTCTTGAGGCCTTTGGTTGCTACAATTTCCTTTTTCCTTCCGTTTCATTCTTCTTTCTTCAAGTCTCCGAACCTCCGACTAAATACAGTGATGATGACATCTTTTCTGAACCGTATTTTCTCTCTCCTGCACTGAACCTTCTTGAGCTGTGTCCTCAACTGTGTGAACTGTACTGTACTGCACTGTGTGTTTCACTGAACAAGCAGGCCTCAATTATATTGTTTTGAGGCTTGGCTTATCTGATCGCCAAATCTCTGGTCCTTTTGTTAATTTTGGCGGGCTCGTTATTTTTAATATGTTTCAATTCTCATCGAGTTTCGGGGATGGTCCCATCTATTTTTAATTGGCTTTTAACTGGTTTTGGGATTGCCTTGAAATCAGTTTAAAATGTGCAAAGTGTTTTGGAAATCTTTCTGATTGGTTTTAAGCTGTTGTTTGATTGTCCTTTTCCTGCTGGGGCCATGTTCTCTTTTGTTGACTGTTGGCATGTATTGTATTATTCATGTTCTTAATGGCCCTATGGGTTTTCAGTGAGAACAGACTTTCCGTGGGCTTATTGTCTTTATGTAGAATGGCTGGGATGGCCCAGAACATTCCCAGATGATCTGGCCTTTCCGATACTCAAACTGTCTGTATTTCGGGGGCCCATCCCACCTCCTTTTGTCGCAGTTTTTTTCCACAGGCCTGAACATGCCTTTTAAACTAGCCAAATCTTCCTGGGGTTTTGATTTTTGGTCCCCTTTGACCCAATATTAATTCAAACAGTCCAATATCTCTACTTTTCTTACTTTGGGGGAATCTGTATAATTTTGCGGGCCTTACACACCCCCCTGTGATACTTTATTACCATAGTATCATGCAGTTGTGAGCAAAATTTTCTGATCCTCGGGAGCCAACCTTCCCCTGTACTATCTAAACAAAAACCCAAAAACAAAACACTCTCTCCCGTTCCCTTTCAGGTGTAGTGTTTAACAGATATACAAGGTACGAAAAATTGAATTACATCCACATCCAAGCACGGAGGGGGTCCAACACCACTGCACCACTTGGAAGAAATTATACACACACATAGGAAAATAATGACACACACACTCATCAAACTTTATTTTTAATAACGGTCAAGGTTTGTTTTTTACCTGGTCATAGACTTTATTTTTGTCCCATGCTCCATCATGTTGAGAGCGGAGCATCCTGTCCCTTCCCTTGCACTTTGTGCACAACAAGTAGAAAACTATGCCGAGCTGGCAAACTACTAAAAGATGTGAAGTCAGCCGAATCCAAGAAGGGACCTCTATATTTTCAAAAATATTCCACCAGGGTGGAACCACAATATCCAAGATTTTGGCCCCTATCTCGACTGTCTTCTGCTCCAATGTATAGAAATGTTTCTGTGAGATGACCACTGCTTTTAATAGGGCGGTAAGATGTTCTGGTAGAGGGGGAATCTCACAGCTGAAATGTGTTATGTAATTTTGCAGGTTGGTGATGTTTTCCCTGACAGCGAGGTGAACAGTTGAGGGTTCAGGGATGTGTACAATCCGCCCCTGGGCCACTTGAACTTCTGCCTCGGGTTTAAAACAAAAACTGCTGTCACTCACCGGACACCAGATATACTGTCCATGCCAGTAGTGGGGTGCACTTGTGGTGACACAATATGTCCCACCCCCTATGAATGCTACCTGTAGGGAAACATGGCCTTGTGCCATTACCTCCATGGTACAGTTCACAGGTTGTGTGCCAGTAGCTTTAAACCCACACTATGGTCTCGAATAGGCATTCAAGTGCTGGAGACACAGTATTATGTGTGCTACCTGGCTCCGACACCCAGAGAGGTCGGTACCTGTCATAGCGTGCTCCCACTTTATGACATATAAGGTGGGACCTCTGCAAAATGGACGTGTGCACCCCCTTGAATGATCCCAATGTTCTCCACCCTGTATACCGGTGCAGGTCGGGCTGTCCCACCCATGACCGGCATCCTTACTACTATCCCCATGATAGTGTGATTGGAACGTCCACAATCCACTGGGACAGGGTAGGCTTCAGAGGCTAGGCGGAGCTGACATGGGCTCAACGAATTACTAAATGGGTGGAGGGCTGCGAGGTGCTTGTCGCTAATCCAGGAGGGGACTAAACCTTGTTTTAAATCCTCCAGGTTGCTGCGGCCCTCGCCCAGCAACCATGCCCCATATAGCACGCACACCTCATTCTGTGCATCTTGATCCGAAGCATTCCTGTCCTCCAGTATAAGTGCATTTACTGTTTTGGCGTGTCTCTCCAGCTCAGCAATGATCTCTTTTAAATGGACCATCATGGCCTGGTCCTCATGTAGCTCTGAGCCCACCACTGTGTTCTCCTCTGTTAGGAGTTTTCTTAACTGGGTCTTTAAACCATTTATCTGAGTTTGTAACTCTATATCATCTAGGCTGTTTATTACTGTGGATCCTGTACTATAAGCTGTAAAAATATAATTCCAGGTTCCCCTTCTTTGTCTCCCTGCGCCCATATTATGCTCAGGATGTAAACTGTACAGTTTCGCTTTGTCTACCCTGGCAAAGTCGAATTCATAAAATTTTCTAAACATTTCCTTCAGCAGGGGCAGGCCTTCTCTGACCCCCACATGCAAACATAAATCCCTTGATCCGGCTCCCACCACTTGTCCCAGCACACACTCACTCCCCCTCGGGTCCCTGTAATCGTCCGATGGGTATTGTTCCCCAATCGTTCCCAATCGACTGTGGGTTTCCTATATCCCTGCTCAGCTTTCTGAGCCACCACCACCTATCCAAGGGAATCTGTCCCTTACATGTCAAACACACACTTTTCCCCTCGGTGACACTGACCCTTGTAGCAACGATCTGTACCCTGGGGTACGGGTTGGAGGCCTCCCCATAAGTGAACCCGGTCTGGCTGGAGTACTGAGCTGAGTCAGACCCCAGCCACCCTGGCCACCTTCCCTCGTGGAAGTAAATGGCGAGCTCCTCCGCACCCCGTTCGCCACCCCCTGCGGTAACGATCGGTGCTCTCTCTCCTGAGTACCCATAGATGTGAGAGTTCTCCACGTCTCCTCGGTCACCAATGCTCACCCCTACCAGGGCAAGCAGGAGCAGAACCTTTCTCATCCCGATTTCCTTTCTGTAGGGAAACACAAACAAAATAGCCCTGTCCCGAGAAGTTTCTCTGGCCTGACACAGTTATCAAAATTCAAAACTTGAACTTATCCTACACTAAAATTAAACAACTAAAATTCCCAAACCACCAAACTGTAAAACACACTTAAAAATACTTCAGAAAGCTATATACGTACATCCGCCGCCCGTCTCCGGACGGCCAGGCTAATTCCTGTTAGGCCTCTGCCTTTTGTGGAATCTGGGCAGCTTGTACGCCTGGGCATAAGGTGACCTGTGCCATCGGACTCGGAGAGTCCTCCTTAAAACACCTGGGACTTCCCCTGAATCCCAGTTAATCAGGGGAGTGTGCCCTCCTGTGCTGCAGCACACTACCCCTTTCTGTGTGGCTGCCAAGTCCCTATCCTGTCCTGTGGGTTCCCCGCAGCCTGATGCCGCAGGCTGGGGACCCTTCTCTCTCTCTCTGCCCAACGCTACCTCTCCTGTGAGTCCCTCACCTTTGGAGGCTGTAGGCTGGGGATCCGTATCTTTAGACTTGTCCCTGACCTTGGTTTTTCCCTTTCTGTTAAGGGTTCTTCTGGGGCTGGACCGTTTAAAATGATACTCGGGTGACCAAGGTAGTCTAGGCTGTGGTGTGCGAGGAGACCTTCTTAAGGCTCCGGCTACTGGGGGTGTACCTGAGTCCCACTTAATTGGTGGGAGGGCCTCTCCGGTCACACATGTCACTGCCCCCACCTTTGCGGCCTGTGAGTCTGCCACAGCTGCAGGCTGCTGCTCTTTGGCTTTAGTGCGGTTAACCCTTGCTGGCCGTTCTCCACTCTCAGTCTTGAACAGCTTGCATTGGTTAATGTGGAACCACTTTGTGCGGCGGGGCATTTTGATGGCATAGACCATGGGGCTTGCCTTGTCCACAATGCTGTACGGCCCCATATACAATGGTTCGAAACTTCCCAACCAGGCAAAGTTCCTTACCATGACCTGATCCCTATCTCCCACTCGTGGTGCCTGTTGGGTTCTAGCAGCAATCGGTTGCTCCAATGCTGTTTTCCCATGTTGCTAGCAGCCTGCCAGTGAACCTGTTTAAGGTGTTCAAACAGATTCCTGACAAAACTATCCCAGTTCACCTCTCTGAGCTGGTCTTCCATGAGCACCGCGGCTAGCACACGGGTGGGGGTCCGCATAACCCTGCCAGTCATCAGCTCGTGTGGGGAATACCCCGTGCTTTTTGACTGGCTGGCTCGGATCCCCATTAGGACCAATGGTAAGACTTCCACCCACTTCTTGGGTGAGTCTCCCGTCTCCTTGCGCAGCTTTTCTTTTATAGCACGGTTTAAACGCTCTACAGGGCCCGATGACTGCGGGTTGTAGGCGACGTGCCACTTTCCTTTAATGCCGAGTACCATGAGGGTCTCTTGCATGACCTGCCCGGTGAAGTGACTCCCTTGGTCAGACTCCACATACTGTGGGAGTCCCCATCGTGAGAACACTTCCCTGACCAGGATCTTAGCTGTACCCAATGCGGTAGCTGTACGGCAGGGAAAAGCTTCGACCCACTTTGAGAACACATCCACCAGGACTAGGCAGTACTTGTAACCTCCCTGGGCGGTGGGTAGGGGCCCGATGTAATCGATCTGGATCAACTGCCATAGTCCCTCTACCCTCCTGGTGTGCCCCAAAGATACCTACCTTTTCTGGTGGTCAGGATTATTGGCAGCACACACCAGACAGTCGGCACAGAACTTGCGGACCTGTTCCCTCAGTCCTGGCCACCATCCTGCCTGTTCCACCCGCTGCCAGGTGGCCTCAGGCCCGGGATGCCCCACTCCTGGACCCTCATGGGCCAGTTGGAGGAATTCCCTTTGGTGCTGCTGCGGCACCACCCATTGCTCCCCCCTGAACAGCATGCCTTCCTTGACAGTGATGGCTGCTGTACCGTATGGGCTCTCTACTTTATCTCCTTTTGTGAGCACGTTCAAGACGGCCCTGAGAATGGGCTCCCTAACCTGGGCCTGCTTTAGGCCCGGGACCAAGGCTACCCCTTGTGTGCTTCCCTTGTCCTGGATTGCGGCTACCGAACCCATCTGGTAGGGGTCTGATATACCTATCAATTCATCCAATGAAAAACGACGAGTTAAGAAAGTAACTATAGGTTTTTATTGGCTAAATAACAGAGCCCACCCTCGTGGGTGATCGGATCCAACAAGGAGGAATACCAGCCAGTCGACCACCTTTATACCTGGGCAGGTAGGTGGAGCCATGGGCGGAGTCAGCAGTGGTCAGCCCAGGTATAACAGCGTGACAAGAGGCGACCTCGTGTAATGATACAACAGTGTAAACAGTGATAACCATAGTGTAACGATATAACAGTGATAACCATAGTGTAACGATAGTGAACGATAAAAGTGGTTTACCACAGGGTCCCAAAACTATCCTTTCCTAGCTCCCTGCTTGGCCAATTCATCTGTCCTTTGATTACCCTCCCTCATGGGTTCTGTCTTCGAATGGGCCTTAACCTTATGGACCTTCCCTTCTTTCCCTATGGCTGTCATGATTTTCTCCAGCAGAGGCTTGATTGCCAGGGCTCTCCCGTCGGCGGACGTGTATCCCCGACGGGACCAGATGGCCAGGTATTCCGTACACGAATTGCACGTGAACATACTGTCCATGCAAATCATGTATGGGGTAGGTAATTTCTCTGGGTGTGTAACCACGTACACTACCATGGACAGTTCAGCCTGCTGGGCGCTCATGGTGCTGGGGAGTTTAATTGCCAGGGCAATGTCTGCCCCTGGGTCATAAACTCCACACCCTGTGAGTCGTTTCCCAGCAGATACTGTGCTGGAACCGTCCACATAGATTTCGCGGCCTGTGGGGTGTATCCCGGCCCGAAAACCTATGTCTACTTCCCATACTCCTTCAATGGAACACCGGTGGGCCGTCCCTGGATAAATCATGTTGGCTGCGAGCTTGGGCTCGCAGAGACCTTTCACCCTTAGGTCCATCTGGGAGAGAAGCAGGGTCCAGCGAGCAATGTGGGCACTGCTCACTGTCCGATCTTTAATTCTCCCATCTAGGAGCACCTGGGTGGGCGTGTGATGGGTGAGGAGGGTGATGGGCGAGGTGCCTGTGAAGATCAATGATCTTTTCACAGCCCAGTGAGTGGTGAGGAGGTGCCTCTCACAGTTGGAATAGCCCTTTTCCACATCAGTGAGTATCCTGGAGGAGTAAACCACCGGTCTCAGCTGACTGTGCCGCTCCTGGAGCAGCACTGCACTCAGACTGTCCCCGCTGGCTGCTACCTCCAAGAAAAATTCTTTCTTTTCTTTTTTATTCATTGATGGGATGTGGGCGTCACTGGCTAGGCCTGCATTTAGTGCCCATCCCTAATTGCCCTTGAGAAGATGGTGGTGAGCTGCCTTCTTGAACCGCTGCAGTCCATATGGTGTAGGTACACCCACAATGCTGTTAGGAAGGGAGTTCCAGGATTTTGGCCCAGCGACAGTGAAGGAATGGCAACACAGGTCCAAGTCAGGATGGTGTGTGGCTTGGAGGGGAACTTGTAGGTGGTGATGTTCCCATGCGTCTGCTGCCGTTGTCCTTCTAAGTGGTAGAGGTCGCGGGTTTGGAAGGTGCTGTTCTCCCCATCAATGGCCCCTAGAGCTGGTGCGGTCAGCAGATTTTGCTTGAGGCTTACAAATGCTGCCTCGCAACCCTCATCCCAAACCCACTCCACTCCCTTGTGTAGGAGTCGGAGCAGAGGGGCTGCTGTGGTGGCGTAATCTTCAATAAAATCCCTGCAGTACCCTGTCAGCCCTAGAAAAGATCTCACTCCTGTCACACTATTGGGGGCTGGTAACTCCTGCACTGCTTCCCTTCTGGCTTTAGCTATGGCCCTTTCCCCTGATCGTACAGCCAGCCCTAGGAACTTTACTTCCTTTCGGCCGATCTGTACCTTCTTGGGGTTTACCTTAAAACCTTCCTGCTTGAGCAACTCCAGCAGTTCAGCCAGGAGTGGACTGTGTTCCTCTCCTTCATCAGTGAATAGGAGCAGATCATCCACATACTGGACTAACTGTCTGGGTCGGCTGAAGCCTTTTAAGCAATCTGCCATACACTGGTGGAAGATGCTGGGGCTATTGTGGAACCCCTGTGGTAGGCAGTTCCAGGTGTACTGTTGGCCTTTAAACATGAAGGCGAAATTGTACTGGTCCTCTCTCCGTAGAGAGATGGACCAAAACCCGTTGGAAATATCCAGCACCGTGAAGGTGGTCGCGGAGGCTGGAATACTTCCAATGAGGTTGGCGACAGCTGCGGCTGTGGGTGCACAGGCGGGGATGTTCCTATTGAGTACCCGATAGTCCACCGTGGCTCTCCAGGAGTTGTCAGTTTCCTAACCGGCCACAGTGGAGAGTTTACATGGGTGGCTATTGGTCTCAATAACCCCTGTTTGACCAGAGAGGTCATGGCCGTTTCCATGTCTGCCTCCGCCTCTTTGGGGAAATTATACTGCTTTTGTGGTCGGGTCATGGGGTCCTCATCTACACTTACTTCGACCCCGTTCACCCTCCCACAATCATGCTTGTGAGTGGCAAATGCGCTGAGGTGTGCTCGCACAAATGCCTGGTACTCCACTGGAGTGTTACTGACCATTTCCTCGAGGTCGTAACCCTCCTTGGGTTTTAGGGTACACAAGGTCCCTTTGCCCTGTTTCTCTGGGATAACTGCCACTTCACTTTCTTTGCCGGTGCATGCTCCCCACAGACAGTGGTTCCTGAGATGCACTAGAATCCTGTGGCCTATGATAAAATCAGCCCCCAGGATCCCTTTCCCTTCCTGCTCCCACTTCATTAAAACAGAAGTCCACTTGGTGTGGAGTGCTCCTAAATGAATGGACAGCGGGATAGTCATAAGCCTGTGTTAGGTGGGGCAGATGGAGTTAAAGCACCCGTGGCTATGGCTACCCTCCCTGGGCCAGCCAACAAAACTCGAAGTGCAGCTACTAACAAATCAACAGTGGGGGGAGAGGTTGGTGTTTCTGCCTTTGGGGCAGGAGCTGGGGAATTTTCCCCACACTATTCCAAGGATTTGTACAGTCCCTTCTCCAATGCCCACTTTTCCCGCACCCGAAGCAGTTACGCCTCGTATCGGAAGGGATACCCCCTTCCTGGTGCAATTCCTTCTTACCCTGGCTGGGTTTCAACTCGTGAACCTTCCCTTTAGTGTGTGGTTCTTCCACCCCTCTACCGTTGTGGTAAACCAGGGTCAGTTGTCTGACCACTGTCTCCTCGGTGACTTGGGGGCCTTTTGGGTCGAACCACAACTTGGCCTTGGCTCTGATCCATGGCAAGCTGTTTGCCACCAGACTTCGGAGCCAGTGGGCCAGCTCATCCTGGTTCAAGTTAGCCCGGTCGAGATCCCCATTACAGGCACTCCTGTACACAGGCCACAGCCTGTCTGCGAAAGCCTGTGAGGTCTCCCCTGCTAACTGTGTAGTCTTCTCCACCCGTTAGAATGGACTACCATCATTCATCCTCATCGCCTCCAGAACTTGATCCCAGATGGCAGCGTACCCTCCTTGTCCCTTCTTGCACTCAGCAGAGAGGGACTGGTACAGCTTGCCATCTAAGGTGAACAGAAGCATCTTGGCCATTTCTGAGTCGTCGCACTCATTAATGCCTGCTGCTTGTTCCACTTCCATAAAGTGGACTGAGGGGTCTCCCTTTTGGGTGAGCTTGCTCAGGTGGCTTACCATAGCCCTAAGCTGTTGGGTCCCATGGGGAGTCACAAATTGGCTTTCAAGGGGCCCCTGGCTCCCACCAACCCCGGGTGGGCCAAACTTTTGCTGTCGAGCCGGGCACATCAGCCCCGGCTCCAACACTTCCTGCATTTGTTTGCCCGCTTCACCCTGCTGCCAAACCAAGTCAAAACCCAGCGCCACGGGTGGTGTGTGCACTCCTCCCTGTCCTCCATACAGATTGCTTGTCCCTCCTGCTGCCCAACCGAGTTGTTCCCCGGCGCTTCAAAATCCCTAGTGCTTGCTACTTTATAAGCTGCCTTCACATCTCTGAACTTTTCCTCCTGTTCTTTTAACTGTCTGGTTAGGCGAGCATTCTCCTCTTTCAGTACTAGCTCATTGCTTTTTGCTTCGGTGACTTGACACCAAAAATACTCATGCCTATTCCTGTGTTTCTCTACCAGCTGTAACTTCTCTTGGTTTTGGGCTTGTAATTCCTGCAATAGTCCTTTCCTGCTATAGCTCTTGCCTGAGACAGTTAGGTATAGTTTTTAGAGTCTTTTGTGACAAATCCTTTTTCCTTCCATTTCGTTCTTCTTTCTTCAAGTCTCCGATCCTCCGACTAAATACGGTGATGATGACATCTTTTCTGAACCATATTTTCTCTCTCCTGTATTGAACCTTCTTGAGCTGTGTCGTCAACTGTGTGAACTGTACTGTACTGCACTGTGCGTTTCACTGAACAAGCAGGCCTCAATTATACCGTTTTGAGGCCTGGCTTATCTGACCGCCAAATCTCTGGTCCTTTTGTTAATTTTGGCGGGCTCGTTATTTTAATATGTTTCAATTCTCATCGCGTTTCGGGGATGGTCCCATCTATTTTTAATTGGCTTTTAACTGGTTTCGGGATTGCCTTGAAATCAGTTTAAAATGTGCAAAGTGTTTTGGAAATCTTTCTGATTGGTTTTAAACTGTTGTTTGATTGTCCTTTTCTTGCTGGGGCCATGTTCTCTTTTGTTGACTGTTGGCATGTATTGTATTATTCATGTTCTTAAAGGCCCTATGGGTTTTCGGCGGGAACAGTCTTTCCGTGGGCTTATTGTCTTTATGTAGAATGGCTGGGATGGCCCAGAACATTCCCAGACAATCTGGCCTTTCCAATATTCAAACTGTCTGTATTTCGGGGGCCCATCCCACCTTCTTTTGTCGCAGTTTTTTTCCATAGGCCTGAACATGCCTTTTAAACTAGCCAAATCTTCCTGGGGTTTTGATTTTTGGTCCCCTTTGGCCCAATATTAATTCAAACAGTCCAATATCTCTTCTTTTCTTACTTTGGGGGAATCTGTATAATTTTGCGAGCCTAACATGTCCCTTCCGATCACACTCTGCTTATCTTTATCCAAATCGCTATACTGCTCCACTGCCTTTCTCTTTTCTCTTTAGATTTGTAAATTTCCCTTAGCCTGCCCCCGCCCCATCTTTTTAGTTTAAAGCCCTATTTACAGCCCTAGTTATTTGATTCGCCAGGGCACTGGTCCCAGCTCATTTTAAGTGGAGCCTACCCCAATGCAACAGCTCCCTCTTTCCCCAGTATTGGTGCCAGTGCCCCATGAATCAAAACCCCTTCCTCCCACACCACTCTTTGAGCCACGTATTTAACTCTCTGATCTGCTTGTCCCTGGGCCAATTTGCGCGTGGCTCAGGTGACAATCCAGAGATCATTACCTTTGAGGTTCTGCTTTTAAATTTAAACCCTAGCTCCTCAAACTCTCTCAGCAGAACCTCATTCCTAGTTCTACCTATGTTGTTGATTCCTATGTGGACCAAGACAACTGGATCCTTGTAAGGGGTGGTGTGTGTGTGGTCAGCTTTGCCTCTGACTCCCTGAGCGGTTCGAATCGCTCCCACTCCCTTGGTTCTAGACTTTGGACTTATTTGGGGGTTGTAATGAAATTGCAACAGACAACTGAGTTGGTGAAAAAGAATTTAGATTTCATTTTGAGACAGGAAAATATACAATACAATAATCTTATACTCTAAAAGGGGGAACACTTCGGAATATGTGAGGGAGAATGGCAATAGACAAAAATACCTTACCCCTCCCAATCCCACTATACTAACTAGGTTGGATTCCAGAGGACCAGGAAATACTCACCAAACGACTTTCTTGACAGTTGTTGAGGTTCGCGATTTCGGGGTTCTCTTTAGTTGTGACGGTTGGGGCCTGTCGTACCCCGGACGTGGTGGAAGACTGCACCTGCGTTGGGTTTTCAGTCTTCGCGATTCTGCTGATGTGGTTAGATGCATAGTTGGATTCATCGGGTAAGTACCCAATTTCCTTTGGTTAGGTATAGTTTTTAGAGTTTTTTGTGTTAAACCTTACCCAGGCGTAAGTCAGGATAGCTTGTAGAGTGGAAACAAACTTACGAATCTTCGGTTTCTTCCAGGTTGGTTTCTTGTTGGTCGCGGTGGCCCAATATTACCTAGTTGGTGGTAATATTGTTAGTTGTTGGTTTCTTGAGGCCTTTGGTTGCCACAGTTCCCTTTTCCTTTCGTTTCGTTCTTCTTTCCTCGAGTCTCCGATTCTCCGACTCTGTGCAGTGATGATGATGATGAGTAGTACCCTTCTGAACCGTACTTTCTGACTGCTCTCCTTTCGACGACTCCTTTCAACTGATTTTCTGTGTTGAACTCTCCTGTGAGCTGCTTTCTGTGTCAAAGCAGGCCTTAATTATATTGTTTTGAGGCCTGGCTTATCTGACCGACAAATCTCCTCTGGCCCATTGTTAATTTTGGCGGGCTCATTAATTTTAAAAGTTTTAAAATTCTTATCGAGTTTCGGGGCTGGTCCCATCTATTTTTAATTGACTTTAAACTAGGTTTGGGATTGCTTCGAAATCAGTTTAAGTGTGTGAAGTGGTTTTGGAAATCTTTCTGAGTGGTTTAAGCTGTTGTTCGACTGTCTTCTCCTGCTGGGGCTAGGGTAGATAAATGTGAGGTTATCCACTTTGGTGTCAAAAACAGGAAGGCAGATTATTATCTGAATGGCAATAGATTGGGAGAAGGGGAAGTGCAACGAGACCTGGGTGTCCTTGTGCACCAGTCGCTGAAGGTAAGCATGCAGGTGCAGCAGACGGTTAAGAAGGCAAATGGTATGTTGGCCTTTGTAGCGAGAGGGTTTGAGTACAGGAACAAGGATGTCTTGCTGCAGTTGTACAGGGCCTTGGTGAGACCACATCTTGAGTATTGTGTGCAGTTTTGGTCGCCTTATCTGAGGAAGGATGTTCTTGCCATGGAGGGAGTGCAGCGAAGATTCACCAGACTGATACCTGGGATGGCAGGAATGACGTATGAGGAGAGATTGGGTCGATTGGGCTTATACTCGCTGGAGTTTAGAAGAATGAGAGGGGATCTCATTGAAACTTATAAAATTCTAACAGGACTAGACAGACTAGATGCAGGAAGGATGTTCCCGATGGTCGGGGAGTCCAGAACCAGGGGTCACAGTCTAAGGATAAGGGGTAAGCCATTTAGGACAGAGATGAGGAGGAATTTCTTCACCCAGAGAGTGGTGAACCTGTGGAATTCTCTACCACAGAAGGCAGTTGAGGCCAATTCATTAAATATATTCAAGAAGGAGTTAGATATATTTCTTAAGACTAAAGGGATCAAGGGGTATGGAGAGAAGGCAGGGACAGGGTACTGAATTTGGATGATCAGCCATGATCTCATTGAATGGCGGAGCAGGCTCGAGGGGCAGAATGGCCTACTCCTGCTCCTATCGTCTATATTTCTATGTTTCTTTTGTTGATTAGTAGCATGTATTGTATTATTCATGTTCTTGATGGCCCTGTAGGTTTCGGCGGGAACTATCCTTCCATGGGCCTATTGTCTTTATGTAGAATGACTGGGATGGTCCAGAACATTCTCAGACAATCTGGCCTTTTTCCAATACTCAAACTGTCTGTCCCACAGTGCCCAACCCAGTTCCTTTGTTGCAGCTTTCCACAGGCCTGGACATGCCTTTTAAAAAAGCCAAATCTTCCTGGGGTTTTGACTTTAAGTCCCTTTAGGCCCAATATTCTTTTAAACAGTCATAAATCTCTTTTTTTCTTGGTTTGGGGGAATCTGTAGAATTTTGTGAGCCTTACATCCTTTGCCTCCCACTCCAAATTCTTATTCAGCTGCGAGGAGATATCCTTAACACTGGCACCGGGCAGCCAACACAACCTTCGGAACGCCCGCTCGCGGCTGCAGAGAACATCATCTATCCCTCTGACTATACTATCCCCTACCACTACAACATTCCTCCCCCCCCCACACACTTAAATGGCCTTCTGTACCATGATGCCGTGGTCATTTTGCTCATCCACCCTGCAGAATCTGCCCTCATCCACACAGGCAGCAAGAATCTCATATCTGTTGGATAAGGGCAATGGCTGAGGCTCCTCCAGCACTGCACCTGGGGTCCCCTTACCTGCCTGAGTCACAGTCACACCCTCCTATCCCTGACCACTAAGCAGACCTGCACCACGGCCTAACCTAAGGGGTATGACTGCCTCCTGGATCACAGTGTCCAGGTAGCTCTCCCCATCCCTGATGCCCCGCAATGTCTGCACCTCAGACTCCAGCTCAACAACTCTGAGCTGAAGTTCCTCAAGATGCAGACACTTACTGCAGACGTGGTTGCCCGGGATCACGATGCTCTTTACAAACTCCCACATGCTGCAGTTGCGGCACACCACCTGCACTGCCATCCCTATATAACCTTGTTTTATCAATTTAAATAATTAGAGTTTATGGGGGGAAAATTCAGTTGCTTAGTGCCTCCCATTAGCACCTGCAAAGGGCGATAATGGGGCACTGATGCATATAGCGCCAGGGCGAAGCAAATCCAGTGCTGCCGGTACGAGGTACAGCTGGGGACTTCAACTCCAGGCAGATCGTGACCGATCTCCGAAATTGATTTTCGCCACTTACCTTTACGCCTCGACCAGACAGCGATGGGGAGAGAAGGCGCACAGCCGCAGGATGCCGGTTCCAGCGAAGTTATTTAAAGGCATCTGCATTAATCACTCACAGCTGTCAGGGCAGGTGAGTTTCAATGGTTTCTTGTCAGTTTCAGTTAGTGGATCACCTTGTATGAGTAATTTCAAGGTTCTTTTTTATCAGCAGTGTTCTGGCAAGTGCAAAGTGCCTACATTTATTGTTCAAAGATTCAAACTGGCAACATTAATGGGGGCTGTACTGGCATGCCACCTCGCCCTCAAGGATCTATGGCGGAGGGAGTGGAGGGAGCGGAGGCAGCCAGAAATATGGGAACATGTGCACAGAGGGATGAGGAAGGATATCAGGGCTCTCACCAGGAGGCCTTACCCTCTGAGGGTATTCCGACAGTACTTCTACCTTTAATTAAACGATGAGCAATATATTAGATGGCTCTGCATCACCAAGGTGGTGGTCACAGAACTCTGCCACCTCCCCCAAACAGACCTCCAGCCTCACAGCAGGATGACTTAAACCCCAGGGCCTAGAAATTCAGTTGGCTGCGCCAGCCGTTAACGCCTTAGGAGGAGCAGATCTCGAGCGCTAGGCGCTTAGCGCCCGGGCGCAGTGTGATCTGCGCCTCGCCCCAACTTCAGTAGACATTTAGCGCCGGCGCAAAGTCTTTGCGTGCGCTCAGCTGCGCGCGCAGATCATGACGTCATTTCGTCGTGCAACGCCCTTTGTGCGCCCGGAACCGGAACTTCACTTGCGCCACCCCATTGTGCACCTGGCGGCCCGAACGACTGTGAAGTGGAACGGTACACAGCCGAGGCGGGCCGCGGGGAGCGCAAATTAAAGGGCACTCCTGCAGTAGAAAAGGCAGCCGTTTTGCAACACTTTGTGAGAGACAAAGATGATGATGATGATGATGGTGGAGGAGGAGGAGGAGGAGGAGGAGATGATTGGTGTGCCGGTACCACATAACAAACTGATGGAGAGAAGCCCTCCCCAACAACACAAATACAGCAGTCTCGGCCTTTCAAAAAACAAATCCACCCTCCCCCTTTAAGAGCTCACCGGAGCCAGAGTGTCTGCCGTCAATCAGCAGCTCGCCGCATCTGCCCTGCACCCAACTTCCGGTGTTAGCGCCCGGGCCGCCGGCTTAGCACCTAAAGAGAGCCGTGCATCGCCAGTTTTAGCGCTCGAGCAAACTCTTAGGGCGAAGCTAATGAATATCGGCGAAGTGGCCTCGAATTTGCGCCGGGCGCAAACTTTAGCGGCCGCCCGACTTTACCGCCCCAAAAGTGGCTATAATGAATTTCTAGGCCCAGATCCCTTTTGCTCAACACATGCACATCATACCATACCTGTGTCATGCCATATCACAACGTCCTCCTGGGTGCAAAGGTGAAATGAGAGAGCCCACAAAATATTGCAAACTCCATAAATAAATGTATGCATAAACATATCACACATATCACAATCATTCTAATAACTAATGACCCTTGTGTCTGCTGTAGTTGAGTAGCAGTCATTGTGTGCAAGGTGTGAGGTGTGGGTGTGAGTGTTGATAGGTAGAGATTATTGGTGGGTGAGTGCTGGGGGTGTGGTGGTTTCGGCAGTGTGTGAAGTTTGTGGTACAGATGGTGGTATGTAGCATTTGTTGAAGCATTCAATCACCCTGACCACCCGACTGAGGTGGATCTGCCATGAGCACACCTGCTTCAGTCCTCTGGCTACTTCTCCTCCGGCTCCTTCTCCTTGCTGTGCTTCTTCTTGCTGAGGCAGCTGCACAGCCAGCAATGCTGAGAATGAGGTGCTGCAGTATCAGTGAACCTCCCCTTTAAGTACTGGGAAAAGCCTGTGGCAACGATGAGTTGAGATTAGACTGCACCCGATATTGGTCCACCCTTTGAGTGTAACGCCACTGAGTTAGGCCTTTAAGACTTGATTTAGCGCCCCAATCATTTCTTTGAGCAGTGAGAATGAATTTTGCGTGCAGTCTAAAGCATTAGCGCCTGGCGCTAATTCTCAACCTTTTCTAAAGATACCCCATTCCTGGGCTATAATGAATTTCTAGCTCCTTGTATTTAATTAACTAATTTAATTAATAGTTTTGTTTTTTTAACTAATTACTTGATCTAGTTTAAGTTATAGGTAAATTAAATAAAATATTTACCTGTAACACAAGGCATTACAAGTATTGGAGGCAAAAGGCAGCACCTCCTTCTCCCTCTGCTCCAAATTCCCACTCTCTCCAAATTCTCAACTTTAACACTCTATTTAGAAGCACTCCATTTAAGACCTCTCTGTGCAGACCATCTACAAGATACACTGCAACAACTCACCAAGACTTCTTCACAGCACCTCCCAAACCCACGACCTCTTCCACCTAGAAAGACAAGGCAGCAGGCGCATGGGAACACCATCACCTCCAAGTTTCCCTCCAGGACACACCAACCTGACTCGGACATATATCTCCATTCCTTCATCGTTGCTGGGTCAAAATCCTGGAACTTCCTACCTAACATCATTGTGGAGCTACTTCACCACACGGACTGCAGCGGTTCAAGAAGGTGGCTCTCCATCACTTTCTGAGGGGAAACTAGGGATGGGCAATAAATGCTGGCCTTGCCAATGATGCCCACATCCCATGAATGAATAAATAAAACATTTTAAAAATCTGCATATCTTTACTTCATCATGGAACATATTCAAGCTGAAAATCAAAAGCCTTGCTCCACAAATATCTTCCAAGTGCTTCACACATCAAACCACTGTAACACAAACATAGTTACTTACTCGTACCCAAGATGGGCTTTAAGTTGGACATATTGCAACCTTCTGTAACCACATGTACTTTGTAAAATGCACCAGTGTGATTACATTGAGCAGCTGCGTCCTGTTTTTCAGTGGGAAGGGAGATAAGCGCTGCCCATGCTGACTGATGCATCGGTCACCTATCTGATGCACATGTGAGCTGCACATAAGCTGATATTGCAGTGCCAGCCAGGCTGGAATCACAGATACAACAGTTGAGGCCACTGGTGATCTTGCCCTGTATGACACAAAAGTAGGTGATGTGGCAAACGGCAAGGGTGATACTTTGGGAGGACTAACATGGAACGCAATGGAAAGACACTGAAGTGTGTAGGTGAAGGCGCACTTACCACTGGCCTTACATTAGGCGGAACTGGCAGGATTTCCGGGACAATCTGGAGTCTCACCAGTCCTGCGCCCCCTAAAGTGACATTACACCGGGGAGGAGGGTGGTTGGGAAAGGCTCCCATGCCTCCTCTATCGGAATTTGTCATTGCTGCCAGAAAGGGGCAGAATGGAAATTGGTTCTGCCCCAAATTCCTATCCATTCACTCCTACTTTGTGCATTTCTGTCGCCCTCCCCTCAACCCCCAGCATGAGAATTTCTAGGCTTCAGTTTTTCCCAAAATTCTCCAGCTGCTTTACTTATATCCCTAAAAATGACTCGATGCCACACATCCTTGCTCATTTTTGTCTTTAAGTGTCTGACATTGGTAATAAAGGTGAAACCCAGCAGCTGGTCAGGTGACCAAAAGCAACAATCTAGTATCACGTTAGATCACTTCAGGCATCACAACCCCCAGAAAAAGACTTTAAAAAAAATCTTGTCTGTGCACAGAGTTGAAGAGTTTGAAATGTTGAGCCACTCCCTCAGCCTGTGAGGCCACAGCAGGGTCTTTTAAGATAGTCGTCTAGTACTGGTTACGCTTGCTTTTTCGCCTTGACTAATGCTCTGTCCTTTCCACTTTTTTGTTGTTTTTTTATGATGCCGTTCTCGTCTCATTAATCTATTTTCCATTTCTTTTTGATTATCTTTCTTTTGCAAGATTGCAGCAGTCCACCCTTTCCCACCAGTGGATGTTATATCCTGGCTCATTAACAACATTCTCAACCCTTAAATCTAGCAAATGAACAATTGAGTTAAGAAACTTTCTTGATCCACCCACATAAAAAATAAAGTTGCCATGTGATGTCTATTAGCATCCTTGCCTGAAATGCTCTGGCCTTTTTTTTTGCAAGGTTTGTATTTCACCAGTGCCAAGAAAACATCTGGTTTGAAAGCTGCCACCCTTCAATAGCTTCCTGGCTCGTTGTTAGCAGTCTCTGTTACTGCCGACAGCAACTCTGCAGCCTTGAAGAGCGTGTACTTTAGCGATGTGAAAGAACTGTAGAGGGAGCACTCTACACAGTCCAGTATCCTGTGAAAGGTGGCTCCAGTCCAATGGGCCAAGCTCCATAGTGTTTTCTGGATAGTAAATTACATCAAAGTGGATGATTGCTATTATAATATCTCCATTTGGGAGTTCCACGTGGCAAGCTGTGCAGTACAGTTAGTCTTAAGTCGAATGGAATTGAACATAAATTGACCTTAACGCTGGGAGACTATTCCTGTTCTTTCATTACTGCTGCAACGTAGAATTATGCTATTTTCTTCAAATCTGAATTTAAAATCAGGCTCTATATTTTCCAACATTACATTTATGCTCCTTTTCAAATTTGTGGGTTTTTTTTCCTTACCTAAGTGTGATTTTGAAGAAAACACAGCAACTCAATCATTTTTTTTTTACTCTGCTGACCAGAGCAAAAGAAAGTCATTTTGGTGCAAACATACCCCATTACTGCATTCTTTTGCCTTCCTAAAGCAAAGCTGTAATTAGTTCTGTACTCTTGTGGCAGAACTGAGGGAAAGCTGTAACAAAAAAGAAAACGGTTCATAAAATAATACATTTGGGACACAACAGGGGGAATTTTAAATGCCTCAACCGTGTGTAAACTGGGTGGAATGGGAGTTAAAGTCCAAGCGCCATACTCTCTGCTCTTGTACCGCCCTCTGGCCATTTTAATGCTGCTGTTTTCTTGGCCGAACACGGGGGCCTCATGAATACATGTAAATCGGGGTCCTACAAAGTACATAGGACCCCAGACCTACTTTAATGGCCTACTGAGCGGAGCTCCCATTCTGGATGCTCCATTCAGTAAAGGTAAGTGTAAAGCTTATTTTTGTGGGGCTAGGAGGAGCAGGGGGCCCCACAAAGAAAGTCTGGGCCACTGCCGGCCCAGGCTCCTCCTGCTCTGTGTTTGCAAAGCCTTTTCGAACTACCACCGCCTTGCCCCCCCGCAAACACTGATGACTTCCCTGAGTGCTGGCCGGGTGTCTCCAGACACCAGCTGGAACTCATTGAGATGCCTCTAGACACCCGTTTTGGGCGAGCACCGTACCGACTTTTATGAGGCCCTGCCGTTAAAATGGACCAGGCCTCCTGCAGCACCTCCAGGGTAGCAGCCTTACATAATCCATAGGCTGACCGCAGGGGAGTTTAAGTTCCTCCAAACTACAACTGCACTTATATTGCACCTTTAATGTAGGATAATGTTCTACATCAAGGCAAAAATAAATCAGACAATGATCATCGATGAGAAAATGATTGGAGCTTTAAATTAAAGTATGATCAAAGAGTTATGTTTGAGTGGGGAAAGGAAGCAAGATGGAGTCTGAGGGGGTGATTCAAAATGTGTGGAAATATCGTATTCTTTGATGGACTGTACAGAAAAATGTTTCATTTTCAAATAAGTAGTTGAAATCTCCAGTTACCTCCATTTGTGAAATATCTTGCAATATTCAGTTATATCGCAGGCAAAATCTGAAACCAATGTATAAAAAATGAATTTTGATTAGTCAAGGATTATATATACATTATATACATTGGTGTTATGCAAAAACCATCTGCACAGATTTTATACACTTCACAACTATGACAACTCCATTCCTCCCTTGCCAGAAGTGTGAGGTCTCTGCAAACTCACCGTATATTTCATAAGAACATAAAAAGGTTTCAAACAAGGCCCATAAAGCTGCATCCTCTACCAACCACTTACAGTCTGTTCTATCATCAACTGCAACTGTTTACTGAAGTTTACTGAACTGAATTATAAAAGCTCTTATTGGCCTTAATGGATGGGCAAAACTGTGGCAAATGGAATTCAATATAGGCAAGTGTGAGGTCATCCACTTTGGACCGAAAAAGGATAGAACAGAATACTTTCTAAATGGTGTAAAGTTAGAAGCAGTGGAGGTCCAATGAGACTTAGGGGGTCCAGGTACATAGATCATTAAAATGTTAAGAACAGGTACAGAAAATAATTTTTTAAATGGCTAATGGAATGTTGGCCTTTATATCTGGAGGATTAGAATACAAGGGGTTAGAAGACAGACTGCAGCTATACAAAGCCCTGGTTAGACCACACCTGGAGTACTGTAATAAAAACAGAAAATGCTGGAAATACTCCGCAGGTCAGGCAGCATCTGTGGAGAGAGAAACAGAGTTAACATTTCAGGTTGATGACCCTTCGTCAGAACTGGAAAAAGTTGGAGATGTAACAGGTTTTTAAGCAAGTGTAGGGGCAGGGAGAGGGGGGGGGAGGAAAGAACAAAAGGGAAGGTCTGTGATAGGATGGAAGGCAGGAGAGATTAAGAGACAAAAGAGATGATGGTGCAAGGCAAAAGGAGATGGTAATGGGACAAGTTAAGAAACAAAAGATGACTCTAGATGTAGTGTAAATGGCAATGGCAGAATGGTCATGTGAGAGAGAGAAACAAAATGATAGGGGCCGAGGTTATGGTCTGAAATTGTTGAACTCGATGTTGAGTCCAGAAGGCTGTAAAGTGCCTAATAGAAAGATGAGGTGCTGTTCCTCGAGCTTATGTTGAGCTTCACTGGAACAGTGTAAGAGGCCGAGGATGGAGAGGTCAGAGTGGGAGCGGAGCGGAGAATTAAAGTGACAGGCGACCGGAAGCTCGGGGTCACCATTACGGACTGAACGGAGATGTTCAGCATAGCGGTCACCCAATCTGCGTTTGGTCTCCCCAATGTAGAGGAGACTGCATCGTGAGCAGCAAATACAGTACACTAAATTGCAAGAAGTACAAGTAAATCAATTTTTCACCTGGAAGGAGTGCTTGGGGCCCTGGACAGTGGGAAGGGAGGAGGTACTCCTGTGGAGTACTGTGTTCAATTCTGGGTATCACACCTTAGGAAGGATATATTGGCCTTGGAGGGAGTACAGCATAGATTTATTAGAATGATACCTGGACTCCAATGGTTAAATTATGTGGAGAGATTACACAAACTAGGCTTGTATTCCCTGAAATTTAGAAGATTAGGGGGTGATTTTATTGACGTTTTCAAGGTATTAAGGGGGACAGATGGGGTAGATAGAGAGAAACTATTTCCACTGGTTGGGGAGTCTAGAACTAGGGGATGTAGCCTAAAAATTAGAGCCAGGCTTTCAGGAGTGAAATTAGGAAACACTTCTACGCGCAAAGGGTGGTAGAAGTTTGGAACTCTCTTCCACAAATGGCAGTTGATGCTAGATTAATTGTTAATTTAAAATCTGAAATTGATAGATTTCTGTTAACCAAAGGTATTAAGGGATATGGGGCAAAGGCGAGTACATAGAGTTAGGTCACAGATCAGCCATGATCTCATTGAATGGCGGGACAGTCTCGAGGGGCTAAATGGCCTCCTCCTGTTCCTATGTTCCTAAATACTGCATTATTGTACTTCATGCTTTCTATGCTATGTTATTTATGGGACTGATCTGCGAATTCTGATAGGTCACATCATTTTGGGGGGAGCAGAGCTTGCATTTTCAGAAAAGATGCCACTATCAAGGAGGGCAGAATGTGTTCACTTGGGATGACAATATCTTGGGGTAGTGCTGGAGTTTTCAAAGAAGGAATTACAGGAAATGCTCTTTTAACCGGCACCTAATATCTGGAAATCTCTCTTAACCGGCAAAATTCAAGAGTAGGTTCAGGTAAGTATTACTATATATTAGTGGCCGTGTAACCGGGGTTCCTGGATCTGTGGCCGTGTAACCGGGGTTCCTACACCTGTGGCCATGCAACAGGGACTCCTGGATCTGTGGCCGTGTAACCGGGACTCCTGCACAAGTGCCATGTAACCGGGGTTCCTGCACCTGTGGCCATGCAACAGGGACTCCTGGATCTGTGGCCGTGTAACCAGGACTCCTGCACAAGTGCCATGTAACCGGGGTTCCTGCACCAGTGGCCATGCAACAGGGACTCCTGGATCTGTGGCCATGTAACCAGGACTCCTGCACAAGTGCCGTGTAACCGGGGTTCCTGCACCTGTGGCCGTGTACAGGGCTCTTGTACCTTGGTAAGTATACCTCTCTATAATCTGGACTTTTTGATCAACCAGTCCCACGCCGGTCCCGGGGCTGCCGGATAAAAAAGAGTTTCCTGTAGTTAGGAATTACAGAAATTAGTTTATTACGGTAAAGACTTTTAATTGCTGGCCGCCCGTTTCTTGCCTGTTAAATGCATGCCAATTAGCCCTCCTGAATCAATTTTCAGGTAGGTCTTTAAATGGGTGCCCAGCACTTCTGCCCAAAACAGGCGAGAGGCTGTTCAGTTATGCAAGTCGACATCCTAAGCCTGTTGTTGGACCACAATTACAACTTTCAAAGAGAAATGAGGAAGCATGCATGTGACATGCAAGGCACATTTCTCCAGGCGTTGAGAGGCCTAACCAGCGATCCTTAAAGGGACTGCTGCAGGCCTCTCAAAAAAGGACAGTTTTTTGTGTTTTGTTTAAAGATTCCTATGGGGTCCGATTTCACATTTCCTTGAGACCCACCCCCCGCCCGGCTCTCCCACCAACCCCCTCACCGCCCACCCAACAGGCCTTAACTGCTAGTGGCTACATGCTACAGCCGGCCGATTTTCCACCTTGCGAAACAGGTGAGCCGCAGCGGGCTGCCCATTTGGTGCCCACAGATCGCCCACAACATGTTCATTAGGCTTGAGTCTGAAAGGAGTCGGGCCTCCCGACTGTCGCTTTGGGTGGGCGCACCACTGATATCGCCCAAACCGAAAGTCTTCCCCTATGATTCTAAAACCCATTGAGACAGAGCAAAAAACAAAACTCAGTGTATGTTTCACAGCTGGAACTCATAATGTGCCTTTGTAATGAGTAAGTGTGAAGGCCAGCCCTTCACAGCGCAGTAAGTCTTTAGTACTGCAATGCTACAGTGATTTATTCTGCTCCGCTTTATATGCAAAACTCAAAAGCAGCAGCTTTGAAGAGTGCTAACTGGAACTTTACTTCCCTATGGGACTAAGTAGGAGGAGAAATGACTATAGAGTGCATTGATCCCCATCCTTGATATCATATCAGTACTAAATTTGGGCAGGGGGGAAATACAGACAGGAGAAACAGCAAAGCATTGGTTAAAAAGCAAACCAGTCTTTCAGTGTGCTAAAGTAATTTCCACAGGTCCTCTTGTAAACCTGCCAGGACAGCATTGGATTGGCAACCAAGTCCACGTATCATGGAGGCAGAGTGGGAGGTATTCTTGTTCTCTCCTAGAAACTGTTCATTTTTGGATTCCATTTTGGGAAGTAGGCCAAGCCCAACATCCACTTTATCCCCAGATCCAGTTCATGTAACCCGAAAGAGCTTTTTTATATACAAAATTCTGCCACTAGATTGTCTCAGTGAGGCAAGATCAGAATGATTCTAAAACGGTAGTGAGTTTTCTTTGAAACAAAATTATATATCCCTGTGGTGGGAGATCACTGGGGCTGAACTTGGATTATCCATTATGGGTAAAAAGAATGTACGGACATTTCTAGCCACAATCATTTTTAGCTTATTTTTAATTTTTACTTTATTTTTCTTCCTTTTTCTGACTTTTTATGTATTCCGGTTTTTCAGAAAGTGTATGGTGCCAATCTGAGGGGAAAAGAACAGCAAGTACCTGAACCAACTATCCATGTGGCCATCCACACTACTTCATACCAACACTGTAAGATCATTACATCTGTCCAGGTCTTCAAAGCAGTTCACACTTACTTTCAACCATCTCACGCATTGGAGATGCTGATGTTCAGTTTTTGATCATATTGAAAATCACTTGAAAATGAAATTTCTAAGTATTGTATTAAAATAGAAAGAAGAAAATATCTAAGACTGTTCTACTAACTGAGGGTAAATCATAAAACAATTCCTGGAGCATTTTGAAGCAACAATAAACAAAGAAGGAAGGATTTATATAGCACTTGGTCATGACATCCCAAAGTATTTTATAACCAACTAGCTCGAGCACCCGGCGTTGCCGAGGGAACTGAAGAACCCCCTGCCATGTTTATAAAACTGTTTATAAAACTGTTGGGATTGAAGAACTCTTCCTAAGCACCCAGGAGGTGGTTCTTTAACTTCGTTTTTTGTTAATGGGGATCGCCAGTAGCCATATACTCCAGTTTTTTACAGTTTTGGATATGTCTCGCCTGG